>NC_136261.1:73551465-74116465 GCF_964187855.1 Myxine glutinosa | reverse complement strand
ATGAAGGCATGGATGAGGGTTTCTGCAGCCGTGGAGGAGAGGGATGAGCGGAGACAGGCGATGTTTTTCACGTGAAAGAAGGCTGTCTTTGTGATCTGTTTAGTGTATTTGTCGAAGGAGAGGGTTTGGTCAAAGATGACGCCAAGATTCCGGATGAGAGGGGAGGTGGATACTGGGATACCGTCGATGTTGAGGGCAAAGTTATGGGTGGATTTTGTGAGCGTTTTTGGGCCAATGATGATTATTTCAGATTTATCACAGTTAAGTTTGAGGAAGTTGATTTGAAGCCAGGATTTTATTTCAGAGATGCAGTTTGTCAGGATAGAGTGGGTGTCGGTGGAGACGGACTTGGTGGAGATGAAAAGCTGGATGTCATCGGCGAAGCAGTGGAATTGGAGACCATGACGGCGGATTAAGTGACCGAGGGGGGACAGGTAAAGGATGAAGAGGAGGGGGCCAATAACTGAACCTTGGGGGACACCTTGGGGGAGGGGAGCAGTGGGGGATTTGCAGTTATTGATGGAGATGAACTGGTGTCTGTCAGAGAGGTATGATTTAATCCAAGAGAGGGCAGTGCCGGTAACGTTAAAGGTGGATTCAAGTCGGGTGAGGAGGATGGTGTGATCGATGGTGTCAAAGGCAGCGCTGAGGTCGAGGAGGACGAGAATGTTGAGGTTGCCAGCGTCAGAGGAGAGGAGAAGGTCGTTGGTGATTTTGAGGAGAGCAGTTTCAGTACTGTGGTTGGAGCGGAATCCGGATTGGAATGTTTCATACAGGTTATTGGCAGAGAGGTGATGTTTGAGTTGAGTGGCTACAGCGCGTTCCAAAACTTTCGACAGAAAGGGTAGGTTGGAGATGGGTCTGAAGTTGTTTAGGGTGTCAGGGTTTAGACCAGGTTTTTTTAGAATGGGGGTAACAGCAGCAATTTTGAGGGATGGTGGGACGATGCCTGTAGACAGGGAGGAGTTTATTGTTGCAATGATAAGTGGAGAGAGAGCAGGGAGGGAGGCCTTGACAAAGCTGGAGGGGATGGGGTCAAGAGTGCAGGTGGCAGTTTTCATTCCTATGAGTTCAGAGAGGTCAGTAGGGGAGACCGGGGAGAATTGAGACAGGGGAAGGCAGGATAAGGGGGGGGCAGGTGGTTGGAGGGGGAGCGGGTGTGGCGGTGGTCAAGCTGTTGTAGATGTTGTCAATTTTGCGTTGGAAGAAAGAAAGGAAGGAGATGCAGTTGTCTACTGTGAATGACTGGGTGGTGGTGTCCAGGGGGCGGAGGAGTTTGTTTATTGTCGAGAAGAGTGCTTTTGGGTTTCCGGAGCCAGAGTGGATAATTTGAGAGTAGTAGGCGGAGCGGGCGTGGGAGAGGGCATCTTTGTAGTGTTGTAGGTGGTCCTTGTAGGCTTGGGAGTGAACTGTGAGACCTGTTTTATTGCGGAGTCTTTCAAGTTGGCGAGCACGAGTTTTCATCAGGCGGAGTTCAGGGGTAAACCAGGGAGCAGAATGGGTGAAAGAAACTGTTTTGGTTTTTACAGGCGCAATCTGGTCAAGGCAGGAGGAGAGAGTGTGGTTGTAGTAGTCAGTGAGGTCGGAAGGGGTGTGGAGGTCAATGAAGGGAGAAGTGGACATTTTTTCAGAGAGGGTGGATGAGAATGAGGTAGGTGAAAGAGCGTTTAGCTTACGGAAGTTGATAGTGCGATAATGTCTTGGTGTTGGGGTGGGGATGTTGATGGTCATAGTGATGGCTAAGTGGTCAGAGAGGGTGAGGTCGGAGCCAGAGAGATGGTGCAAAATTAATCCAGTGGAGCAGACAAGGTCCAAAATGTGACCACGGATATGCGTAGGAAAGTTGACATGTTGAGTGAGGTTAAAGCAGGTGAGTAAATCAGTGAAGTCAGTGGTTATTGTGGAGTCAGTGGAGTCCATGTGGATATTGAAATCACCAAGGAGGAGGATTGAGGGGGAGAGGGAACATAGCTGGGTCAGAAAGTAGGAGAAGTCAGACAGGAATAATGGGTGTGGTTTGGGAGGGCGGTAGACGACAGCCATGAATGACTGACTGCGTGCGACCAGAGAGTTTAAAAGCCAGGTGTTCAAAGGATGAGGATGAGGCGATGGGGATGAGGCTGGTCCTGATGTCTTGACGGTGGATAACGGCAATTCCACCACCTCGGCCCTCCGAGCGTGGTTTATTGACGTAGGAATATCCATTGGGTGTGCTGAGGTTGAGCGTGTAGTAGTCCAGTGGTTGTTGCCAGGTTTCGGTGAGACAGAGAAAGTCCAGTTTGTTATCCAGGATGTATTCGTTCAGGATGAGGCATTTGTTGTTGAGGGACCGGGTGTTGAACAGGGTGAGCCTGATGTTGTTTTGAACAGCGGGGATGAATTCAGGTGATTTAGCCAGGGTTCGCAGGCAGGAGGTGCGATTTTGTGCGTTGCCGTGACTAGGTGCGCTGGGACGATGAGTGGGAGTGCGCTGATATATATACACAAGTGAAAGTGACTGGTTGAGAAGAGTGATGGAAATGAATGTAGAAGGAAGTAGAGGACGGGGAAGACCGAGAAAGACTTGGCTAAAGGTGGTGGAAGAAGAAATGCGGGCAAGGGGGTTAACAAGGGCGAAACATGACGACGATGCCGGCTCGGACGACCGTCCGTGGCAGACGTCACGTCACGTCACCGTGCAGAGTGTGCAATGTCCACGACGAGGTCAGGCCCCATGGCCCTGGCCCATGTGAAACGAACGACCGTGCCATGCCTCGAGCCGGGCTGCCTCGTCGGGCACCTCGCCGGCATCTGGCGTCGACGGACCGATCGACGCGTGCATGACTGCATGTGCACATGTGCATGGATTCGCAAATGCCTGCCTGTACGTCGTCGTTTCTGCGGATATCGCATCGTCCAAAAAAAAGAAGCACGCAACTTCGGCCACTCGAGGAAAGACGGGGCATGCCCACGACTCGGAGGCGAGCGTCGATCCCTGGGTCGGCCGGGTTCACGGAACCCTGAGCTCGTTCCTTCGTCACAGACGACACGACACGACCACTGGTGAAACTGCTCAGACACGTTGGGTAAAGCACGCCGTGGTGAAGTGGGCCGCGGAGCCACTCGGCACACAAGCCCGCTCACGGTCGACACGTCCGTGCCGGTCACCCCGTTCGAGGAGAAGGCCCGACCGATAGAAAACAACGGAGGGACTCCCGACGGGGAGCGGCAAAGATTCAGGGTGAAGCCGCAGCCTCCTCCAGTTATTTACTCTAGTTTTATGGTGTTTGTCTTCATTTTAAGGCATTTTTAAGACATTACGCCCGGTTTACGTCAAAAACCGAGTTACGTCACGGCTTATGGAACCAATTAATGATCTAGGCCGGGGTATTGCTGTATATATTGTTACGGGTTTCCGCCGCCCTTCATCCCCTTACCAAGGGGGGATTAAGCCCCTTGGTCTATCTGGGCCGGCGTAACCGAGACTTGAAACGCCTCTTCCGGGCAAATGTAAGGTAGGGTTTCAGGACCAAGTCTTGCACGTATCTAAATACCTGCGCCGCCACGGAAGCGGGGAACCAAGCCTCACACGAGCCACGTGTAAATTGAGTGCACCGAGCGGATTGCGTACCACGTGGTCCGTGCAGTTTTCGTTAATATTGGAATCCGATTGGAGCGGTTCTATTCGTACCATGCTTAGTCAATGATGGAAAACACAAGACGGTCGAATAAAAGGAATAACACAATTTAATTATTATTTACACTTATGTACAAGTCGGTAGAAGGCAGACACAGAGCAGAACTTAACCAGTCTTATAATAACCCAGACTCGGGCTCGATCACACTCACACAGGGGAATTGCAGGTAGAATGGTGTCCACAAGCTGCCTTGGTCGTCCAGGAACGGCGGCCCGCCATGCTCTCCACGGTCCCAGCACGTCACGCAAAGATGGCAAGCAGGTGGTGGAAAAGGTCCTCGTAGCGCTTCTCTCGAACAAAAGGCAGCAGATGAGGCAGGAAGGTGGGAAATGTACGCGTCTCTCGGCGCGGCTGGGCGGTTCCACAGCGCGTTTAGTAACCAGCGCGCTATCACTCGCGTAACCCAATGCAATATAGGCTCGGCCTTAAGCTCACCCGAGCGTCCACTTTAATATGAGCGCTTTTACCCGGTTCATGCGCGTCTTTCTCCGATCTCTTAACTCTCATCAATACTCGAACCTCTCCGCACTCAACTCCTGCTCCGAACTGCTGCTCTGCTGCGCTCTTCAATGCCAACTGCTCGAACCCGATGCTCGTGGGGGCTTTGCGCAACGGGTTATATGGACACGCCCTTAGCTCTCTCTCAAACGTTCCAACCACGCCCTGTGACGTATTGCCGCAGCCACTCCCTTTGAGCCCTGATTGGCGGCTTGCGCTTACCGTCAGCTTCTTCGCCGTCCTCATTCGGTCCCGACCCGACCTGCCAGGCCCGCCTCTTGTCAATTCGCGCCAAAAAGCCAAAGGCAGCACAAAGAGGCGGAAGGCGGCATAAGGCAATGGAAGTATGAAAAGGACCTACTCTCATTATTCTACTCAATGCAAAACTAACACAGGAAAAGGACTATTCTCACACATACTATGAAATAACTGAACTATCGCGAGGCTACGTGTTGTAGTGTGACTAAACATTGAGGGGGAAATTTAACCTTTATTGTACAAAACTCAAAACCGCAACACTACCCCTCTCCCTCGTCAGACTCGTCCCCGAGTCAAACCCAACAAAAATGGAACGACTGGTTTTGAGAATGATCTGGAAAATTAACTTTTACTTTTACATGTGACATGCTACCTCAGAGACATGCTGAATGGAGAAGGTGGATCAGACTCGGCAACGGTTGCTCGAGTGAGATGTGCATGGAAGAGGTTTTGGGAACTGATTGGCGTGCTGATGAGGAGGGGAGTGTCGTTGAAGTTGAAGGGAAAGGTGTATGCTGCATGTGTGAGAAGTGTTATGATTTATGGGAGTGAGACATGGGTAATGAACGTAGAGCAGCAACGAAGGCTGTAAAGCAGGGGTTCTTAACCTTTCTAGTGTCACGCCCCCTTTAGCAATTGTTGGTCGTCTCCACGCCCCCCTCCACCTACATCAGACGAAGCCACTCGTTGGGGAGAGCGCGAGAGGGGCTTCCCCTCTCGCCGGGGGGGTCTTGATGGCCCCCCCCAGGAAATTTTTGAATTCTAGGTGCTCTGTGGTGCATTCTGAGGGGTTTGTTCGTTGATATTGAAGCCAGCCAGGGCTGGGCCCTGCGCCCTGGCTATTGACGTAGATTCTGTTAACAGCCAGGGCCCTAAGCATGGCAGCCAGGGCCGGGCCCTGGCGGGCCCTGGCTTATTTCAAACACTGGATCTGGTACCCCTGAACAGATAATGTTCTTTCAAAATAACAAAGGAGAGATTACAAACCTCGTTTTATTGCATCAAAACGCAAACAAGCTCAAGGCACGGATCGATGAAAGGAAAGGGTAACTACACAAAACACGTTTGTTGAAATGTCACGTCAAAGGACGCAAAATCAATGAAACAACAATTTAGTCACTAAAGAAGCAATGCCAAAAATCTCACTAAATTTTAGTGAGATGGTTGGCACTGCTTCTTAGCTATCAGATCCGGAATTCGTGGTCGCGTGCCAGAAAGAGCACAGCGCAGATCTCCTTCAACGTTCAGCTTGCTTCTGTATTTGGTCTTGACAGCGACCAGCGCGGAGAATGCAGCCTCGCAGAGATACGTGGATCCGAACATCGTCAGAATCCGAACAGCTTGAAGCGAGATCAGAGGATAAACAGGAAGATACTTGACCCAGAATGTCTCCAGGTCCAGAATTTCAAAGTCATCCTCAGCCGAGGAGTTGAACTTCAGCTCCAGAAACTCCTCCTGGACCTCGTCCGAAACATCAGCTACGTCGCATTGGAATGGGTTTCTGATGAATTTCCAGGTCTTTCGCTTTTCGTCCAAGTCAGGAAAGTAGCGGATGAAATCCGCTTTGAGTTCAGTCAGATGATCGATGATTTGGTTCTTTAACTTTGAATCGAGAAGGCCGTCCGGAACGGCAGAGTCCAAGTTTGGGAAACAAGCTCTGTTTCCGGCCTCCATTCGGCATTTCCAGAGGTCGAGTTTAGCCATGAAGGCTCGAATGGCGTCGTATTGCGTGATAATGTTTATGTGCTTCCCTTGCAGTTTTTGGTTGATACCGTTGAGTGCTTCGAAGATGTCTACGAGGTAAGCTAGAGACAGTTGACATTCTCGGGACTGGAACATTTTGTAGAGATCCGCCTTCCGCTGCACGTCTAGGAATGTTGCGACTTCTTCCCTCAGCTCGTAGACTCGCCCCAACATATTTCCCTTCGAAAGCCAACGCACGTTTGTGTGGAAAAGCAAGGCTTGATGATCGCAGTCCAAGTCCTTGCACAGCTGTTTGAACAGGCGACTGTTTAAGGCTCCACCTTTGATAAAGTTGACTACCTTGATAGCCAGGTTCAGGAAATCCCTCATTTCAGCGGGCAGGGTCTTAGATGCTAAGGACTCACGATGGATAACGCAGTGTGTACCAATAGCAGAGGGATTCTTTTGTTTCAACTTCGTAACGAAACCCGAACGCGAGCCAAGCATGGCCGGAGCTCCGTCTGTGCAAACACCTACCAACGCGTCCCATGAAAGTCGATTTTCTTCGAAGAACTTCGATACCACTTCAAAGACATCCGCTGCTGTCGTGTAAGTTTCCAGGGGATGACAAAATAGCATTTCCTCCTTCACGCTGTCGCCTAATATGAAACGAGCATACATGAGCAGCTGAGAACACTGAGCCACGTCTGTCGTTTCGTCGCATTGGATGGCAAAGACAGGCGAGGCCCTTATCTGGTCAGTCACTTGTTCTTTGATGTCCTGAGACATTTCATCGATCCGTCCCTTGATGGTATCGTTCGACAGGGAGATAGCCGAGAGTTTGTTCGCACTATCCTTCCCCAGGATGAGCTCTGCCGCTCGCAGTAGACTCGGTTTAATGAGAGTCTCTCCGATTGTATGGCTCTTCTTGTTCTTTGCTACTAGCAGGGCAATCTCGTAGGACGCCTCAACGATCTTTGACGTCTGTTGCCGAAATGTCCCACTGCTGTCCAACTTAGCTCGCTTCAAGGCTTCCCTTTTCGCCACAAAGAATGCCTGTGATTTGTCTGCTGGTTCAGGATGGGTTGTCCTCAAGTGGCGTTCCAAACGTGTTGGCCGCATGGCATCATTGCTCAGAGTCTTGTAACATATAACGCACTGAGGAACCTCTGCGTCACCCTTTTGAAGTGCCACAAATCCGAACTTGATGTACTCGTCTTGGTATTTCCTCTTTTGCGCACTCATTGCCATTGACTTTGATTCCAGTTAATAATCTGTCAGAAGAAAAAAAGAAGTGTTAGTTGAGACTGAAACAAACTAGGAATTATATAAGGCGCTATCTTTTCGGTTAATTAATTTTTTTCAGTAGGGGAATTATAATTTCCGTTTGGGGTTATTTAGACGTTTATACTGCCGTCCCGCGCCCCCTCTGAAAATTGCTCACGCCCCCCTAGGGGGGCACGCCCCACAGGTTAAGAACCGAGGCTGTAAAGGGTGGAAATGCGAATGGTTCGGTGGATGTTCAGAGTATCGTTGAGAGAGAGGAAGACAAATGATGAATTGCAAAATATGATGGGAATAGAGCCTGTGATTGATGCTGTGAAGAGGAACAGGTTGAGATGGTTTGGTCATGTGTTGAGGAAGGATGAAAGAGACTGGTGGAGAAGAGTGATGGAAATGAATGTAGAAGGAAGTAGAGGACGGGCAAGACCGAGAAAGACTTGGCTAAAGATGGTGGAAGAAGAAATGCGGGCAAGGGGGTAAACAAGCAGAGATGCAGAAAATAGGTTTAAAATGGAGAAGATTGTCATGGGGACCGCAAGGTTAACCCCCGCTCTAGCAGGGAAAATGGCCTTAAAATGCATGTTGTTGTTGTTGTATTTCGATATATATATTGTTGCGGATCTCAACGTCGGCCCTTTTTCCCTTACCAAGGGGGGATTAATCCCCTTATCTATGACTGACCGACGTGAGTCCTGAAGCTGCCCAGCTCCCTCCGGAGAGGCAGGTGAGCGACCTCGTTTGAGACCGTGGACAGAGATGTTATTTGCCGAGCGGATGGCTGCCCGCGGCTCGAACCGTTAACAGAACTAGACCCGATTCTAAACGTTGGCCAAATCGTGCCACAGGTATTCAATGGGGAAATCACTAAGACGATCGGATGTGAGGAAACCAGAAGGTAAGGAAGAACAAATATAATTTATTACTAATATTTACAAGACCAAAGAAACCAAGGAAGGAGGAAAAATACGAAAATAAAGACAGAAGGAGGAGAAGACACAGTGCAATTATTAACTTATACAAGCTTACTTATACCCAGGGACAAGACACACAAAACAAACTCACGTACACAAAAGGATGGAAAGGCAGGGATGGTACGGGTCGGCAGAGGAGGGTCCAGGTAGATGGTGGCGTCGAGGTTCGGCTCCAAGCTAGCGCTTTGGTCCACGCTTGTGGGTTCGAGGCGAAACCCGTGTCCACGTGTATGCTTGTGGACTAATTATGGGATGCCCTTTCACCTTTACACAGCTCCGGAGGCAGGGGGGCGCAGAATAAACAATCTATCTATAATTCCAGTAATCTCTGTATGTGTGTTTGTTTGTTTGTTTGTTTGTCTGTGACCGCTGTTTCTCGACAACTACCGGTCCGATATACTTTAAACTTGCCAGGTATATTGCTGGGGACCCGAGGATGTGCCTTTTCAAGGTTTCATATTAATCGGAGAAGTAGTTACCGAGCTATGGCGATTTCTTTACCAAACACTGCAAGCCGTTCGCTTTGGACCAAACCATTGCATGTAAATAGAGGGGGGGGTTCTGTGGTCGTTGCGAATGGACCAAACCATTCATGTAAATAGAGGGGGGGGGGGGGGGTTCTGTGGTCGTTACTGCCACGTGGTTTCAAAGTTTTTTTTTGTTGTTGTTGTTTGCACGCATGTTTTTTTGCACCCACGTACGGGCACGCCCTAGGATGTTTACACACACACACCCCTACACAAATTTTTTTTTTTTTTTTTTTTTGGCAAGGAACGGGCACCCACGTACGGGCACGTCCTAGCTTATATATAGTACGGGCATGCCCTAGTAATAACAATTCACACAATAAAAAAAATATACAGTTCTCATATCCGCAACAATATATATATATATACACAGACTTGGCATTTAATATGGAATATTTTTTTTTCTTGACTTGGGTTTACTTTCTTAACTCAGTATATCAATCTGGTGAGTTTCTTTTACACTTTGGTGATTTATTTGTTAAAAGAACCATGTCACTGATTGTCTGTCGCAGCAAGAAGTCAACAACAGGATTATATCACAGGTGGCGTGGCAAAATGTACGGAGAGGTGCATTTGATGATTGGCTTCACAGTCGGCTATACAAGGGTTGTTGCGTTCTGTATTAGTGGAAAACAACTGCTGCACGTCTCCAAATGTTATTGCAGCTTCCTCTGGAGATTGTCCGTCAACTCGACAATGCTGTTTGTCATGGAGTGGTGGCTTTACGAAATTACGGCATGAAACAGCGTGCTATTGCTCAGCAGTATGGCATCACTCAAGGTCAGGTGTCAAAGATCCTGAAACAAAATGCTCAGAGGGGTGTCCCTACTCCAATACCGAGGCCAGGATGTCCCCGCAGAACCGCAAGGAGGGATGATCGCCAGCTGCACCTGTTAGTCCGCAATGGCCGTACCAAGTCAGCTAATCGGCTTAGGGCTGAGTGGCAGCAACTGACAAATGTGCCTGTATCCAGAAGGCTAGTCAACCAACGACTGGTTCAAGCAGGCTATCGTGCCAGGCATCCCCTGAGAAAGCCACACCTGACCAGACAACACCGCCAGCGCCGAATGCAGTGGGCCAGAGAGCCCCGCCAATGGCAGCCAGGACACTGGAATCACGTGATCTTCAGTGACGAGTCTAGATTTCTGGTCTATCGTCAAGATGGCCGCGTCCGAGTGCGCAGCCAAGTGCATGAAGCCTACAACAAAGATTGTATAGTGCCAAGAGTCCAAGCTGGAGGTGGTGGGGTGACCGTTTGGGCTGCTTTTCATGCAGGGGGCAAAACTGACCTGGTTGTTCTGAATGGAAACCTGAACCAGTTCAAGTACAGGGCCATTCTGGAAGAAACATTGCTTCCATTTGCTCGTGCAGCCTTTCGAGGAAACTTTGTCTTCCAAGATGATAATGCACGGCCTCATCGTGCTCGCATGATCCAACACTTTCTTGCTGACCGTGGTGTAGAGCATATGGAGTGGCCTGCCTTGTCCCCGGATATGAATCCGATAGAGAACTTGTGGGCAGAATTAACGCGTCAAATCGACCACTTGGACCAGCAGCCGACCTCTGTGCATGAATTGCAGCAGGCTATTGTCACTGCATGGCAAGCGATACCTGTCCAAACCTTGGCAAATCTCGTGAACAGCATGCCTCAACGTGTACGTGCTCTCCTGAATGCTCGTGGGGGTTACACGAAGTACTGAACTGTAATTTTACTGTCCGTAATCCCAGTCGTAATTTAACTTTTGTTTTTGTAAAAACATTTTTTGGCTAATGTGCAAAATAAAGAGATACTTCTGGAAAACGTACAGAAGTTTAACACAGTACTGTCCATGAATTGAGTTCGATATCAGTTTACATCACTTTCAAGGATCAATTTATTTGTTTCGAAATGTCAAATGTGGTTTTTGTTTCTTTTAAAGGTCACATTAACAAAATCTAGAATAATTTCAACATAATTCCAATGAACTTTTGGTTCTGAGACATCTTGAAAAGTAAGTTCACCCCCACAAAAAAAATATTCCATATTAAATGCCAAGTCTGTATATATATATATATATATATATATATATATATATATATATATATATATATATATATATATATATATATATATATATACTTATATATACTTATATATGGTAGAATATTACAACCCAACTCCTTTGCTTCATACACATGCCTCTTCACTTTAGGACGGAGTCCTGTACCTTTACTTACTAAATATTTGCCCAGTCATTAATTTATTTATTTACTTATTTCTCGTGTTTAAGTTTGACAAAGAAGCTCTGGCATGTATCGCTTGCAAAAATGACATGAGATGATAGGCAAAACAAGTTTCTGCGTTTGTGCCTCTGAAGCAGATGTTTACCATGTCCCGATCTGTTGGACATGTCTCCAGACTTGAACTGTCACAACCTGCTTGCGACTTAAGTTGTGCTTTCCAAAAGTGATTTTCTGTAAGGGCTGTTATTCCAGGAACACAAAGGATGCTGTTTTGATCGATACAGTCAGTGACTGTAGCCAAGTATCAAAGAGGGGTGGGTCAGTTGTTAGTGCTCCTAGTATCATTCTCCTTGTGAAGTCATTGCTTTCACATGGTTGTTCTTTTATTATTTTGTGCAACTCTCCCATAGCTTCAGTGCCGTCGTTCTCGTAAAGCATGTGCAATGTCACAACTAGGTTTATAGTTGTTGCTGCTGTTGAAATTTGTCTTTTTAATCAACCAGTTTGGATTTTGTCATACAGGCTGGAGTATAGCCATAGGTTAGCTCTAATTGTTTGTTGGTTGTGCCTTTTTACTTTATTTACAAAACTGGATAATTTATTGTTACCTGGAATTGGGGGATGAAAGGTGGGTGGGAGGGGAATGGGAGGGGGAGGTGGAGGAGGGGGTAGGGTGGTGGCGTGAGGGATCCATAGCTAGAATGTGTTTAGAATAATAGGGACCGTGTGATCTAGTTCGGTAGAATTACTCTTGTATTTGGGATAGGGCAGGGGTAAGTCACACGTAACATGTGCATTGACGAGGTCGTGATTGTGAACAATAGAGCAGAATTGGGTAAGTTTATATGGTGTAAAACCTCCTGTAGTTGGGCAAGAAGTGCACAAAATTCCCAACAAACACTTAGCACATTTTAAAGTACTCCCATCATGAACTGTTTGGCCGGCGGACCGTAATCCATGGCGGTAAAGTGAGTTGTGGAGGCTTTGAGTGGACGGACCACTTTCAATAGGGACTGCCCTGCAGGGTGGGAATGGTCTGAAAGATTGCTCCACCCACAACAGTGGGCAGCCAATGAGAGGGACCTGCCATGCATGAGGGTGGCCCTGCAAGTAATGAAGGTCATGTACATACATGCGCACACCAGATTATGTTTTGGTACAGAGGCGCCAACATCTCTCTCTCTCTGTTTGGTCACTGCCAGAGAGGGATTACTTTGAGAGATTGGACAGCTTGCTATGTCTCCTCTTCACCATCGATCGCCGTGCTGCCCTTCGCCCTGTGCCATGCCAGCATGTGCTACGTCATCCTGCAGCCACAATTAGCTCATACTGCCCAAAGTCCTCACCTACTCCCTTCATTGTGTGGACCTGGTATTGTTGGTGCCCTAGCAGGTTATTTATTTCCTTTGTACACACGTTTCCATAATACCATCATTATATGAAACTTTTTTCTGCCTTCTACTCACTATCGTCTGCCAAGTTAGGTTTATCTATTCGATGATCCTTGGGGTTTTGTATGGTGCTGTACCTGAACGGTGTTCCCGAACTCGGTGAGTTGCACCTCCGAGCCAAGTCAGAGTCGAGCCGGGTTTGGCTGTCAACTCAGGAAAGAACTCAGATATTTTCCTGTCACATGAAATGAAGTTTTAGCATGGAAGAAAAGATGTCCGAGATGTTTCAATTGTGAGTCGATTCTTTATTAAACCGCAACAGTGAACGTTCTCAAAACCGCTACCGGGAAACCCTGATAAAGTACGCTCACATGTTATGAAACCATAGGTAAAATGATGCTGCAACAAACTACAAGAACCACCCAAAGGTAGCTGGTATTACAAATCATCTTCAAGAAAGAAGCTCTAAACAACTTAACAAAATGTAAATTATGGTGATGCTAAAATCTGAATGAGCATAATTCGGTAATTTTCAAAATGTTTACTTTCAATAATTTTAAGTGGAGGTTCAAACCAAAGCTTCCAACACTGAGCTTTGCAGCGAAACGGAAGTGATTTTGGCTCACACCATTTGTAAACAGCAAGGATGGTTGTTGAAGGTGATGTTAGCTGACTTCCAAGCAGATGGAAGATGATCGGGTGAATAGAGCAGAATGTATGTTTGGGACGTTCAACATGTCGTCTTTGATTAAACCTGTCAGCAAAGCGGTGAGTACAAATAAAAATGCCAATATAGTACTGTATGTGTATAAACCATACTCTGTGGCGTAATGGTTAGAGTGTCCGCTTTCAGTCTGAGAGGTCGGTGGTTCAAACCCTGGCGGAGTCGTACTTTAACTATGGTACATGCTGCTTCCTTGTTTGATGCTTAGCATTTAAAAGGATAGTTAATGGGAAAACAATGCTGGGAAGGCAATGGCAAACCACCCACTATAACGCTTGCCAAGAAACTGCTTCAGGCGCATTAACACTCTGTAAAGAATATGATGATGATGATGACCACTCCTATTTACATCCTCAGATGCATCCGGCTGCCAAAGCAGTTTCTTGGCTATTGGGCACAATCCTGGATGGGTTTCCATGGCGACGCAGGATACTCGAATGGCTCATTCTTCCCAGTCATCTGGTACTCATTTTGCCGACCTCAGAAGGATGACAGGCTCAGTCAGTCTTGGTGTTAATTCAACGGTGGACAGAGGCTTGAACTCAGGACCTTGCGATCTTAAGCCAGCCACCTTAACCGTTAAAGCCAACAACAGGCCTGTAAAAAGTATGGTCCATCAAAAGGAATATACTGTATATTATATTGTTATGGTCACTCTACCCCCTGGGATGGGATGGAAATTTCTCCATGTCTTCCGAGTTAATTTGGCACAAATCAGTGTTTCAAAACACATGGCCACAGCCTGGCATGATTGGCCGGGCAAGCCGTCAAGCGGTTCACCTTAGAAGTTTGCCAATTGCCTATTTACTAGGAAGCCTGCTCCTGATGACACAAGTTATCATTAACAAGCAATGGTTTATTAGGAGAAAAATGGGGATTATTAGGTGGGAAGGGAGGGGAAGAAGAAGAGCCTGGCCACAAATAGCGATCAGAACTATAACAAATGAATTACAACTAAATACCCTAGGACTCCCTCAGGAGCTTGATGGCTTAAACAGATAACTTAATTATTTTACTCAGTAGTGATGAGACAGAGAGATAGACGAGACAGAGAAAAGCTGGCTTCCAAAGCCAGCCGCATATTGGGATTCCTCCATCGATCCAAGTTTTTCCTTGGATAAATCAGAGCTACTCACAGTCTACAAGGCCTTTGTCTAAAGCTCAATGGAGTACTGAGTACTCAATGGAATCCGCTATGAGTTGGTGCTTCTGCTTCCCATCTGTCTCTTCTGGATGCTGTGGAATCTAACGCTCTCAAAACTATTGGACTCTCCCGTGATGAGGCTGAAGCACAGGGTCTGTTGCTGTCACATCACTGTCAGGTTGGTGGTCTATGGCCCTCTATTCTCCAATATTGCTCTCCTTACTCTTTCAGTCCTCCGACCCTCCCTATCTACTCCAGTATGCACACATTCTTCCAATAACATCCTCCTCATTGAACTTCCAAAATCCAAGCTGACTGCACACCTCATCTCTTTTATTCCTCACTTCTCCTGTCTATGGAACCACCTTGCCAGAGACTGTTCCGTCTCACTCTTCCCTCCGGGGCTTCAAGCAAGTAGTGCACCTCCATCTCTTGTCATCAATGGATTTTCCAACACAATTGGACAAATTTAATTTACAGTGATGCAATATTAAACAGATTCACCACTGCCAGAAGGAAGGGATTTGTACATGTACAGTGGGCACAAGGTCCTGGCAGGTGTGATCAAGCTCATTATTGGAAGTAGGAGAGACCACAAAGAGGTGGGGACAGCAGACTTGAAATCCCACATGGAAGAAATCGAGACAATGGACTCAGGAAGACATTCTACAGGCAAGAAAATAGGCGCTTTGAAAGAATGGACGTGAGCGTTGAGTTTATACTTGGGTAGGGTAACAAGGAAAGGGTTTCTGGCAGAACATTGTGACTTACACTTATGGAGGGGCAGAGACTGGGCATAGATGTGAGAAGGAAGTGGTAGCAAGACAATTACAAATAAACCCAAATAACTCCAACTGGAGCATTCGAAAACCAGGACCTCCTCGACACCAAGATCAAGTGAGCCGGATATGGAATGGTGACGATCGTGAGTGAGTCACATCTAGTTGGCAATGGCAGGGAGTGAGCCATGGTTGGCAGGGAGAGCACAAGTAATTTTCTTAACAAGTCGGCATAAAATGGTGAGGTAAGGTGGTTTAGGGAAGTCCATGTTCATTGTGAATATGTTTTGAGAAGGCACACAATAATCTATTCTACCACTGAGAACTTGTACATCTGAATCTTTGCAAATTTGAGAATTAATAAAAACAACCAAGACAAAGCTGGGTTTGGAGGCCAGCTTTGATTACATGGTCTGCCCAGTAGAGGCCATAGCTGAGGGGTCTCTACCGTCAACAATGGCCTCTCCTGGGCAAAGCATCTCCCACAAACAGGTGGAGGCACAGGACCCTGCTGCTCTCTCATCAAAGACAGGTTGGTGCCATCTGTTTTCTTCTGCCTCTACTTAGGTCTGGCTCCCTCTATTATTTCATCCCTCTTACACCTTATCAGTCCCTCCAGCTTGTACTACTTCTTGCAGCAACCCCCTCTTTGTGAAACCCCCAAAATGCAGGCTCAGTGCATGCTTCTGCTCCTCTCTTCTTCGCGTTTGTGGAACCTCTTTCCTGAGTCTGATCAATATCCTCTTCCCTGCAGCGCTTCAACTTGGTCATCACCATCACCACACCACCATCTCAGGTCATCTTCCATCCCTACACATGATATTTTCTATCCTCATTAACCCTCTCCTATCTCTTCCCATCTACATGCAGATTGATGTTTCCTTCCCTCTTCTCTCTCCTCCTGTTCATCCCATAGTTGCATCCATCTGTTATCCCATTGCTTCAAAGTCAGTGCAGTACCTTCTACCCCCATTCTTTCACCTCAAGCCTAGTCTTTGTAAACACAAAGAAGTGCACACGGATGTTAAAATAGTATTTTGCATGTGGAACCAAGCAATTTGAGGACTGATTTGAGTTAAATTATTATTACCCCTTGTGGACAACTTGATTTCAATTGGATGTTATATTTTGAACACGAATTGGAACATGAATCGGAAAACGAACCTGTAGTGTAGCTGTATTTTGTGTCTGAATCTGTCCCAATCGTGCATATGCAGAGAGGAGTGAGATAATTGTTTTATCTGTCCGCTTGTCTGTCCGTCAACCAAATCTGAAAATCATTCCAAACAGGAAACTTACTGTTTTAAGGATGTCAGAAACTCATAAAGGACACAAACAGCAAGCAAGAAGAACTAATATAACGTGTTATGGTGGTGTAAACTACGCTGCATCAATGGCGGTAAACTTCCGAAAGAACGTTTTTTTCTACCACCTTTAGAATCTTTATTTTATTTCAATTGAATGATGTTCATGACCACTGTAGAGCACAAATCGTCTTTTTGGCACTTTCAAACCCCTTTCGTTTAGCAGTAGTTTGACAAAATATTGCACAATGTTACGTCATCACAACCAATCAAATTTGCTGCTCGCAAACCCAACCCATGCCCTTGTTCTCAAGACTGCGCCAGGTAAGGTGTTATATGAACTCAACCCATGCCCTTGTTTCTCAAGACTACAGTGGGTAAGGTGTTCTATGAACTCAACCCATGCCCTTGTTCTCAAGACTGCGCTGGGTAAGGAGGTCTATGAACTCAACCCATGCCCTTGTTCTCAAGACTGTGCTGGGTAAGGAGGTCTATGAACTCGACCCATGCCCTTGTCTCTCAAGACTGCACTGGGTAAGGTAGTCTTTGAACCCAACCCAAAAGCAACCCATGCTCTTGTTCTCAAAACTGTGCTGGGTAAGGTGTTCTATGGACCCGAGCCATGCCTGGGTTTGGAGGCCAGCTTTGATTAGTTGGTGGTTGATTTCAGTAGTTGATATGCAAATCCTATTCAGATTTCAAGTCAATCAGATGAAAATTGAGGATTTTAGAAATTTGAAAAAAGTGGTTGACCTTCGGCCTATTTTGACCTTTTGGCCTATGATGACCTTGTGACCTATGGTGATCTCAAAAATAGTTGATGGTTGAATTCAGTTCGCTGATATGAAAATCCTATTCAAATTTCAAGTCAATCGAATGAAAATTGAGGATTTTAGGAATTTTAAATGGTTATTGACCTTTAGCCTATGTTGACCCTGTGACCTATGTTAATCTTAAAAATAGTTGGTGGTTGATTTCAATTAGCTGATATGTAAATCCTATTCAAAATTCAAGTCAATCGGATGAAAATTGAGTATTTTAGAAATTTGAAAAGGTTGTTAACCTTTTGGCCTATGTTGATCTCCAAAGTAGTTGGTGGTTGAATTCAGTTCGCTGATGTGAAAATCCTATTCAAATTTCAAGTCAATCGGGTGAAAGTTGAGGATTTTAGAAATTTGAAATACAGTGGTTGACCGTTGGCCTATGTTAACCTTTTGACCTCAAAAATAAATAGGATTCTGTCGTACGACCAACTCCACCATTCGGTGGAGTTTAAAATTTGATGGAGATCAGTTTAAAATTGTGACCTGTAGGCAAGAATAAGTGCGCAGACAGACAAACACACAAACTGGAGTGATCAACATACTTGTCAAAAAAACATTTTTTTTCGAAGTAAGAAACGGACTCAAATTCAATACCCACTCCTCTGGCGAGTGTAATATCAATGCACATCTACACCATCATTACTGTGGTGTTTCGAGAAGTTTTCTCCCTCTCTCCTCTCTCCTCTCTCCTCTCTCCTCTCTCCTCTCTCCTCTGTCCTCTCTTTTTCTGGCCTTGCTCCTGCCTGCTCTAGCTCCTCTATTTCTTCCGCGTTTTCAGTGACACGGGATTTTGGTTTCTCTAAGTGATTGAGTTGATCAGTGTGCTGATGCTAAGGGCTCCAGCTAGGCCGAAGCACAGTAATGCGTGTGAGAGATCTCCATCAAGGACCCTTTGAGAATGTCTGTAAAATTGAAATGTAAGGTAGTCGTTACCATCATTAAACAAAGGAGTGTAGACTGTAGAATACAGATGATTCTGATTGCAGAATGGGCCATACCTCATTGGATTGATCAAAAGCAGGAATACATCTGAATGTCCATGTGGTGCTTTTTGGGTAGGCTCAATTAATCGGATTTAAATTGTAAACTGGAAGAGAAAGGAGGGTAGGGGATGTGGAAGGGTGAAGGATGGAAGGGAAATAAGTTTTTGGGAGAAGACAGTAAGAGGAGAGAAGGGACGTCCAATAAAGCATATATGAACGTTGTCGTCCGCCATATTTGCCTATGTAATATATAGATGTTCCCTTATTGCCCTCGCCAGAGGAGAGGGTATTGCATTTGAGTCCGTTTGTTACTTGCCGGAATAGATTCCGGCAAGTTGGTTGGTTGGTTTGTCTGTCTGTCTGTCTGTTTGTGCGCAGTACTACGTCTACATCGTTCCACATCGCATCGCCATACTTTACACACATATTTGCCTTGCCCTGGAATAGACTGTGCCCAATTTTTAACACTCTAGGCCCAAGGTCAAGCTCAAGGTCACCCAAAACGTTTGAATTGAACATCAAATTGAAGCCCCGCCCTTAGGGCAGGTACCGTTGCTAGTAATATATAATGGCGATACAACAATTTTTACCGCTTTACTTTGAAGAACGGGAGTGAAGGGGGAGGAGCGTGTTAATATGTCTGGTTGAAGGCTTTGGGTGGTGAGGGAGCTTGAAGCCAGATTTTAATCTTACAGCCGCCATGTTGGTGCTCGCCGTCGCTACAATGCGAAGCGGAACACGCCTCAGAGCTGTCACATTCACAATCCGTATGTCGTATGTACTCCCTATACATGTTTCCTTCATTGTAAAAACTACCAAGTCAACAGTTAAAAGGATTTTGAGCCGATAGGTGTTATGGCCTTGGCAAGATCGATGGAGACCGATGTGTTAGCTTATACACCACCCAAACAGCTATGTGGAATTCTCTCATGTAGGGATTAATCCCACGTCGTTTGAACTTTGGCAGAGGTCATTATTTACTTTTAATGATGTTGATATACGAATCAAAAAGAAGATAATTGGTTTTGGGTCGTCCTTTCCGCATATCTCGTGGGATTGTGCGTTGGAGAGACGACCGTAATGGCAGGGAGTGGTTGGCAAATCAAAAAAAAGAAAAGTACATTCCGGCAAGTCCTCGGTCTCTGACCGATTTTTCATTACTTGCCGGAAAAGATTCCGGCAAGTATGTTGGTTGGTTGGTCTGTCTGTCTGTTTGTGCGCAGTACTACGTCTACACTGTTGTGCATAGAATCGCCAAACTTCACACACATATTTGTCTTGCCCTGGAATAGACTGTGCCCAATTTTTAACTCTCTCAGCCCAAGGCTTATGACGTCATAATTCGATAATTCGACAAGTACAAAACTTCATCCAATCAAGATGCAATTTCTTGAGCACCATGTCTGCATAAACTGGCGGAGGAAAAAAATAATGCTGACGTCATCAGTCACGTGGTTTGGCCGCCATCTTGGAAAAACTGAAAAAATTTGCATCTCTATATCTCTGAAAGTGCTGAATAGAAAAAATTGAGACATGGCTCATTGGAAAGAACTCTCCATGGGGAATAAAATATGTTAATGATGATGTCATAGGTGCCTCCATTATGACGCCATAATTTGACAAGTACAAAACTTCATCCGATCAAGATGAAATTTATTGAGCATAATCTAGGAATAAATTAGTTTAGAAAACAAATAATGATGACATCATCGGTCACTTGGTTCGGCCACCATCTTGGAAAAACCGAAAAACTTTGCACTTCTATATCTCCGAAAGTGCTGAATAGAAAAAATTGAGACATGGCTTGATCTTGATCTTGACCCCATCCCCTCCAGCTTTATCAAGGCCTCCCTTCCTGCTCTCTCTCCACTTATCATTGCAACAATAAACTCCTCCCTGTCTACAGGCATCGTCCCACCATCCCTCAAAATTGCTGCTGTTACCCCCATTCTGAAAAAACCTGGACTAAACCCTGACACCCTAAATAACTTCAGACCCATCTCCAACCTACCCTTTCTGTCAAAGGTTTTGGAACGCGCTGTAGCCACTCAACTCAAACATCACCTCTCTGCCAATAACCTGTATGAAACATTCCAATCCGGATTCCGCTCCAACCACAGTACTGAAACTGCTCTCCTCAAAATCGCCAACGACCTTCTCCTCTCCTCTGACGCTGGCAACCTCAACATTCTCATCCTCCTCGACCTCAGCGCCGCCTTTGACACCATCGATCACACCATCCTCCTCACCCGACTTGAAACCACCTTTAACATTACCGGCACTGCCCTCTCTTGGATTAAATCATACCTCTCTGACAGACGTCAGTTCATCTCCATCAATAACTGCAAATCCCCCACTGCTCCCCTCCCCCAAGGTGTCCCCCAAGGTTCAGTTCTTGGCCCCCTCCTCTTCATCCTTTACCTGTCCCCCCTCGGTCACTTAATCCGCCGTCATGGTCTCCAATTCCACTGCTTCGCCGATGACATCCAGCTTTTCATCTCCACCAAGTCCATCTCCACCGCCACCCACTCTATCCTGACAAACTGCATCACTGAAATAAAATCCTGGCTTCAAATCAACTTCCTCAAACTTAACTGTGATAAATCTGAAATAATCATCATTGGCCCAAAAACGCTCACCAAGTCCACCCATAACTTTGCCCTCAACATCGACGGTTTCCCAGTATCCACCTCCCCTCACATCCGGAATCTTGGCATCATCTTTGACCAAACCCTCTCCTTCGACAAATACACTAAACAGATCACAAAGTCGGCCTTCTTTCACCTGAAAAACATCGCCCGTCTCCGTCCATCCGTCTCCTCCGTGGCTGCAGAAACCCTCATCCACGCCTTCATCACTTCCCGTCTGGACTACTGCAATAGCCTCCTCTATGGTTCACCCTCAACAATCACCAATAAACTCCAATACATTCAGAACTCCGCTGCCCATCTACTCACCCATTCCCGGACCCGTGACCACATCACCCCCGTCCTTTACAAGCTTCACTGGCTCCCCATCTCCCAGAGAATCCAGTACAAAATCCTCCTCTTGACCTACAAAGCCCTCCATAACCTGGCCCCATCCTACCTGGCTGACCTCCTCTCCAGACACACTCCCACCCGCAACCTCCGCTCTGCTGGTACCAACCTCCTGACCCCCCCCCCCCCCCCCATCCGGACCAAATTTAGATCCTGGGGGGACAGGGCCTTCTCCATCGCTGCTCCCACCCTCTGGAACTCGCTACCTCACACCATCAGAGACTCCTCCTCACTCACCACATTCAAAACATCACTCAAGACCCACCTGTTCAACACTGCATTCAACATTTAACCCACAGCATCTAACCCCTGACTATCTCCTCTCCTTCTCCCTCCTTTGTGCTTTGAATATTTCCCTATTGATTCTTTTTTTTTTGCAATTGTTTTTATGTTTTGCTATGCATTATGTTTTGCACTCTGTCAAAGCGTCTTTGGGCTTCCTGAAAAGCGCTATATAAAATAAATGCATTATTATTATTATTATGGCTCATTGTAAAGAACTCTCCCTGGGGAATAAAATATGTTAATGATGATGTCATAGGTGCCTGACGTCATAATCATAATATGACGTCATAATTCGACAAGCACAAAACTTCATCCGATCAAGATGAAATTTCTTGAGCATAATCCAGGAATAAATTAGTTTAGAAAAAAAATGACGTCATCGGTCACGTGGTTCGGCCGCCATATTTGTTTTAACACAAAAGCCTTAAAAACCGCTGAAAATACATCCTGGTGAGGGTTTGCAATCTCTGATTGTTCTTTTTCTTGTTTATTATTGTGTATTATGCAGGATTAGCTGGGCACACTCTTTATAAACATTGTGACTTTTTTTTTTTTTTTTTTTTAGTAAAATGTGATGCATGGCTTGTTTTCGTTTGAGTTTTGGTTGTGATTTTTGCCCAGCACTGCAATTCATAGGTTGGGTTTGGGTGGTGCTCATCCTAAGTTGCCCTTAGGGCATTAATGATGATGAGATCTGAGAAGTACCCCACTCTTTATGGAGCATTGGGGCTCCCGAAGTGGTTTCTTGGCATGGATTATGCTGGGTGGTTTGCCATTGCCTTCCCAGGAGGGCATTAACAGTCAGCCACCGTACATGGACTGGCACCTCAGGCAGACAGGACCAGATGGGACGGGCAGTTTGTCTCCTCCCTGAAGGTCATTGGTGAGCCAGTTTGGCCCATTGAATGGCCAAATACTGCATGCTTATGAATGGAGTAAATTGGATTCATATGCTTGCCTAATATGTGGGTTAAGTGAATTCGTTGTTTGGTGATATGTGAGTTGAATCATTTAAAAAGGTACGTGACTGGCAAGAAGGGCTGAATTCCTTTGCGTAGATGTTTTAACGTACAAAAGTAAAAGAAAATTTGTAAACTCTTTATCTCCAACAGGGCACATGCTTCTTGTCAGGAAGCCATTATTCCTCCTTTGTTGTGGGCTGCGACCTCTTACTGGTGGCACTCATTCCAGCTTCGCAGCCCATAAAATGCTCAACTCCACAAGTACCAAACACTCGGCGATTACTGCGACCACCTTGTGTCCAAGACACAAAGGCTATCCTCGCTCGTTCCCACCTGCTGACCAGGATTTCGACTTTTTCCTGGTACTTGATTTTGAGGCAACGTGTGATCATCACAAGCAAATAGTTCCCCAGGTATTTTCTCCATATATTCTCAGATCTTCCTGCACTCCATTTGTATATTTTTTAAGAAGTGAATGAGATTCATGAATGAGTTTTATTATTTAAACTAGAGGAAGGACCAGGACTGCAGTACACAATTGGTGCATTGATTTGGAACAGGGGATTTGAATCTGTCACCTCTTTTAGTGATATTAAGTGTTGAAACCACACGTTAAGATGATGTTAAATTGCATTGACTGCTTTATTGACGACTTTGAGTGTCAAACGGTGATCGGACAGCCACTCGGAACACCAGGTCACACGGCATTTGTTATAATATGAATTCTCATATGAGGACGATTAACGCAGGAGGAAGCCATAAGGTTCATGAAGCCTGCACAATGGTTTCCATCCGCAATGTTATATCCTTTATATAATGTACGTCAAGCAAAGAAGCAGAACGTACCATTTTTAAAGTCTTCGCTATGACCCGGCCAACCAAACTTGACAAGAGGATCACATGATGGAACTTAAGTGTGTTTTGCTTGGCTCTTGGTTTTTTCCCTTCTACCCCGAACATAATACTGTCTAACGTTCTAATTCCCCACCCCCCCCCCCCCCAAAAAACAAAAAAAACCAAAAACATTTATTTTATTTTCTCCACGTGTACTGTTGTCTCATCCTGTATTTTCTGTCCAGGTGTGCTGTTCGCCCCACCCCCATTATCTCCTTGCCATCCACCGTTTGCCCTGTTCACGTGACTCGTGGTGGTCCCTCTCGGCTCTCCCCCCGTTGGTATTTTTGTGCATATAAGATTGTTCATAGTTCTGTTTAAATATTTTTAAATATGTTTAACCTTTCCCCTTCTGTTTTTTATTCAGTGGTATATTACAACACGCTGTTTTTCTTCCTATTTAAAAGGCTTTTCTCAATTTCCTCTCCAACTCATTCCACTTCAAAAAAAAGAAATTCAATATCTTATACGTCTCCCTCACTACATGGTCTAAATTCACATTCATTCCATCCCTCCTCCATCATCCTGAACCGGATTGCTAACTTGAAAATCACAACAAACCCAATTTGTTATCAATGTTCGTCTTTCATTAATCATCCACTTTCTAAACTCCCCTCTTGCCCCTCCCATCCAAATCCCCCCCCTTGCACCTACACTCCGAAACTTCCCCCTTACCCCTCCACTCTTAAACTCCCCCCTTGCCCCTCCACTCCTGAACTCCCCCCTTGCCCTTCCCCTCCTAAACTTCCCCTTTGCCCCTCCCCTCATAATCCCCCCCCTTGCCCCTCCACTCCTGATCTCCCCCCTTTCCCCTTCCCTCCAAAACTCCCCCCTTGCCCCTCCCCTCCTAAACTCCCCCCTCACTCCTCCCCTTCAAAACTCCCCCCCAATCCCTCCCATTCAATTCTCCCCCCATACCATTCCTCTCCAATTCTCTCTCCTCCCCCCTCCTCCTCCAAGCTGCCTCCTCCCCACTTCGTCTCCCTTCTATCTCATACCTCCACCCCCCCAAACCTTCTACTTTCCTCTGCCCCCCCTCAAACAACCCCTCACTGTGCCGCATCCCTTCACCAGCAAACCTTTCATCCTCCTCATCCTTCCCTTTCTTGGAACTCTTCTGCAACATCTGAAACACTATCAACTGCTCTCCCTACCTCCCCCTCTCATCCTTCATCTTACCCTACTCCTCCCCCTCTCTCTTCATTAACGGTATGGACCTCAAACATCCGGGGCCTTCGCTCAAACCTGACTGATCTCTCCATACAGGTTGCTTCTGACAATCCAGACTTGATCTGCTTAACAGAGACTTTCCTCCTTCAAGATGTCTCTGATTCCTTAATATCTCTTCCTGGTTACTCCCTCCTCCGGTATGATAGACCTGAGCCTCGGCCTGGTGGTGGGGTGGCTATCTTTGTCAAAAACTCTCTTCCTCACTCTCCTTGCACTGCTCTCTTTCCTCCTCACCCGCAGGAGTACCTCTGGTTACGGCTTCCTCTCCGCTCCCACCTTTTGTTCATATGTGTTCTGTACCGTCCCCCAAACAGTGATGACTCCATCTACATTTCAATGTCTGACAACATGGACCAACTTCTATCCACTCATCCCAACTCTCTCTTCCTCATATGTGGTGACTTCAACTGTCATCATGCCACCTGGTTGGGTGTGGGTTCCTCTCTCACTAGTCATGGCACCTCAGCAAAGGACTTCTGTGACTCACTGGGATTGACACAATCTGTCAATTTCCCGACCCGGATCTCAGCCAATGGAGTATCTTCTCTTCTAGACTTGGTTATGACAAACTTCCCTGCTAATGTCTGCTGCTCTTCTTCTGCTCCAATCGGTTCTTCTGATCATGTGCTTGTCAAAGTGGACATCTCTCTGGCCATTCTCAGAGAGCCTCCTCAGCGTCGGCGAGTCTGGCATTTCACTCAGGCCGACTGGGACGGTCTTCAAGCAGCCATCAATCGTCTGGATTGGTCTCCCATCTCCACTGCCTCTGACATCAATTCTTCCTGGGAATTCTTCCAAAGCAAACTGATCTCTCTCATGCACAGATTTATCCCATCTCGCCTTCAATTGTCTTACCCTTCCTCCCGTCCATGGTACACTGAATCTTGTGGTGAGGCAGTTGCCCTGAAACAACTTGCCTTTGCCTCTTGGAAGGCTAATCCAACTGAAGGAAATCTCAGTTCCTTCCACCAAGCTCGGAACAAGTGTGTGTCTACCCTCAGGAGTGCCAGGAAGCACTATCTCTCCTCACTCAAGAATGAACTCTCAAACCTGTCTCCTTCCTCCAAATCCTGGTGGCGTCTGGTCAAATCCGTTTCTGGTGTTTGTTCCCCCTCCATCCCCTCCCTTACCTCAAATGGCCACACAGTTGACATCGCACGTGACAAAGCCGAATGCCTCAACTCTGTGTTCGCCTCGAAATCCTTAGTCCCAAACCCATCTCTCTCTGTTCCCACCTTTCCCAGTCGAACCCAAATGCTCCTGGACTCTGTGTCCTTCTCTCCTGACAAGGTGGAGGAGTTTTTGTCAAACCTCGACTCTGATTCTGCAACTGGACCAGACGGCATCAGCCCACGGGTCCTAAAATCCTGCTCTGCCGCTCTATCTCACCCTCTCTCTGTTCTTTTCACCCTATCTTTTGCTCAAGGTCATCTGCCAGCATCCTGGAAATCAGCTAACATACCGCTTTACACAAAAAAGGTGCAAAAACAGATCCTTGCAACTACAGACCAATCAGCCTGCTCCCAATTATCAGCAAAGTCATGGAATCCATCATTGCTTCGGATATGAAATCTTTCCTCTTCTCCAATGGCTTGATCTCTGATCATCAATTTGGTTTCAGACCAGGTCACTCTACTCTGGACATGCTGCTTCTGCTGTCTCAACAATGGATGGAGGTCCTGAATGCCAAACAGGAAATCAGAGCTGTCTCCCTTGACATATCAAGGGCCTTTGATACGGTCTGGCACCCAGCTCTGCTCACCAAACTCTCCTCCTATGGTATCCATGGAAATCTCCATGCATGGCTTGCGGACTTCCTCTCTGGTCGTAGTCAACGTGTGGCCCTGAATGGATTTCTCTCATCTCCCCTTCCTGTTCAGGCTGGAGTTCCCCAAGGAAGTGTGCTGGGCCCTGTGCTTTTTCTGGTCTTTATCAATGATCTCTCTGACTCTGTGGAAAATCCTCTCTATCTCTTTGCTGATGACTCCACTCTCTGCCGCTCCATTCCTCTTCCCTCAGATAGGCAGTCTGCAGCCTCCTCACTCTCTG
Source organism: Myxine glutinosa (assembly GCF_964187855.1). NCBI lineage: Eukaryota > Metazoa > Chordata > Myxini > Myxiniformes > Myxinidae > Myxine > Myxine glutinosa. The sequence goes on along the minus strand of NC_136261.1, from coordinate 74,089,737 downwards.
AAGACCTGGACAAAATCACAGACTGGTCAAACAAGTGGAACATGTCTTTCAATCCTGCCAAATCTCACTCTCTTACTATGTCTCTCCGAAAAGATCGACTGGACAACTCTCCCATCTACTTTCTCAACAATCCTCTCCAAGAAGTTCTGTCACTCAAGCTTTTGGGTCTCACTATCTGCCATGATCTTTCTTGGGAAAACCACATTTCCAAGCTGGCCTCCAAAGCCAGTCGCCGACTGGGCATCCTCCGTCGTGCGAAGTCCTTCCTCGGCACACCTGAGCTCCTCACCACATACAAGGCTTTCATCCGCAGCTCAATGGAATACTGTTCTCCCCTATGGGCTGGTGCTCCTGCCTCACACCTGGCTCGGCTTCACGCTGTTGAATCCAAAGCTTTCAAAATCATTGGAATCTCCCGCGATGAAGCTATCTCTGAGGGCCTTTCACTCACTCACCGCAGGCAGGTAGGTGGTCTTTCTGTCTTCTACCGACTCCTCTCCGGCCTTGCTCCCCCAGCTCTCTCCGTGCTCTGTCCCCCAAATATTCCTACAGGTCGCACAAGATCTGCCAGCAACCCTCTGATGGTTAAACTGCCGAAATCTCGGCTCTCTGCTCACCTTCACTCTTTCATTCCTCTTTTCTCCCGCCTGTGGAACAAACTCCCACACTCCCTTCAATCCCTCTCCTCCCTCCAGGTCTTTAAAACAGCTGTTCACCACCATCTCTTATCTTCCCCCATCCATAACCTTGATCTTTTCTACCCCCACTAATTCACCCCAGATCCACCTTGTTTGAAATTCCAACTTATTTCCTGGAAATCCTGGCAGTGTCCATATGTTTATACCTCTCCCACCCCCCCCCCCTTCACATGCCTCCCCCCCTTCACATGCCTCCCCCCTTCACATGCCTCCCCCCCAAAGCCCTCTCCCTCCCACAGATCCCTCGATGTCTCCATGTCTCTCGGTCCCTGCTCTCAAATGTTGTGTTTGTGTCCTTCCCCCTCTCTCCCCATCTTGTCTACCGCTCCCGATGTTATTTGTTTTATGTGTCTGTCTTTCTGTGTGATTAATTTTCGCTCTTTCACGAGCCTCGATCTTGTATACAAAACAAAACAAAACAAAAAAAAAAAAAAAAAAAAAAAAAAAAAAAAAAAAAGTTATAGCGACCTCATTTGCCTCCTCCCCAAAGGGCTATTCCACCTCGGGCGATATCCATGTTAAGGTGTATATCCGTGTTTAGATATCTAATTGTGACGTTTTTCCAAGGCCGCTTCTATTTATTAAGGTGGGTGGGTGGTTCATGTGCAGCCACCCGGCTGCTGGTTGCATCATTTTTCTGTGGGCACGTCTGCCGCTGATGTAATGCCTCTCTATAACCAGGTATCTGGGATTCATTTTGCCGACCTCGGAAGGATGACAGGCTGAGTCAACCCCACCTGGCGTTAATTCAACGGGATTCGAACCCAGCACCTTAGGATTTTACAAAGGTAATAACAACACCAATGATAATAGCATGATATTAAGTTTATTACAAAACAATATTAATACAAATAATATCCCCTCTCCCCAAGGGTTTTTCCTCCTTGGACAAACGTTGTGTTAACATGAATAACGATGGTATTCATAGAATACTTACCCTGTGCAGTCAACTTGGTGCAAGCCAACTCTTCTATTTTTGAACGTTTCTTTTTTTTTGATCCAATATGGCTGCCAGACCACGTGAGCAATGACATCATAAATTTATATTCTCTAAATAATTGTTGCATAGATCATGCTCAATAAATTTCAAACTGATCAGACTAAGCGTTGTCCCTGTCAAATTATGACGTCATAATTATGGCACCAATGACGTCATCGTTAACAACACCTATTCCCCATATGGAGTTCTTTACAATGAGCCATGTTTCAATTTTTTAAATGCTGACACGGCACACACTTTACTTTACTGAAATGCAGACACAAATGTCATATTTTCGTCAAAAATCGTCGGAATTTCGCCAGATCTGTTTTGGTCGTGTGTTAATATACCTCAGCGATTGACAAATCTGAAATCAGAATTTTATTTGAGGTCAAAATGACCCCGTGAGGTCGCTCCGTACTTTGCCTGCTCGTCATGTGCAGTGTGATACTTAATTCCATGCCCACTCTAGAATACTCTTCTTTTTAACGCAATAACGACTTCTAGCCTCCAAATCGTACATCCAATCATCTTGAATTTTTGCACACTTGTTACACTTCATTACCTCTACTATAATATAAAGTTTCACGTCGATCAATGCAGCGGTTCAAGAGTTATAATTTTTTAAAGTATTTTCGTTTAATTATTTATATCTGCCAAACCACGTCACCTATCGCAAATTCCAAAAGGTAATTTTAGTAGACTGATATGCTGAACACATCTGTGAAGTTTCCCCGCGATGGGGTCAAAAATGAGGGAGGAGCTGGGTTTTAAAAGTTTATGCTTAAAAACGTCATAACTCCGAAACCATGTGACACATGACGTCATGCTTCATGACTTTTTTGTTCGTCATGGGTATGCGATTCTGCCTGCAAAGTTTCGCCTTGATCTGTTCAGTCGTTTTGGAGAAAATTGGATTTTAGTGGTTTTTCAGGCTTTCCACTTGAAACAATATGGCGTCCGAACCACGTGACCTACGACGTAATTATCATTTTATTTCTGCATCAATTTATACCAAAAATATGCTCAAGAAATTTCATCCTGATCGGATAAAGTTTTTTACTTGTCGAATTATGACGTCATAACAGCGGCACCTATGACGTCATCATTCACATATGTTATTCCGCATGGAGAGTTCTTTGCAATGAGATCTGTCTCAATTATTTATGTGCAGCGGTTTTTGAGATATCGAGGTGCAAAGTCTTTTGGTTTTTCCAAGATGGCGCCAGTACCACGTGACCTGTGGCGTCATAACATTCACTAAAATATTTTACAGGAGGAGGCCCTCCTGTGGTGAAAATTTCATGTCAATCGGACCAACGGTTGCCGAGAAAATGAAATCTTAAAATGCAGACACGGACGTACGTACACACCCGAATGCTTAACCCTGCCTTTCGCTTCGTGAGCGCAGGGTAACTAGAACGGCACTCAGTAGCGAGCATACCTCCACCTGGTTGGCCATATCACTCAATGGTGAAGAATCACTTAAAAAATTATACTAGCTGGATCCGGATCCGGGTCTTCACCAAAATCGAATCTATTTTTCCATGTCACACACACAACCTGTACACCAAGTTTCGTCCAAATCCGTCCACAACTTTTTGAGATATTTTGTTCACAAACAAACAGACAAATGGACAGACAAACAGAAAGACAGGGGTGAAAACATAACCTTCCGTGATGGAGGTAAATATGTTATTGTGACTTTTTGTGAGGCAAACCTACCAGAAGTAAAAAAAACAACAATAAACACAAACATTTGATTAGATGGGGTTTTGTAATCGTGTGTGTGTGTGTGTGTGTGTGTGTGTGTGTGTGTGTGTGTGTGTGTGTGTGTGTGTGTGTGTGTGTGTGTGTGTGTGTGTGTGTGTGTGTGTGTGTGTGTGTATATATATATATATATATATATGTGTGTGTGTGTTTGCATGTTTGTGCGTGGGTGTGTGTATGTGTAATAGTGTGTGTGTGTGTGTGTGTGTGTGTGTGTGTGTGTGTGTGTGTGTGTGTGTGTGTGTGTGTGTGTGTGTGTCCAGGCTATAACTTTATACCATTTGAGCTATTGTCATCAACTTTTCATCAAAGCTTTATTATGATAATATGGAAAAGGCAAATTAATAATCTTGTCAAATGGTAAAAATGTCAAAGGTCAAGCATCACATAAAATCATCAATTTTCATCCGCTTGACCTGAAATTTTAAGAATTTGTATATCGGGTCACTGAACTTGGTCCACCAATCAAAAGCTAGAAGCTGATTTTTTTTTTAGATCAAAAGGTCAAAGGTCAAGGTTGCATAAAATCATCAATTTTTGTCCAGTTGACCTGAAATTTTAAGAATATGCATATTGGGTGACAGAATTGATTCACCAATCAAAAGCTAGAAGCTGATTGTTTTTTTAATCGAAAGTTCAAAGGTTAAGGCTGTATACAATCAACAGTTTTCATTCAATTGAGTGCAAAATTTCAATTTACCATTTGAGTTTTGTCATCAAATTTTCACCAAAACTTTATTATGAGAATACGGAGAAGGCACATTCATAATTCTGTCAAAAGGTCGAAAGGCCAAAGGTCAAGCATGACAAAAAATAATCAATTGTTATTCGATTGACCTGACATTTTAAGAATTCGTATATTGGGTCACTGAACTTTGTCCACCAATCAAAAGCTAGAAGCTGATTTTTTTTAGATCAAAAGGCCAAAGGTTATGATTGGGTAAAATCACCAATTTTCATCCAATTGACCTAAAATGCATCGAATTTGCATATATGGTCAATTAATTGGTTCACTAATCAAAAGGTAGGAGTCAATTATTGTTGTTTTTAGATCAAAAGGTCAAAGGTCAAGGTTGCATAAAATTGTCATTTTTCATCCAGTTGACCTGAAATTTTAAGAATTTGCATATTGGGTCAGAATTGATTCACCAATGAAAAGCTAGAAGCTGATTGTTTTTTTAAATCTAAAGCTGAAAGATCAAGGCTGTATAAAAATCATCAATGTTCATCCAATTGACCGCAAATTTAAATTTACCATTTGAGTTTTACCATCAAATTTTCAACAAATCTTTATTTTGAGAATATGGAGAAGGCAAATTAATAGTTTTGGCAAAAGGTCAAAAGGTTACAGGTCAAGCATCACATAAAATAATCAATTGTTATTCGATTGGCCTGAAATTTTAAGAATTTTTATATTGGGTCACTGAATTGGTCCACCAATGAAAAGCGAGAAGCTGATTTTTTAAATCTAAAGCTCAAAGGTCAAGGCTGTATAAAATTATAAATTTTCATTTTCTATTTTTTTAAACTTTTCGTTATTTTTAAACATATGAAATAAGAAGAAGACGTCTGAATACAAATGGACGCGGACGGACTTTGCATTTTCAGATGCTTTCTAGTTACCTTTTGAAACAGTGGCTAATGCTGCTTAACACAAAACTAAAAGGGAGGAAACCTGACGTTATTAAGGCATCATACGAGCCGAGATCTATATACCCCACAGCGGACACTAACATGACACTTCTTCCTGCTGCTCCCGTTGGTGTACTAGTATCTTAAATAGACTGTACAGACCCGGTTTGAGGGGCTAAAGACGTATTGTAACCTCTCCTTCACTGCCCACTCCCTCTCTCTCTCAACCTCCCCACTCACCCCAAAGTATTAATCATAATAATGGTATTGTGCTGTTTTCGTTGAGATGCCACATCCAAACTTGACTGAAATACGCTGTACATCCTCACACGGGGGCTTAGTTGATGTAAAAGGGAAGGGTATAGTCATGACCTTCAAACTCTCGCTTCCTCTAAATCCTTCCACCTACCACTTGGCACACGTCTTGGTCCGACGCAGTTGAGTGTGAGAGACCATAATGCTGAATTGACTGCGGGTAACGATGCAATATTATTTAAAGTTTGCACTGTTGTTTGTTACAATTTACGAGCACTTGGCCCGTTGCACTTCGCGTCGCCCCATTGTGTGCTTAGTGTGCTCGTTTCCTCGACAAGTGATTCAAGACATAAATACCTCGGATTTTAAAAGTGACTTACATGTACCTATCTCCTTTTTATTATTATTTTTATTGCACTGTATGTAAGTCGCTTTTATTGGCTCTTTATTAGTTGAGTGTAATTTGTTTGACATTTATGTCTTCCCCTGGTTCTATGTGCCACATTGAGTCTGCAGTGCCATTATTTTGTGCGCATGTGCCACAGCCATCCATCATCTCAGGTGTGTGTATATTTTTACAGTGCATTCAGAAAGTATTCAGACCCCTTCACTTTTTTCACATTTTGTTATGTTGCAGCCTTATGCTGAAATCGTTTAAATTCATTTTTTCCCTCATCAATCTACACTCAATACCCCATAATGACAAAGAGAAAACAGGATTTTAGAAAGTTTTGCAAATTTATTCAAAAGAAAAAACTGAAATATCACATTGACATAAGTATTCATACCCTTTGCTATGATGCTTGAAATTTAGCTCAGGTGCCTCCCATTTCTCTTGATAATATTTGAGATGCTTCTACACCTTGATTGGAGTCCACCTGTGGTAAATTCAATTGATTGGACATGATTTGGAAAGGCACACACCTGTCTATATAAGGTCTCACAGCTGACAATGCATATCAGAGCAAAAACCAAGCCATGAGGTCGAAGGAACTGCCTGCAGAGCTCAGAGACAGGATTGTGTCGAGGCACAGATCTGGGGAAGCCTACAAAAAAAAACTCTGCTGCTTGAAGGTTCCCAAGAGCACAGTGGCCTCCATAATTCTTAAATGGAAGAAGTTTGGAACAACCAGGACTCTTCCTAGAGCTGGCCACCCGGCCAAACAGAGCAATCGGGGGAGAAGGGCCTTGGTAAGAGAGGTGACCAAGAATCCGATGGTCACTCTGGCTGAGGTCCAGAGATCCTGTGTGGAGATGGGAGAAACTTACAGAAGGACAACCATCACTGCAACACTCCACCGATCTACGCTTTATGGCAGAGTGGCAAGACGGAAGCCTCTCTGCAGTGAAAGACACATGAAAGCCGGCTTGGAGTTTGCAAAAAAGCACCTAAAGGACTCTCAGACTGTGAGAAACAAGATTCTGTGGTCTGATGAAACCAAGATTGAACTGTTTGGCTCCCACGGAATATTGTTTCTCACAGGATTAAACAGTGAAAGCCCACTCACAATGTCTTGGTAATCTCTGGATTTCATGATGCCATGCACACATTCAAGGCACCCAGTGCCAGAGGCAGCACAGCAACCCCAAAACATCACTGAACCTCCTGCATGTTTGACTGTAGAAATGGTGTTCTTTTCTATTAAGGCTTCATTTTGTTTTTTGTAAACATAGAGATGACGTGCTTCACCAAAAAGCTTTAATTTGGTCTCATCTGTCCACAGCACATTCTCCCAGAAGGATTTTGGCTTGTTCAGGTGTGTTTTGGCAAACTCCAGTCGGGCTTTCTTATGTCTCTCTCTCAGCAGTGTACTGTATGCCCTCCTGGGTCTCCTACCATTGAACTCCCTTGTATTGAGTTGGCGCCGGATGGTACAAGTTGAAACTGTCGTACCTTGTGTCTGAAGGTCTGCTTGAATCTGTTTGGCAGTTGATCAAGGTGCTTTCTCCACCATTCGAACAATCCTTTGCTGCAAGCTTCGATCACGTTTTCTCTTGCGGCCACGTCCAGCGAGGTTGGCAACAGTGCCATGGGCCTTAAACTTCCTGATAATAATAATAATAATAATAATAAAAATAATAATAATAAAGGAGTCTTATATAGCCCCATCAAGCAGAGTAAACTACCCTCATGGCGCTTTACATTATCATGCGAACGCACACACACCGCACACACACACACACAAACATACACACACACAGACACACCTTCACTCTTGCCCTATTCCTCTCCCTCCCCATTCAAAACCCACAGATGTGTACTCCCCCTCCTCCTCTCCTCCCTCCTCCGCACATGTACACAGACATACTCTCGATCTCTGTCCCACCTCAAACCAAAGGGAAAACAGGACTTAGACTTTGAAAGACTTGTGAAACAGATAGGTTTTGAGGGAGGTTTTAAAGGCAGGAAGAGAGTCAACATGTCGAACAGAGGAAGGCAAGTCATTCCAGAGCAGAGGTGCAGCAAAGGAAAAGGATTTCTCGCCAAAAGTGATAACATTGCGTACGGTGGATACAGGAACATCTAGGTCTTTGGAGATGGACTTGTAGGCCTGCGATTATCCATGCTTGGCTACAATCTTGTGTCTGACCTCCTCAGACAATTCTCTGCTTTTCTTTCTTTTCTCCATGCTCATTGTGGTACACTCTGTGACACAAAACAGCAGAATGACTCCTTTTCTCGATTCAAACTGATTGAATGAGTGATTTTTTAAATATTGCAGACACCTGCAACTCACCACAGGTGAGTTCATTTCCAAAGTAAGGGAGAATCACCTGCTTGAAATCTAATCATTTCTAACAACTTCCAAAAAGGTGCCAATAATATTGTCCAGGCCAATTTATGATTTATGTGTAGAACAAGCTAAGATTTAGTGATTTTTTTTCAGTTTTTTAGCTCACCTGGAACGAAGTTCAGGGGAGCTTATGCGATGGCGCGTCCTCCGTCCGTCAGTCCGTAAACACTTGAAACTTCTTCTCCGAAACCGCTGATGGGATTGCAACCAAATTTGGCACAAATGATATTTGTTGTGTTGTGACTAAAGCTTATTCACGGCATTAAAATATTGGGGTCTAAGTGGGTCTACCGGGGGTCAAAGTGGATCCAGGTTTGATCCCCCAAAATAGGAATTTGCTTTTTCCTCTAAAACTACACACATTATTTCAATGAAACTTCACCACAACATTCATCACCCGTGATGTACCGAAGTTTGTTCATGGCATTAAAAAGGATTTCCCCTTTGGGGGTTGAGGAGTGGTCAAAATGGGTCCAAGTTTGACCCCTCAAAATAGGTATTTGCTTCCTTCTCAGAAACTATACATGCAATTCTGATGAAACTTGACCACAACCTTCATCATCCGTGTTGTACCAAAGTTTGTTCCTGGCATTTAAAAAAAATGGGGTCTACGGTGGTCTATGGGGGAGGGGAGGGGCGCTTGCCCCCCAAAAATGCCATTTGCTTTTTTCTCAGAACCGACACACACAATTTTGATGAATCTTCACCATAACCTCCATCATCCATGATGTACCAATGTTTGTTCACGGCATTGGAAAAATTGGGGTCTGAGGAGGTACATGGGGAGGGGGGGGGGGGGGGGGGAGAGGTTGCCCCCCAAAATAGGTATTTTTTTTGTTTGTTTATTTGAAGTCTTATGATTATGTTAGTATTATTCTACATGCATGTCTTCTAGTCTATGTCTATACCCTGTCTTCTAGCAAGCATTGCAATTGGTTTAAAATACCCTTAGTCTGTGCAGTATACTGTTTATTCGACCAGGTGAGTGCCAGGGATATTGCCCCTATGTTTTTGTTTTTTTCCACTGCAAACCAAAGAAATATACATGTGGATACCAAAATATTTTTTAATTTCAACAATTTTCTGGAAGAAATGGCGCATTATTTGAAAAAAGTGCAAGGGTGCTAATATGTTTGGCCATGACTGTATATATATATGTATGTATGTATGTATATATACACAGACTTGGCATTTAATATGGAATATTTTTTTTGTGGGGGTGAACTTACTTTTCAAGATGTCTTAGAACCAAAAGTTCATTGGAATTATGTTGAAATTATTCTAGATTTTGTTAATGTGACCTTTAAAAGAAACAAAAACCACATTTGACATTTCGAAACAAATAAATTGATCCTTCAAAGTGATGTAAACTGATATCGAACTCAATTCATGGACAGTACTGTGTTAAACTTCTGTACGTTTTCCAGAAGTATCTCTTTATTTTGCACATTAGCCAAAAATTTTTTTTAACAAAAACAAAAGTTAAATTACGACTGGGATTACAGACAGTAAAATTACAGTTCAGTACTTCGTGTAACCCCCACGAGCATTCAGGAGAGCACGTACACGTAGAGGCATGCTGTTCACGAGATTTGCCAAGGTTTGGACAGGAATCGCTTGCCATGCAGTGACAATAGCCTGCTGCAATTCACGCACAGAGGTCGGCTGCTGATCCAAGTGGTCGATTTGACGCGTTAATTCTGCCCACAAGTTCTCTATCGGATTCATATCCGGGGACATGGCAGGCCACTCCATATGCTCGACACCACGGTCAGCAAGAAAGTGTTGGATCATGCGAGCACGATGAGGCCGTGCATTGTCATCTTGGAAGACAAAGTTTCCTCGAAAGGCTGCACGAGCAAATGGAAGCAATGTTTCTTCCAGAATGGCCCTGTACTTGAACTGGTTCAGGTTTCCATTCAGAACAACCAGGTCAATTTTGCCCCCTGCATGAAAAGCAGCCCAAACGGTCACCCCACCACCTCCAGCTTGGACTCTTGGCACTATACAATCTTTGTTGTAGCCTTCCTGCACTTGTCTGCACACTCGGACGCGGCCATCTTGACGATAGACCAGAAATCTAGACTCGTCACTGAAGATCACGTGATTCCAGTGTCCTGGCTGCCATTGACGGTGCTCTCTGGCCCACTGCAATCGGCGCTGGCGGTGTTGTCTGGTCAGGCGTGGCTTTCTCAGGGGACGCCTGGCACGATAGCCTGCTTGAACCAGTCATTGGTTGACTAGCCTTCTGGATACAGGCACATTTGTCAGTTGCTGCCACTCAGCCCTAAGCCGATTAGCTGACTTGGTATGGCCATTGCGTAACCGGTGCAGCTGGCGATCATCCCTCCTTGTGGTTCTGCAGGGACGTCCTGGTCTCCATATTGGAGTAGGGACACCCCTCTGAGCATTTCGTTTCAGGATCTTTGACACCTGACCTTGAGTGATGCCATACTGCCGAGCAATAGCACGCTGTTTCATGCCGTAATTTCGTAAAGCCACCACTCCATGACAAACAGCATTGTCGAGTTGACGGACCATCTCCAGAGGAAGCGGCAATAACTTTTGGAGACGTGCAGCAGTTGTTTTCCACTAATACAGAACGCAACAACCTTTGTATACCCGACTGTGAAGCCAATCATCAAATGCACCTGTCCGTACATTTTGCCACGCCACCTGTGATATAATCCTGTTGTTGACTTCTTGCTGCGACATACAATCAGTGACATGGTTCTTTCAACAAAGACATCACCGAAGTGTAAAAGAAACTCACCAGATTGATATACTGAGTTCAGAAAGTAAACCCAAGTCAAGAAAAAATATATATTCCATATTAAATGCCAAGTCTGTATATGTACATATTTATGCACGAGTTCCCTTACAAGCAGCTTCAATGTTGGAAGAGACTATTAAGCTCATCAACGCCTGAGCTATGGTTGCCAACATATTATTGTTTGTCTGTGCTTTATCCTTTTTAAATGCTGCGCGTCAAGCAAGGAAGCAGCATATACCATTTTTTAAGTCTTTGTTCCTTGTGCACAAGTGGTCTACCTAATACATGATCTGAGTACATGGAGGAGGGAAATCTGTCAAAAAATTAACTTAGGTTCACGTATTTACTCGCCAGTAGACTCCTTGTGCAATCCAAAACCATATGTCACCAGCACCGTTTTCCAAAGAACTCGATAATTCCGACGTGTGCAGCATCAGATGTGCTGCTCTATTGGCCCAAAATGCATTGCAAGTGGTGAGTCAACTTCAGTGCAGGTCCAGAGACAGGGTCAGACGGAACACATTTGACTTTTTTAGGGACGTATTTTTCCTGCCGCTGCCTCCTTATTCCATTTGCTCTTCTTGATCGCCTTGACAAAATGGACGTGGTCTTTTTTTCCCCCTTGCGCTGCGTTTTTTACGCATGAAGTCGGCCCACATCTCCGTCGGTCGTCAAACCGGCCGTCTCGTAGAGACTTGACTGCAACTAACCAAAGTTCCCACAAGTGTTTCTCTGTATGTGCGTGCACTCTCGCGTTTGTGGTGGTAACGGCTACTGTGCGGCCATTTAGCATTTAGATTGAGTGGTCTCCTTTCATTTTGTAAATGCCGGAATGCTTCTATCGCAGCCAATTGATTACGTTCACAGTCGTAGGGCCACCATGCCTCGACGGAATGAAGCGCTTATTTGCAGCATTCACTGTATGGAGTTCTGTGCCCACCCCCTTACCTCCCACCCTCCCTTCTTGCTTTCCTTCTCCTTCCCTCATGATCCCACTCTGCAGGAGATCATTGAGTTTCCTATCGTAAAGGTCAGTGGCAAGTCACTGGAAATTGAGTCTGTCTTCCACCGCTATGTTCAACCGACTGCTCACCCTGAGCTGACGACGTTCTGCACGCAGGTAAAGGCCATTGAGGCGCTTTTCCCTTCACATTATACCAGTCAAGATTCACGATTACTCTTCTTAAAATTGTTTATGTTATGATATATTTGAACATTTAAAAAATTGAACAACAGAAATGCATCATTATATATCACCCTGATTGCATCTTCATGCAGGTGATCATCAGGTACCAGGGCGGGGTTTACAATGGCTCCAATAGTGCGTCGGCGCTAGGCCCACCATCAGAATGGGCCCCGAATGACCAAGTTAGATTTTTTTACGTGTAGGGGAGAGCGGGGCACCTTGAACCAAATGCCTCAATTCTCTTAGTATAACTCCCTTCAAGTGGTTGTCTCGAGTGTATGATCACCTAGTGGTAAGTCGATAAACTACTATAGTCATTAGCACTTTCCCCTTCGGTGTTGCAAGATTGCACTGAATTTTTTACATTTATGACAGCCAAAGTAAATTTCATCGGGTAAGTTCTTCTTTATCTAGTACTCTCGATGCAGCAGAAAACTTTGGGTCTGTCAATTTAAACTAACAATGTAAGAAGTCAGGCTTATAAAGTAATCAATTCTTCATCGTCTCTGGACATAGGAAGTGAGGATTTGTATAATGATGTACATGGGGCACCTTGAACCTGCAAAGGTGGGTGGGGGGGAGGGAAGGTAGAATCCTGGTTCACCATAGTTCAGTGCCCCACCATAATGATATGTATAATTCTTACCATGAAGATTTTTTTTGCAATGGTTCCCCAAATGGGGGCCCACAAATTTGTTTGGCGCCAGGCCCACAAAAGGTTAATCCGACCCTGTCAGGTACCATGAGTATCTCCCAACAATCGATGACACCATTTAGATTGAACCTCTTCCAATGATGTATTGTATGCAGGTGACATCAAATATTATATGATTTGATTGAAGGACAAAAAGAGTTTGGAAGGCCCATAGCTAAAAGGTGATGGAAGGAAAGGGGATTATATGGGGAAGGCAGAGGTACAGGGGGAAGGGATGCTGCATTTGCATACGTAATATTACACTCTCCGCATCTTTAATTGGTTTCATCTGAAGAGATGCAGCTCAGCATGGATGGTTGCAAATTGCACGACGTAAAACATTTGTAATAAACGTATTGAAACCTATGTCAGCATAATTGCAAATGGATGCCTGTGTATCACACATCACAATTCATTACTCGTTCATTGGGATGCAACAAAGCCAACGGGTCATGTTCGCCCGACGGGAATTATTCATGCATTCTGAGATTATTTAAACCATTTATTCGCTTTATCCGGTCAAATTACATATTCTGATTAATCACAATCCTCCAGTAAATCCACGAGTTTTGTCAAGATAACCTTTTTCCTGCTTTTTCGGGCTATTTCACCAGACAAGTCAATTTAAGTATTTAGCTCATCATTTGCTCTCGTTTCTGTAATGAATGAGAACTGCATGGGAATTCGATATCAGTCAGGGTTCTGTGTTTTGTTTTGTAGAAGAAATGAAATGCTCAAGGGTAGCCATGTATTGATTTAGTACACTGTGATTGGTTGTCATGCAAGCAATCACAAAGTGCCACACCTGCAGAAGGACTATAGAGGTATAGTCAGCGGGTATCGTTGTCGTGTGGTTAATACTTTGAATCCTGGGAAGGAAATATATCACATGACAAACGTATTGCAATCAAGAACATGGCTAGTGAAGGCTACTCCGCGTGGCAGATTGCAGCCTGACTTCATGTTTCAGCTGGAGTTGTATGCAAGACTCTGAGGAGGATACACGACACTAGTACTGTCAACAATACAAGTCAAGGAAGAAAGGCCAAACTCTCCAAAAGCGTTGATAAGTACCTCATGGTATGTTTTATCCATGATAGATGAGAATCCAGTGGAGATATTGTGAATGACCTTGCTGAAAGTATCGGTGTTCATGGGTGGCACTAAAATAGGGGTAAAATTTCAAACAGATGAACATTATGGTCTTACCATTCAAAGTGGTTCCATTTATTGTAGAAATCACACACGTAAAATTTTATGCAAATCGTATAATATTTAGGGGTTGCTCACCGCAACATGGCTTGTTGCGGTGAGCATACAATACAAAATTGTATAATTACATACAATTATATAATAATATTATATTTACATTACTAGCAATGGTACCTGCCCTATGGGTGGGGCTTCAATTGGGAGGCCCAAATGAAAAGGCAAAATATCAGAAATTGAAGGTTTTTATTTTATTTTAAACGATTCATATAAACATCCGTTGAATCATATCACACGCAAATCATCAAAATCTAAACAGTATCTTTAGAATTTCAATAAAAGCCACATCACTGTTCATATCGGTAAATATTATTCCATCGTGTTTCAAATCGTGATCGATACACGAGTCACTATGATCGTGATGATCGTGATCATGAATCGTGATTGATAATAGTGTTCACAATCGCTATTTCGTATGTACTCCCGATACATGTACCAAATTCCCGATACGTGTAACTGTACCAAATCAGCAGTTAAAAGGATTTTGAGCCGATAGCTGTTACGGCTTTGGCAAGATCGATGGAGACAGCGATCTGTTAGCGTATTCACCGCCCAAATAGCGATGTGGAATTCTATCATGTAGAGATTAAACGTTACAGCTGTTACGGCCTTGGCAAGATCTCAATTGCTTCCGGGTCATTCGCCTAGCAGGCTGAGCTGAGTCGGTCGTCCTGTGTATTTGATTGATTCTGTTGGATTTAGCATGTGCTGTCATGTTGTGCTTTGTGTGAATGATTGTGATGGATCCCTGTTTCGTTTCCTGGCTTATGGCGGCGTGTCTGCCCGTGAGATTTGCAGTACTTTGGTTTTTACTCGCCACCAAGTTGAAAATTTCGAACTGTAAGTACCCGCCATGTTTTTTCGTTGAGCCTCACGCAGCCCCGGTGTGTGCCTCTCAACAAGACAGTCCTTTTCCCCGTCTCGCCCCATCGCCCGCCCCATCGCTTGTCCCACCGCTCGTCCCATTGCCCGTCCCATTGCCCGGCCCATCGCCCGGCCCATCGCACGCCCCATTGCCCGGCCCATCGCACGCCCCATCGCCCGGCCCATCGCACGCCCTACCTCTGCACGCACCGCTGCATGTACCGAGCTTGACTATTCGCTCTAACTCCTCTATCCCGAGGCCTATTCGCTACACTCGGCAAAAACTTTTGTCTTTATACAACACCACTCGATTGACTCCTGGACTTGTGTCAGGCCTCAGAGAACTTGAAATCGGCGTTGGTCTCCCGAGAAAACGCACAAAGCGAGGCGGGAGGAGAAAGCAGAGAAAAATACCGATTGTGATTTCTCTTCGCGACCATCGACGGCCCGACCCACATTTTAATAATTCCTGCGAAAAAGTGTCCCCTGTCAACTTCAATAACCTCATCTATCCCTGTAGAACATACACAGCACCAAAACAACACCGTTCTGACCTGTATCTCGCCTTATTCAACGCTCAGTCTGTAAGTAGTCCTGACAAGCGAACCGAAATTACCTCTTTTATTCAAGATAATTCAAGATAACACTCAATTCAAGAACTCAATTCTCAACTCTCACTCAATTCTCAATTCTCAAGAACTCAATTCAAGATAACAAGACTTCCGGTTCCTCGGGCGAGTGAGGCGTGCTTCGAGCTCTCCACGGCATCGAAGTTTGAGTGTTTTCCCATTCTTGTCTTTGTCAAATTTCCACTGGTTATTTTGCTGTGTACGTGTTATTGTGTGTTTCTAGTTGGTGTTGGTTTGTGGTTCGTGCAAACTTGTGTGTAGTTAATCGTTTTCTGAGTCGTACCTCGTGCGCGGCCTGGTGACTTGGGGCTTCCCTCCCCCCGTCGGTGTTTTGTCGGTTTGGGTTATTTCCTTCGCTGTATTGCTTGTTTCTTTTATTTTGTTTTCTCCCCCTCACCTCACCTCCCTAGACAAATAATTCTATATTGATTCTTTCTCTCCTCCCGGACACGTGCTTGTTCGCTCTCCTCCTCGTCTCGGCTTGTGCCCCGCCCCCTGTATCTCGTTTTCTTCCGCCTCTGCTCCTTCTTTCTCAAATCCACGTTCTCGCTTGGAGACTTTTCCCGGATTGTTTTTTCATCGTTCTGTTTGGATATTGTTGGAATATGTTTAAACCGCAGCCATGATGCTGACGCCCCCCCCCCCCCCCCCCCCCCAGAATTTACATGTTTTAAACGTTTCCCAGTGTGTACCCTGGTCAGAATAGGTACACCGTATCCCTGCGTGTCGTAAGAGACGACTAAGAGGGTTGGCGTCAGGAAGGGCATCCGGCCATAAAAACATTGCCTCAAAAAGAGAACCATGACAATCACAAGTACATATGGGCAGGGTGCAGCCCGAAGTGGAGATCGGTTTCTGAGGTTTGGGACATGGAATGTGGGGACAATGACAGGGAGATCAGGAGAAGTGGTGGAAGTATTGGTCAGAAGAAGAGTGGACATATGTTGTGTGCAAGAGACGAGATGGAAGGGAAGTGGTGTGAGAATGGTGAAGGGTAGGCAGGGACAGAAATACAAGTTTGTGTGGCAAGGGTGCCCGGAGGGCGTGAATGGTGTTGGTGTCCTGTTTTCTGAGGAGTTTGTAGGCAGTGTGGTGAGTGTGACTAGAGTGAGTGATAGGTTGATGATGGTGAAAATGATGATTGGAAAGCTCTTGGTGAACGTCATCTCGGGATATGCTCTGCAGGTTGGTCGAAGCGATGAAGAGAAGGACAAGTTCTGGTGTGCGATAGAGAAGCTGATGGAAAACGTGAAAGATGAGGAAGTTGTTGTGGTGGGAGGAGACCTGAATGGACATGTGGGAAGGAGTATGGATGGTTTTGAGGGAGTTCATGGGGGTAACGGATATGGTGTGAGAAATGGAGAAGGTGAAAGGATTTTGGAGTTTGCTGATGGAGATGATGTGTTGATTTGTAATACTCAGTTCCAGAAAGAGGACAATAAGCTTGTTACATACACGTCAGGTGGGTCGACGACAACCGTTGACTACCTGATGGTGCGTCGGCGAGATAGGGGGCACCTCCGGGACACAAAGGTGATCCCGGGGGAGGAGGCTGTTTCACAGCACCACTTGGTTGTCTGCGACATAAGGGTGAAAGCTGCGAGGAGAGCTCGGCGGGTGAAGTACCAACCGAGAATGAAGGTGTGGAGGTTGAAAGAGGTGACAGTAAGGGAGGCATTAAAAGAGAGGCTGAGTAGGGTAGAGGATGATGTGGTTGAGCTTGAAAGTGGTTGGATGTCAATGAAAGCTAGTCTGTTGGGAGCCGTTGGTGAGGTATGTGGATGGACAAAAGGACCACCGAGGCACTCGGAAACATGGTGGTGGGATGTTGAGGTTGGGAAGAGGATTGACGAGAAGAGGAAGAAGTTCAAAGAGTGGCAGAAGGCGAAGAGTACGGGAGCAGAAACAGCAGAGCATGAAAGTTATAAGGCAGCCAGGAAGGCTGCAAAGAAAGAGGTAGCAAAGGCGCAGGAGGCATGTAGGAAAATGTTCGGAGAATGCTTGGATTCGGAAGAGGGTCAGAAAGCAGTATTCAGGATTGCAAAGCAGATAGCGAAAGAGAGGTGTGATGTGATGGGGGTGAGTTGCTTGAAGGATGAAGTGGGACAAATCGTTGTCGACCCAGATGGAATTAAAGGAAGATGGAAAAGATATATGGAAATGCTGTTGAATACAGAGAATGAATGGGATGGCAACATAGAGAGTAACCCAGTTTTAGGACCGGCAGAGAAGATAACTGAGAAGGAAGTTGAGGAAGCGATAAAAGTAATGAAGAGTGGAAAAGCGGGAGGGCCGACGGGAGTTGTGGGAGATATGTTCAAGGCAGCAGGAAGTTGGGGTGTGAAGAGAATGACAGAGATCTGTAATCTGGTGGTGAAAGAAGGCCGCATTCCAGTGGATTGGGAACTGAGTACCCTCGTCCCTCTATACAAGGGGAAAGGTGACCCTCTGGAGTGTGGCTCGTACCGAGCGATAAAGTTATTGGAGCATGGAATGAAGGTATTGGAAAGGGTGTTGGAGAGGAGGATAAGGAAGAAAGTGAAGATCGACGAAATGCAGTTTGGATTTATGCCAGGAAGAGGAACGACAGATGCGCTTTTCATTGTGAGGCAGTTGCAGGAGAAGTACATGGATAAGAGGAAGAAGTTGTTTTTTGGGTTTGTTGATCTGGAGAAAGCATTCGATAGGGTTCCACACAAAGTATTGACATGGGCATTGAGGAAGTTAGGAGTGGAGGAATGGTTGATCAGAGTAGTGATGGCAATGTACAAAAGAGCACGCACAGCTGTAAGGACGAAGGACGGGAACAGTGGTGAGTTTGAGGTGAAGGTGGGAGTGCATCAGGGGTCGGTACTAAGTCCACTACTATTTGTAGCTGTGATGGAGGTGCTGGCTCAGACCGTAAAGGAGGGTTTACCGTGGGAGTTGTTGTATGCAGATGATCTGGTGTTGATTGCGGAAAGTATGGATGGACTGAAGGAAAAGATGAACAAGTGGAAGGAATGTATGGAGACAAAAGGTCTGAAGGTGAATATCGGAAAGACAAAGGTGATGGCAAGTGGTAAAGCATGTGGTGAGGTGGAAAGAACTGGGAAGTGGCCGTGTGCTGTGTGCAGGAAGGGTGGCGGAGTGAACTCCATTCAATGTACAATGTGTGCTGAGTGGGTTCATCAAAAATGTAGTGGTCTGAGAGGGTCATTAACCAGTGTGGCAGCTACATTCAAATGTAAGGTGTGCACAGAGGGAGCTGCAGATGGAGGAAATGTTGAGTTGGATCTTGGAGACGGCGTGAAGCTGGAAGGTGTGAAAACATTTTGCTACCTCGGAGACATGCTGAATGGAGAAGGTGGATCAGACTCAGCAACGGTTGC
The DNA here is from genome assembly GCF_964187855.1 of Myxine glutinosa. Lineage (NCBI taxonomy): Eukaryota > Metazoa > Chordata > Myxini > Myxiniformes > Myxinidae > Myxine > Myxine glutinosa. The sequence goes on along the minus strand of NC_136261.1, from coordinate 74,070,822 downwards.
TCGAGTGAGATGTGCATGGAAGAAGTTTCGGGAACTGAGTGGCGTGCTGATGAGGAGGAGAGTGTCGTTGAAGCTGAAGGGAAGGGTGTATGCTGCATGTGTGAGAAGTGTTATGATTTATGGGAGCGAGACATGGGTAATGAACGTAGAGCAGCAACGAAGGCTGGAAAGGGTGGAAATGCGAATGGTTCGATGGATGTGCGGAGTATCGTTGAGAGAGAGGAAGACAAATGATGAATTGCGAAAGATGATGGGAATATTGCCTGTGATTGATGCTGTGAAGAGGAACAGGTTGAGATGGTTTGGTCATGTATTGAGGAAGGATGAAAGTACCTGGTTGAGAAGAGTGATGGAAGTTAATGTAGAAGGAAGTAGAGGACGGGGAAGACCGAGAAAGACTTGGCTAAAGATGGTGGAAGAAGAAATGCGGGCAAGGGGGTTAACAAGGAGAGATGCAGAAAATAGGGCAAAATGGAGAAGATTGTCATGGGGACCGCAAGGCTAACCCCCGCTGTAGCAGGGAACATGGCCTTAAAATGCATGTTGTTGTGTGTGTTGTATTCAAGATAATGATATTGACGTGCTTTTTCTGACCGAAACTTGGCTCCGACCCAGTGGCGACAAAGCGAGGTGTGCTGATCTCACCCCACCTGGATACACCCTGCAGTCATTTCCTCGCTCCTCTAGGGGTGGGGGCGTGGCTGTTATTTACAGAGACAACTTCTCTCCCTTTGTCTCCTTCACCACGACTTTTTCGTTCGACCATTCATCCTACGAGCTAGCCCATGTCACCTTCACTCTGTCAGAAAACACTCTTCATTTCTTCTGCCTCTACCGACCTCCACCTAACCGGAAAAACAAGCTTACTGACTCTATGTTAGTGACCCAGCTTCCTAATCTGCTCGACCACTGCAATACTCTTCCTGGTTTCGTCTTGATTCTTGGAGATTTCAACGTCCACTACGACCAACCACAACATCCTCTCACTTCAAAGATCATTGACCTCTTTTCTACTTTTAGTCTGTCTCAGTCTGTCTCCAAACCTACACACGTTAAAGGACACATCCTGGATTGGTTAGTGCACAGATGCGATGATCAGTTGGTGCAGTCCACGTCAGTGACCTGTGCTATCACCTCGGACCACTTCTGTGTCACCAGCCACCTGAGTATTGCTGTTCCTCGTCTTCAGCCCACCTTCATCACTGCCCGCAATATTCGTGCCATCGACCGTTCCGCCTTTAAAGAGGACCTTCACACCCGTCTTTCTGGCCGTTCCTATGTCACTGCAGAAGACCTCGACTGTTGCCTCCGCACAGCGTTGGATTGTCATGCTCCAGCAACACGGCGCGCCGTTCCCAGACGCAGGAGTACTCCGTGGTTCAGCGCAGTCAGCGACGAAGTCAGGGCTGCCAAAAAGGAACGACGACGTGCCGAGAGACAGTGGCTGAAGACTGGCCTCACAGTCCATAAACAGTTGTATAACATAGCTAAAAGACTCGTCATAAAAATCATTCTGAAAGCAAAAACGTCATATATTTCTGATCGGATTACTAAGAGCTCCTCCTGCAAGCAACTGTTCAGCATTACCAACCGCCTGTTTGCCACCAAAAATAAATCCGTTCTTCCCACTGTGTTTCCTCAAAACGAACTACCCCAACGCTTCCTGCATTTCTTTCACAATAAAATTCAGTCAATAAGAAACAATCTTGACAAGCAGTCACTCCTTTCCTTCGATGATGCTGAACACTGCTTTCACGGACGACCTCTTAGTTCGTTTACTCCTGTTACTGAGGAAATTGTCAAATGTACAATCCTCAAGTCAAACACAAAAACATGTGATCTCGACCCCCTTCCCACCGATTTGTTAATTGAGTGTTTGGACACCCTCCTCCCATTTATTACTGCAGTTATCAATGATTCTCTGACTCTGGGTTCATATCCGCTTCTCTTTAAACAAGCTCTTGTTAAACCACTTCTTAAAAAGCCCACCCTTGACCTTAACGACATGAAAAATTACTGTCCTATCTCCAACCTGTCTTTCCTGTCAAAGATCACAGAAAGAATTGTGCTATCACAGATGAATGACCATCTAGTTTCAAATAATCTTTTCAATTCTCGCCAGTCAGCATATAGACCAGGCCATAGCACCGAGACCGCTCTCCTAAGAATAACCAATGATCTTCTGACCTCTCTTGACTGTGGTAAGGTTTCCGTTCTTGCTCTTTTGGACTTGTCTGCCGCCTTTGACACGATTGACCATAGTGTCTTAATTCGTCGTCTTGAAATCACATTTGGTATAACTGGTACTCCACTTTCTTGGCTGATGTCCTATCTTACTGATAGAGTGCAAACAGTTGTTGTCAATGGCCAGAAATCAGCCCCTTCTCCGCTTTCCTTTGGCATTCCCCAGGGCTCAGTCCTGGGACCTATCCTCTTTCTTTTGTACACTCAGCCTCTATTTGATCTTGTTGCCAGACATTCAGTTGATCACCACGCCTTTGCGGATGACAATCAGCTGTACAAAGGAAGCACGATTCAACAAATCGTGCCCACTGTTGTAGTGTTAGAAGGCTGTATTGCCGACGTGAAGGCGTGGATGACCCAAAACAAACTTCAGCTGAACGATGCTAAAACAGAGTCTATGATTGTAAGATCGCACAGATGTCCTCTACAATGTTCACTTCCTACCACTATTCATGTTGGTGAAACCGATGTAAACTTTGTTTCGTCGGCCAAGAACCTTGGTGTGGTTTTCGACTGTAACATGACATTTTCCAAGCAAGTACTTCAAACTTGCAAATCAGCATACTTTCAGCTGCGAAAGATCGCATCCATTCGCCACTTTCTTACTCCTCAAGCTACTCTAACTCTGGTCTGTGCCCTTGTCCTCTCAAGGCTAGACTATTGTAATTCTTTGTATGCTGGCTGCCCTCAGTTTCTCTTGGATAAGTTACAAAAGGTTCAAAACTCTGCCGCTCGTCTTGTCTGTAAGGCGAAGAAGTCTGACCATGTTACTCCGCTTCTTGAATCTTTACACTGGCTGCCTGTCTCTGCTCGTGTGCAATACAAAATTTGCACACTATGTTATAAATCATTGTGTGGAACGGGACCTCACTATCTCTCCGATTTGCTCACTCTCTATGAACCTCGGCGACGGCTTCGTTCAAGCGACGACTCTATGACCTTAGAGCCGCCGCGCACCAGCACCAAGTCGTTTGGCGAGAAATCCTTTTCGTTTCCTGCACCTCTGCTCTGGAATGACTTGCCTTCCTCTGTTCGACATGTTGACTCTCTTCCTGCCTTTAAAACCTCCCTCAAAACCTATCTCTTTCACAAGTCTTTCAAAGTCTAAGTCCTGTTTCCCTTTGGTTTGAGGTGGGACAGAGATCGAGAGTATGTCTGTGTACATGTGCAGGGGAGGGAGGGGAGGAGGAGGGGGAGTACACATCTGTGGGTTTTGAATGGGGAGGGAGAGGAATAGGGCAAGAGTGGAGGTGTGTCTGTGTGTGTGTATGTTTGTGTGTGTGTGTGTGTGTGGTGTGTGTGCGTTCGCATGATAATGTAAAGCGCCATGAGGGTAGTTTACTCTGCTTGATGGGGCTATATAAGACTCCTTTATTATTATTATTATTATTATTATTATTATTATTAAGATCGATGGAGACAGCGTTTATTATACTTTTAATGAAGGACACTGTCTCAAGCCCCAGTCCCCATCACGGATGGGGCTCAGCGGTTTACCCGAGCCTGACGGTGAAGGGCAAGGTACACGCTGGCCCGTCCAGTGTAGTGCGCGTGCGGCCCTGTACATCGAAGGGCATTAAAAGTTCATTAAACATTAAACGTTAATTAAACATTAAAGGATTACGAAACGAAAAACATGACGAAATTACGTTCACACCGTCACGTCAAACACTACCGTGAACACATACATCGTCACAACATCGTCACAGTGAGAACATCGTCACAATGAACGTTATGTGAACGCGAATGTTATGCGGGAGTCCAAACCTGAGAATGCTGGAGACCAAAGCTGAAATTGGGAATACTAAATACCGGTAGCCTATTTTACTCCTGGAGATCCCAAGATTACCCACCCAAAATATCTTTGCGATCGGTTCCGCAGTTTTTATGGTACCTTCGAATAGACGGACGGAGATTTGGTGAATTCTAGTAAGATTATGTCCATACATATTACATAACAAACTGCAACATAGACAAATATAATCTGATCATTAATAATTCATAAACTTCAACAAATAATAAACATTAATCACTGGCAACTATTGTTGCTATTGTTGCCAGTGGGCTTTAATGGGTTAAGATGAAAAAGAAAAAACAAAAACCCTATTATTATTAGTTATTGTTATTATTATTACTAGGGCATGCCCGTACTATATCTATATCTAAAATTATATCCCCCCCCTCTATTTACATGAAATGGTTTGGTCCAAAGCGAACGGCTTCCGGAGTTTGGTAAAGAAATCGCCATCGCGTGCACAAACGCGCAGGAAAGCGAATGAATCGCAAATTCGTTTTTATTAGTTTTAAAACATAGTTTAACGCCAACATAGTTTGCAAACGTGAAATAAATGAATACGCTCTCAAATGTGCCATCCGAGGCAGAGTGTGTCCGCCACGTTCGGCACACGCGATAGTTCGCTGCTCTCTGATTGGTTGAATCGTTTTTTGGACATAGCTCGGTAAGTAATTGTCCGATTAATATGAAACCTTGAAAAGGCACATCCTCGGGTCCCCAGCAATATACCTGGCAAGTTAAAAGTATATCGGACCCGTGGTTGTCGAGAAACAGCGGTCACAGACAAACAAACGTACAAACAGAGATTACTGGAATTATAGATAGATTATTATTATTATTATTATTATTATTATTATGGAGCATGGTGGCCGAGTGAGTTCGACCGCACGTGTTGGGTTGACCACGCCAGTAGAGAAACTTTAGAGGCCATGAGCAACCTCTAAATATGATTTGATCACTCTGAAAATTTACCAAGAGTGTTTTCTCATGGGATCAAACAAAACCAGACCCTAAGACCTAAAATTATGAAACATTTGGTTTTTAGTGCCACCCTAGTGGTCATGTTTTTGCACATCATCACAAATGCTTAGGTGCCCGAAAACCTTGCTGGGGAGAGGCAACCGTACGAAAAGGATGGAATGAAACAGTGGGATGACCAAATGTAGAAGAATGTGCTTTTTTTTGCACATGAGTCCAAGTTTGAATTGTTTGGCAATAATCAACGTTGGTTTGTTTGAAGGCAGACCAGGGATGGGTACAAAACAATAGCCAGTGTACAACATCTACAGTGAAGCATGGGGGTAAATCAAAATAAGTGTGGGTACTCCGTGTGTGTCCAAATGTAACCCATGGAGTACATTTGGGTTTGTGTGCCTCTTCATAGCAATGTAACTGTATTTCACCTGCCATCCTTCCAACTCTGCTGACTTCCTAGATGAAGCTCTATACATAAAAATAGGGGGGATGAGGGGGGTGGGCAAAGCCACTGGGCTTACCTGGTAGAACCAGGGAACCCGTGGTATGCATGTATGACTCACGAAATATGTAAATTAGCTGATGGTTTGCACGAACTTGTGAAAGCACCATGCAGAGATGATTCCTACCAAGTTACATCTAAAACGGGTGAATACTTTTTGAGAAGTCAAAAGTAGCCATCCCGGAATGGTAATGACCTTTGACCTTTAGGTTTTGACCTTTGGTCCTGAGAAGTTGTACAAAGTTTGGTGAAAATAGGACTATCAGCTTTAGCATCATTGGTGATGAAGGTTGTGGTCAAGTTTCATTGAAATTGTGTTTGTAGTTTCGGAGAAGAAGATCCGAGTGTTTACATACTGATTCGCTGACAGATATGCGCGATGCTAATACCTCACATGAGCTATGTTCCAGGTGAGCTGAAAATTGACACTCACATGCTCTCCTCTCACCCACTTGTACAGGGCTGACAGGATGGCCTTGAGGTACACACACTCACCTCCAAGCTGTCTAGCCTGGGTTTGAATCCTGACCCAGCTATAAACTGTCATCCCTATGTTTCACAGGCAGGGTGATTCATCAATATGTGTGCCGTCCCTCGGATGGTTGTTAAACTGGGTATCCCATCTGCCAGTATTCGTTGGTGGACGTTAAAGATCCCACAGTGTCCTTTGCGAAGAGTCAGCCAGCTATCTCCAGCACCATGGCCAAATTATAAATTCCTGCCTTAAGCAGCAGAGGGCACTGCATCATCTGCACAGCCACACCCTCAGCCAATGATACAGGCTGCATATGAATGAAGAAGAAGACCTCTCTTGACTCTTTCTAATCTGTGGGGACTTTAATTGCCACCATGTACACTGGCTTAGGGTTGGTTCACATACTTCAGTGCATGGCTGAGCAGCTAGATTCTGTGAAATGACTGAACTTGGTTTTTCTTTTTTCAAATGACTAGTATTTTTTTTTCCTTATGCACATCTCCCGAAATGGCAACCATTCATTACTGGACCTTTCCATGTCAAACATTTCCTCAAACTTGCTCTCCTCCTCCTCCTCAGTTCCTTTAAGCTCTTCTGACCATGTGTTGGTAAATGTGCGAGTCTCGGCAGTTATTAGAGATCCCCCAAAGTGCAGATGTGTATGGCAATTTGGTAAAATCCGCCCTAAAAATCGCTTTCTCCACTCAAGACTGGTCCATCATCACATCAGCTCCAAACATTGACTGCTCCTGGAATTTATTTTACAATGGACTAATTTATCTTCGTTACAAGTTCATTCCATCCTGTATTCAACTTTTGTGTCCATCCTCTCGACCCTTGTACATGGTGAGGCCGTTGCAGGGAAACCAATTACATTCTCCTCCTGGAAGACAAACCCAACTGATGGGAATTTGCGATCTTTATGCACAGCTTGGAATCATTGTGTATCTGTTCTATGAAGAGCCAGGCCCCAACTTTGGACTCACCTGTGATCCAAATTCTTCAGCCTCTCATTGTCCTCTGAAGCCTGGTGAGAGCTGGTCAGTTCTGTCTCTGGTACACATTTCCCTTTCATTCCCTCCGTCTAAGGAACGAACTCATGCTGGACAATGCTCGGGAAACAGCAGAGTTCTTGCACTCCATCTCTTCACTCAAAAGGCCACGGTCCTTTCTTCAGTAGAGAATTTTGCCTTCTCCCTGTCTCCTGCTATAGTGGAGAGGTTTCGGACCTTGATTGACACCTCCTTCACAACCAGATCCTGATAACACAGGAGATCTCATCATCAGAAACCTATCATAATCCTCTCTCCTTGTGCCTCAGTCCTATCATACCTTCTCGCTTCTCTCTTTTACAAGTCCTTCATGTAAGGACAGATTTTGGAAAGTTGCAATCAACAACTTATCCATAGGTTCCAAAACTGATCCCATCAACGACAGACCTATTAGCCTTCTACCAATCATAAGGAAAGTAATGGAGTCTGTCATTGCAGCTAACTTTAGGCACTATCTCTTCTCTAATCCACTAATCTCTGATAACTAGTTTGCCTTCTGGCCTGGCTATTCCACCTTGGAAATGTTACTTCTTCTGAAACTGCAGTGGGTAGATGCTCTGAATCACAAGCAAGAGTTTGGGCCATCTCTCGAGCCTTTGACACTGTCTGATATCCAACCTTGATTTCAAAATGATTTTGCTTTGCTATTCAGGGTTCCCTGCTCAAATGGTTGTCTGATTTCCTCTATGAGCAAAAACTGCAGGTGTCCCTTGATGGTGTCCTTTCCCATGATATTTTTCCTTTAGACTGCAGGTTACATATGCAAGGTAGCATCTTTGGACTGAAGTCATTATTGAACTATATCAATGATTGAACTATTTCAATGAACTATTTCACATGATTATTTTGAAAACCAACTATATTTTTGCCATTGGCCCCGACCTGTGTATAATGAAACATCACTCTTGAGAATGACCGCCCGCTGCTGAATTTGTTACGTCAGACCTGGACAAGATGAGCTGCTGATCAGGAAATTGGAACATGACATTCACAACAAACAAGTCATACTCTCACGCTATATACCCACAAGGATCAGCCATTGAACCATCCAATCTAATTGTCTGGACAGCCACTAGAAGAGGCACAGTTCCTGGATCTCCAATCTCCAATGAATTCTGAAAATTCTGAAAATGTTCTGAAACATTGAAATTCTGAAAATGAAAATGTTGAATTCTGAAATGTTCCTGGATCTTTTCTTCTCCAATGGCTTGATCACTGATCATCAATTTTGTTTCAGACCAGGGCACTCTACTCTGGACATGCTGCTTCTGGTGTCACAACAATGGATGGAGGTCCTCAATGCCAAACAGGAAATTAGAGCTGTCTCCCTTGACACATCACGTGCCTTCGATATGGTCTGGCACCCCGCTCTGCTCACCAAACTCTCCTCCTATGGTATCCATGGAAATCTCCACTCATGGCTTGCGGACTTCCTCTCTAGTCGTAGTCAACGTGTGGCCCTGAATGGATTTCTCTCATCTTCCCTTCCTGTTCAGGCTAGAGTTCCCCAAGGCAGTGTTCTGGGCCCTGTGCTTTTTTTGGTCTTCATCAATGATCTCTCCGACTCTCTGGAAAATCCTCTCTATCTCTTTGCTGATGACTCCACTCTCTGCCGCTCCATACCTCATCCCTCAGATCGGCAGTCTGCAGCCTCCTCACTCTCTGCAGACCTGGACAAAATCACAGACTGATCAAACAAGTGGAACATGTCTTTCAATCCTGACAAATCTCACACTCTCACTATGTCTCTCCGAAAAGACCGTCTGGATAACCCTCCCATCTACTTTCTGAATAATCCTCTCCAAGAAGTTCTGTCACTCAAGCTTTTGGGTCTCACTATCTGCCATGATATTTCCTGGGAAAACCAAATTTCTAAGCTGGCCTCCAAAGCCAGTCGCCGTCTGGGCATCCTCCGTCATGCAAAGTCCTTTCTGGGCATTTCTGAGCTCCTCACCACATACAAAGCTTTCATCTGCAGCTCAATGGAATACTGCTCTCCCCTCTGGGCTGGTGCTCCTGCCTCACACCTAGCTCGGCTTCACGCTGTTGAAACCAAAGCTTTCAGAATCATTGGAATCTCCCGCGATGAAGCTCTGAGGGCCTTTCACTCACTCACCGCAGGCAGATTGGTGGTCTTTCTGTCTTCTACCGACTCCTCTCCAGCCTAGCTCCCCCAGCTCTGTCTGTGCTCTGGTCCCCAGATATTCCTACAGGTCGCACAGGATCTGCCAGCACACTCTTCTGGTGAAATTGCTAAAATCAAGACTCTCAGCTCACCTTCACTCTTTCATTCCTCTTTTCTCCCACCTCTGGAACAAACTCCCTCACTCTCTTCAATCCCACTTCTCCCTCCAAGTCTTTAAAACAGCTGTTCACCACCATCTCTTCTCTTCCCCCATCCAAAAACTTGATCTGTTCTACCCCCGTTAATTCACCCCAGATCCAGTTTTTTGAAATACCAACTTCTTTCTTGCAAGTCCTAGCAGTGTCCATGTTTTATACCTCTCCCACCCCGCCACCCCCCCTTCCCATGCCTCCTGCCCCCAAGCCCTCTCCCTCCCACAGATCTCCCGATGTCCCTGTTCTCTACTGTAGTACTTTTGTGTGCTTCCCTCTCTCTCCCCATCTTGTCTCCCGCTCCCTTTATTATATGTTTTATGTGTCAGTTTTTTTTTGATTAATGTTACCTCTTACACGAGCCTCAATCATGTATCCAAAATTTTTTAAAAAGCTCCTTCGCCTCACTATCTGTCATAACCTTTTGTTTGGTTTGACACCATCTGGATATTCACCTTAGTGATAAGAAATTCATGAGCCAAAATTCATGAAAGCCCATTACAGAGTACAAGGCTGGCATACGGAGCTCCATGGAGTACAGCTCTCCATTTTGGGTGGTGTTTCTGCTTTCCACTTTGTTCCTTTTGAAGCCATCAAAAAGCTTTCCACACCATTGGAATCTCAAGACACCCAGGGAATGTCTTTTTTCCACCGACAGCAAGTTGGTAGGCTCTCACTCTGCCCTCCTTAAGCCACCACAGGCCACTCATGTTCCTCAAAGAACCATTACCTTCTCACGCGCCCAAAGTCCAGGCGGGTTGCTCACCTGCATTCATTCATCCCCTTGCTTTCCTGATTGTAGAATTGTGTCCCTGTATCCATGTCTGTTCCTCTATATACTAATCTTTCAAATGCTGGAGGTGGACAGAGGTCATATTTTCACCCCTGTTTGTTACTTGGCAAAAAATATATTTTTTGACAAGTATGTTGATCACTTCAGTTTGTGTGTTTGTTTGTCTATCCGCTCACTTATACTTGCCTACAGGTCACAATTTTAAACCGATCTTCACGAAACTTCACCAAATGGTAGAGTTTGTGGTCCGACAAAATCCTATATATTTTTGAGGTCAAAAGGTCAACAAAGGCCAAAGGTCAACCACTTTTCTCAGATTTCTAGAATCATCAATTTTCATCCGATTGACTTGAAATTTGAATAGGATTTTCATATCAGCTAACTGAATTCAACCACCAACTATTTGTGAGATCAGCTTCGGTCAAAAGGTCAACATAGGTCAAAGGTCAACCACTTTTCTCAGATTTCTAAAATCATCAATTTTCATCTGATTGACCTGAAATTTGAAAAGGATTTGCATATAAGCTTACTGAAACCAACCACCAACTAAGCTATTTATACACGTGATAACGTAGATAAATAGCTTATAGTTATAATGGTGTTTCTGTGGGAGCAACGACTTCTACAGGAAGTAAAAATATTATACTCCACAAACACGTATGCTTAGCTTTTTAAACAGTCGCTCATGCTCTTTATAACACTAAATGAAGAAATTTGGAGGAATCTCGACATCCGTGAAGTAAGGTTTACTTACGGAACTGAGCGAAGATCTACTGTACTCTATATAACCCACAAATGTTGGGTTAATAACATGGCCCTTTCTGCCACTACCGTGGCATTTTTCGTAGCGAACTTTTGAAACTCGCTCCTGCTGTTTCATACGAAACTGAAAGGGAGAAGCTCGGGTTGTGCTCCTATACCAAGCCGCTAGCTAGTGCTTGCCAAGCCAGCCGTTCCTTAATGGTTTTGAATGGAGTGATTGCTCAAATGCTTAAACCACTTGGCGATCTCTTCACAAGAAACTTGGAAAATGAACACACACCCAATGTTCTTGAGACCCGCCCATAGATCGACTGTAATCTATATACCCCAAAGAGGAATGACCCTTCCTGCCCCTCCCGGAGTCTGCGGGTGTACTAGTTTCTAAAATCCTCAATTTTCATCCGATTGACTTGAAATTTGAAAAGGATTTGCATATATGCTTACTGAAACCAACCACTAACTATTTTTGAGGTCAACATAGGCCAATAGGTCAACAAAGGCCAAATTTCTAGAATTGTAAATTTTCATCCGATTAACTTAAACTTTGAAGACGATTTGCATATCGGGTCACTGAATTCAACCACTAATTATTTTTGAGGTCAAAAGGATGCTCTTCTGAGTGCCATTCTACTTTGTTCTCTTTTGCCAAATGTTGCTCTATACGTGATTTTTCATTTGTGTATTTGTTTGTCTGTTTCTCACATACTTGTGTACAGGTCACAATTTTAAACCGATCTTCACGAAACTTCACCAAATGGTGAAGATTGTGGTCCGACAAAATTCTTTATATTTGTGAGGTCACAAGGTCAACATAGGCCAAAGGTCAACAACTTCTTTTTACAAGTTTCTAAAATCCTCAATTTTCATCCGATTGACTTGAAATCTGAATAGGATTTGCATATCAGCTTACTGAAACCAACCACCAACATTTTTAATGTCAACTTCAGCCAAAAGGTCAACATAGGCCAAAAAGTCAACATTTTCAAATTTCTAAAATCCTGAATTTTCATCCGATTTACTTGAAATTTGAATAGGATTTTCATATCAGCGAACTGAATACAACCACCAACTATTTTTTGAGGTCAACATCGGCCAAAAGGTCAACATGGGCCAAATTTCTAAAATTGTCAATTTTCATCCGATTAACTTAGAATTTGAAGACGATTTGCATATCAGGTCACATAATTCAACCACCAATTACTTGTGAGGTCAAAAGGATGCTCTACTGAGTGCCATTCTGCTTTGTTCTCGTTTGCCAAGTGTCTATGAGTGATTTTTCATGTTTGTCTGTGTATTTGTCTGAGCAGGAAATCTCAAAAAGTTATGGATGGATTCAGGTGAAACTTGGTAGACAGGTTGGGTGTGACAAGGATTAATTGATTCGATTTTGGTGAAGATCCAGATGCGGATCCAGATACGACAATTTTTTTTAGTGATTCTTCGCTATTGAGAGATGGGGCCAATAACGATATACTGTATAGCATGCTATTTCAAAAAGTTATGGATGGATTCAGGTGAAACTTGGTAGACAGGTTGGGTGTGACAAGGATTAATTGATTCGATTTTGGTGAAGATCCAGATGCGGATCCAGATACGACAATTTTTTTAGTGATTCTTCGCTATTGAGAGATGGGGCCAATAACGATATACTGTATAGCATGCTATTTCAAAAAGTTATGGACGGATATCACAAAACTAGGTGGATGAGTCCGGTAGGTGACAATAACAAGTGATTAGATTTTGGCCTATCAGTGGGATACAGAACATAAACTGTTCAGCCTGGCGGAGGTATGCTCTCTACCGAGTGTCGCTCTAGTTATCTCATGTGCACACCCATACGCATCCATTTTTCCCCATTCTGTTCCTCTCCAGGCCATCAGTATTCTTTTTGTGTTCAACATCCTTTCCTCTTTGTGAATGTCCACACCTTCCCTTCCCTAATATCCTCTTTTAATCTGTAAACATGCTGCCCCATGTCATTTAGCTCCTCCATGAGCCCAGACCCTTGTATATAAAATTTAAATTGGGCTGTCTAAATAGCATTCTTCATTAAACACCTCCACAACCCCCCGGCTCCCGCCCACAATCCCTTGCTTTTCATCCATCCAATTAAAACTTTTTATTTATCCAGCACAGACTTCGAGCTGCTGGATTGATCTTTAGAAAACATACAGGAATATCTACCTCGATGCAACTGTCATGATTCATACCGATACATTTTCATTATGACTGGAATGATTTTAATAATGATGATCTCACTTTACAGCCCATCTTTGTGACCATTATGATTCTGCCCATAACTCTTCTCAATTATGTCATGCCTTCTTTTATGACTTATCACCTTATTTTAAGAGACACTCAATTTTGCAGCTAACTTTTCATTTATATCCATACTTTTTTATGAATACCTTGTTAATGCCATCAGTGTGCTTTACTGAACTGTCTTACAGGATGGTGCAGAGGTAGGCCACTTACCTGTCATTTGTCTAGTCTGCGTTTGATTCTCGGCCTGACTCTAAATTGTTGATTGGTGCTTTGCAGTCAGGAAGTTGCATCAATCTGTAGGCTGTCCCTTGTATGGACATTAAGCTGGGGACCCTTCTGCTAGCATTAGTTGGTGGATGTTAAAGATCCCAGGGTGTCTTTTGACAAGGTCTAGGTGAGGTACCACCGGTACCCAGAATGGAACATATTCCAAATTACTGATTTAAACTGTGGTTAGCAAGTGGTCTGATCTTCTAATGTAAGGTTTACTTGGCACCAGTTTACACTGCTTCCTACCTCAGAGTTTGATTGCTGTGTGGGAAGCAGCTCTTGCACAATAAACAAATTCACGCACCCAGGTTGTCTCACGTCAAATCTCAATGGCCCACGTCGACTATGAAGGGCAACCATTTTGGAATTCTCAGTTGATTCAGAGCTCTGGGTCATGTTGAATAAGTGCATTTGGATGAAATCGAGACACGTTAGTGATCTGGGGAAAAACCTTTTGCTTTTATTTTCACATCAATAACTCAGGTGACATTTTGCTGTCCAATCATGTCATATTCGTCTGAAGTTGAGGAAAAGCTGTCTTTCTAAAGCTGTCTTTCTTTCTTTTGTTTGGAGTGTGTTTGTGGGTGGTCTTTTGTTACATCGTTCATTTACTGGTGATAGTTGGTTGGCTTTTCTGTTGCCACCAAAAGGATCATCTCAGCATGACCTTTTCCAAATCGTAATGCATTTGTTATGGTCTTCTGCTATGACAACAGTGCAGAGATGATGTTGTCCACATACATCATAAGGTTGAAAAGCAGGAATGTATCCCTGTGAGTACACTCTGAGGTCATTCCAGACCTCTTTTGTACCTGCACAATTGGCCTGGCATTGTCCATGGTTACACAGAGGTTCTTTTTCTTGCTGCTGGCTCACTCAAAAGCTTTCGGTCAGAAGGGGCCCTGACCCAGAGAGCAGCTGCCTCACAAGAACAACGTCCATTTTTTACCAATGATTACTGTCATTTATGCACCAATATAATAACATGGATGAAGTGTTGGGCCATTTAGTATCTTTACCACGTATTATGTTGATTCATTGTTATAAGTCGACAAAATACTTTTATCTGTGCCTGCAGCACGTTGTGACGACATATGTTGAAGGAATAAAATTGCCATTTGACCTTAAACTGTTCACGGTTCGGTGTGGCATCCAACATAAAAGAAAAGCAGCCGTTTATGATTTCTTTGTGAACTACGTTTGCCCATAATGGGAGTTTCACGTTTGCGTTGAAGTACACAGTGTTCCAAAAAGACCCGGACAACTTTGGTCGTAAATATATTTGGAACCACAAATGATACGATACCCTTTGGTTTATATGGTACAGAAACTCCGTTAATGTGTATGCCGTTGATTGGTATTTCCATAATTTGGGTTTCAGAAGGGGGAACGAAGTCCTCTAAGGAGTTGAAGTATCCAACCCCACTTTGGTGAAGGATTGTGATTCATGGGCTAATTTGTGAAGTTGTGTTGTTCTCATAGTTTTGTTCCAAGGGCTCTTTTCAGGTTTGTCAGTGAGCCCCATACTGCCTCCAACTGTAGTTCGTTTGTGGTAATTTTCCCAGTGATGGTTTGTAGGATCTTTGTAAGGTTATTCTTTATCATTACCCGTGCTCCAATTATATATCACTGGTAAAATTTTGGCAATTCAGATTCCAGGATCTTTTTACTTCATTCTTGAGGTCTTGATATTTGGTCATTTTCTTGATTTCTGCATTATTTAGACCAAAATTACTGTGTACTGAAGCCACAATTCACAATGCTTTATTTTCCTTTTTGTTTTTGAGTACTATGTCCGGTCAGAATGCTTTATTTTCCATGTTCACGCTGGATGGGATCATCGGGTCATACATGAGCATTATGTCCTTGTTTTCAATGATTGCCTTTCGTTCATGTTTTCATCAGTTTTTGGAACTGGGATATTGAAATATCTGCAGATGTGCCAGTGGATTACTCTACATACATTGTAGTGCCTTTGTTTATACAGCTGTTCTGACATGAGTTTTTCACATCCCGATAGGAGGTGACTCGTGCTTTCTGTTTCTACCTTGCAGAACTTACACTTGTCCGATTGACTCAGTCCTGCCATCTTTTAAAATCCATTGGTGTAGTGTCCTTGGTCTTGAGCATTAATTATGATTCGATCTCCATCCCAGTTGGGCTGACCTCTTCTTAACCATTCCAGTGATCCTTCTTTGTCTATCTCCAATCTATCCAACTCTTTTTTATATTTCCCTACTCTTTTGTATTTCTCCCAGTTGTCACTATATATATTTTTATTTTGTCTTTTTGCAATCATTGGGGCTGTATTCGTTGCTGTTTAGGTTGGTTCATAACATCTTCCAATTGCACCTGTTTTTGGAAGTTTTTTGCAATGTGAGTGAGAGATACCTTTTCTAGTTTGTTGTGTCCATGCTTGTACACAAATTGTATTTGGTAGTCTGTTGAGCTTTTCACGTACTCTGCTAATCCTACAGTCGTCCCTCTGTGCACTTGATAGAGCTCCATCAGGCCGCCACCTCCTTCTTTCCTCGGCAGGTACATTATTGGGATGCACTGATTTTTGTAGATCATTTTGTGGATGGTAAGGAGTTTCCTTGTTTTGATATGTTGTTTTTTTATATCTGCTTGGGGCCAGTTTACTATTCCGCAGCTGTAATGGAAGATTGGGACTGCCAGTTACCCTGTGCTCGCGAAGTGAAAAACAGGGTTAAGCATTCAGTTGCATACGTGTGCCGTGTGCCGTACGTGTCTGCATTTTAAAAATTAATTTTCTCGGCAACTGTTGGTCCGATTGACACGAACATTTACCATAGAAGCGCCTCCGCCTGTAGATTTTTTTTTCTCATAATTATGATGTCATAGGTCACGTGGTATGGACGCCATCTTGGAAAATCGTTACAACTCTATATCTCCCAAACCACTCAATTGAAAAAATTTATACATGGCTCTTTGTCAAGTACTCGCCATGGGGAATAAGATATGTTGATGGTGGGTGATGTCATCGGTGCCTTAATTATGACATCATAATTTGACAAGTACAATGCTAGGAAATTAGACCTGTCTCCCTCGACATATCACGTGCCTTCGATACGGTCTGGCACCCCGCTCTGCTCACCAAACTCTCCTCCTTTGGTATCCATGGAAATCTCCACGCATGGCTGGCGGACGTCCTCTCTCGTCGTAGTCATCGTGTGGCCCTGAATGGGTTTCTCTCATCTCTTCCTGTTCAGGCTGGAGTTCCCCAAGGCAGTGTTCTGGGCCCTGTGATTTTTCTGGTCTTCATCAATGATCTCTCCGACTCTCTTGAAAATCCTCTCTATCTCTTTGCTGATGACTCCACTCTCTCCCGCTCCATTCCTCATCCCTCAGATCGGCAGTCTGCAGCTTCCTCACTCTCTGCAGACCTGGACAAAATCACAGACTGGGCAAACAAGTGGAACATGTCTTTCAATCCTGACAAATCTCACACTCTTACGATGTCTCTCTGAAAAGACCGACTGGACAACCCTCCCATCTACTTTCTGAATAATCCTCTCCAAGAAGTTCTGTCACTCAAGCTTTTGGGTCTCACTATCTGCCATGATCTTTCCTGGGAAAACCACATTTCCAAGCTGGCCTCCAAAGCCAGTCGCCGACTGGGCATCCTCCGTCGTGCGAAGTCCTTCCTTGGCACATCTGAGCTCCTCACCACATACAAGGCTTTCATCCGCAGCTCAATGGAATACTGCTCTCCCCTCTGGGCTGGTGCTCCTGCCTCACACCTAGCTCGTCTTCACGCTGTTGAAACCAAAGCGTTCAGAATCATTGGAATCTCCCGCGATGACGCTATCTCCGAGGGCCTTTCACTTACTCACCGCAGGCAGGTTGGTGGTCTTTCCGTCTTCTACCGACTCCTCTCCGGCCTTGCTCCCCCAGCTCTCTCTGGGCTCTGTCCCCCAAATATTCCTGCAGGTTGCACAAGATCTGCCTGCAACCCTCTTATGGTTAAACTGCCAAAATCAAGACTCTCTGCTCACCTTCACTCCTTCATTCCTCTTTTCTCCCGCCTCTGGAACAAACTCCCTCACTCTCTTCAATCCCACTCCTCCCTCCAGGTCTTTAAAACGGCTGTTCACCACCATCTCTTATCTTCCCCAATCCAAAACCTTGATCTTTTCTACCCCCGCTAATTTCACCCTGATCCACTTTTTTTAGGTGACTTTTGTCTTCTTTCCTGGAAGTCCTTGGTGTCCTTGCGTTTTATACCTATCCTGCCTCCCCCCAGGCCCTCTCCCTCCCACACATCTCCTGATGTCCCTGCTCTCAAATGTTGTGTTTGTGTGCTTCCTCCCCTTCTCTCCCCATCTTGTCGACCGCTCCCCTTTTTATATACTTTGTTTGCTTGTTTGTTTGATTTGTTTGTTTGATAAATGTTCGCTCTTTCACGAGCCTCGACTCTGTATACAAAAAAAAAAAAAAAAAAAATCTGATCAGTATGAATAAAACAAAAATTCCCCTGCAACTGTTAGTCCAATGGACACGAAATTTTCAGAATATGTGCAGCTCCTGTAGAATTTTTTAATGATAATTATAACGTCATAAGTCACGTGGTACAGGCGCCATCTTGCAAAAAATCGAAAAAAGTTGCACCTCTATATCCCCGAAACCGCTCCATGGAAAAAATTGAAACATGGCTCATTGTCAAGTACTCCCCTTGGGGAATAAGATATGTTAATAATGATGTCATCGGTGCCTTCGTTATGACGTCATAATTCGACAAGTACAACACTTATCCGATCATTGTGAATTTTATTTCTCAGCAACTGTTGGTCTGATGAGCACAAAATTTTCACCATTGGAGCACCTCCTCCTGTAGAATATTTTAATGATAATCATGACGTCATCGGTCATGTGATACCAGCGCCATCTTGGAAAAAACGAAAAATGTTGCACCTCTATATCTCCAAAACAGCTGCATTGAAAAAATTGAAACATGGCTCATTGTAAAGAACTCTATATGGGGAATAGGTGTTGTTAACGATGACGTCATTGGTGCCATAATTGTTGAGTGTAATGTATTGAGTGTGATCTATGCAAAAATTATATTAGAGAATATAAATTTATGATGTCATTGCTCATTGCTCACGTGGTCTGGCAGCCATATTGGATCAAAGGAAAAAAAATGTTCAAAAACAGAAGAGTTGGCTCACAACAAGTTGACTGTGCAGGGTAAGTATTCTATGAATACATCTAGTTGGTTTATGGCTTTGATTTTGTTTATTGGGGTGAGATATGTTTTCAGGATCAGCCTCGTTCTATGCAGGTATTCTTTGGTAATTGTTTTGTGCATTTTTTATTACAAATTTGGTGACCCTGTTCTACTCCAAGGTATTTGTAAGATGCTTTGTTGTCCAGCTCCTGTATTGTTGTATCTCGGGCGATTTTATGTTGTCCGTTTATGTTAATCTACCTTGCACGAATGTGCATTTGGCATACTTATATAGGCCAAATTCGATTTGGATGTCATCGGAGAACCGTTTCACTAATTTCAGTTGTTCTGCCAATTTTTCATCGTTTGGTGCAAAGAGCTTTAAATCATCCATGTAGAGTAGGTGTGTCACCTTTCCTGCTTCTTTGGACATTATTTTATTGGATTTTGGGTGTCTCCAAGTCCTTGCTTATTAATGAATTTACTTAGTGGGTCCAGGGCCAGGCAAAACAGGAGAGGAGAAAGCCTGTCTCCTTGGAAGATCCTGTGTCGCATCTTTACTCTTGGTATTTAAATCCTTCCTTCGGAGTGCTGCAGGTTTAATGTGGTATTCCATCACTCCATGATTTTCTCAATCAGCTTGATTATTTTGGGATTTATCTTGTACATTTGCATGCACTTTATCGTCCATGAATGTGGGACACTGTGAAAAGTTTTTTTTATATCCATGCTGTGGACAATGGTTCTTCTCGTGTTGCAATTTTTGAGTATGGCCTTGTTTAGTAATAGGTTGTCTATTGTACCATATTGTCGTGTGACTACCCTGTGTGGTGAACACCGCAGGGTGACACAGATGACCAAACGAGCTTTTAACTCCGAGGCGTTTAATTCAATGGCGGACCCCCGTTACACGCGAGGGAAAGGGGGCCGAAGAGCTTACCTTCACCAGTCCACACGACGTCTTCGACCCTGCAATAAATCAACTCAAACCGACATGGAATTAAAATGGACAAAAATACCAGATTTATTAAAGAAAATGCCGGTAACAAAGAAAACACGATAAAACTATATTCCTAATCGGAGTGCTCCCGCACAGACACGAATACAGACAAAGGATAAAATAACTGGAAAATAAATACGTGTAGTTTGTGGCACTTAGCTCAAATCGGCTGGTGTATCTCGTCAGGAATCGTCAAAGATTGTCTGAGGCCTTGGCAAGAACCGCATGCTTTGCCGCGCAGCACGTGGGCGGGGAAAACCAGGCCTCCGTGCACAGTTCGCTCTTCCAGCCATGCTTATCCTCACGATATTGTTCAGGAAACCACAGTTCTCGGTCCGCAGCTCTTCCTCCTCACGATCACTATCAAGCTGTCGGAACACGACTGCCCGTGATGAATCTCCCTTGCGCAAGAAGACAAAATGGGACCGTTTGCGATGGGATCCAGAACGAGAAGACGCGAGAAGACAAAATGTCCACCGTTACAACTATTTTGTACTTGAGGCTCTGACGTCATCCCACAACGTCTTCGTGTCTGCTTCTATCAGCGAGTCCCATCTTACTAGTGCTTGTGCCAATCAAATC
Source organism: Myxine glutinosa (assembly GCF_964187855.1). Classification (NCBI taxonomy): domain Eukaryota; kingdom Metazoa; phylum Chordata; class Myxini; order Myxiniformes; family Myxinidae; genus Myxine; species Myxine glutinosa. The sequence continues at coordinate 74,050,579 of NC_136261.1, read as the reverse complement.
CCAGTCCAATCACTGCTCTTCGGGACGTGGCTTATGGCCCTGCCTGTGCCTGTGTGCTCACCAAGTTGATGTTGTTCACGGTAGTGCTTGATGCCTGGTTTCCGGTTGGTTTTTAATTAGTGTCATTAATTATGGTGTCGATTGCTTGGCTTGGCTATGGTGAGTAGTGCGGTGTCATAAGGAACACAGGAAAAGATTACAGAAGCATTTACATACAGGGATTAATTTACCCATAATCCCTCACTAATTAACAACCCCCCCCCCCCCCCCCTCTCATGGGGAGAAAGATACAAGCTGTTCCACGACATATGGTCGACACAAATTTCCTACTTATTACCTGGGGTTTCTGCTTCTTCACGGCCATTGGAGCACACTACCGATGCATTCTACCTGGTTCTAAGGTAATCATTGTCTATCCCCTACAAACGTAACAATATCATCCTCTCTTGCATCCCTTCTGTTCTGCCGCTAGGCCTCCTTGTTGTGTTAGGTGGTGGTACATTGTTTCTGTGATGATTCCTGTTAAAAGTTTGTTTGTTGTTGGTAGACGGGTTATTGACCGGTATTTGTGGGGTAGTTGGGTCTCTTAAGATTTTGGGATGAGGAAGGTGTTACCTTCTGTGAGCCACTCATCCATTTCCTGATCCTTTTGGATAAGTTATTTAAATGCTCAAGTGTAGTGAACATAGTGAGCATCAAATTGCTTTAACCAGAAGCTAAAGGTGTGTGTGTGTGTGTGTGTGTGTGTGTGTGTGTGTGTGTGTGTGTGTGTGTGTGTGTGTGCTTGTGCGTACGTACATGTGTGCGCATGTAATACGTATAATATGTGTGTATTTTAATGTGTGTATAATCAGTTAATCACATATCAATATGTCTGTATATAATCTAATTTATAAAGCTCATTCTAACCACTGACTGACTGACTGACTGACTGATATTAATGTTCGGTAACTTCCGGGTGTCGTAGAAAGTGTAAATTTGGTGTGCCGACAGACATCGAGACCGATACACCAGAAAAAATCACAGAACCGTCAGAAAGCATCTGTAAATGAAAATTTACCTTAAAAAAAACACAGTAAATGTGTCCCTTTAAAAAAAAAACCTTGATCGATATCTAGCATTTGAAAATCTAGCAGGAGGTCGGTAATGCTTGCCTATAATCATAAAGCCTCTTGGTATTATGTACCGACGTATGAAGCACGGTTCGTTAATGCTTACAATGTGTGAGCATACCCCACTAGTATGTATATAAGCTATGTGTAATATGTGTATAATCACGATTCATGTGCATAACAATCACAACTGTGCATGTGTATGCATAATCACGATTCGTATGTGTGTGCATATACGTGCCGCCACTATCGGTCATCATCTCCACACATGAGTGTCTAAGACTGAACAGAGTCGTCCTTGGTCCTGAAGCTGAAACTTCACTCTAGCAAGGAACCACGACTCATCGACCAAGCCGTCTCCTTATCAGGCTCCGTTTCCCCCTTCATCCCTGAAGTGGTGATGTAGATCCGCACAACCTCCCGTGTGGCTTCCAGGGTACGCCCAATCCCACCCGGGGACACCCCCACCCACCCTGGCAAAGCACCCCACTGCCACCGGTCATCATCTCCACACGCAGTCCCACTGTAATTCCTTCTCGGTCTCTTTCTTCTCATTCTTGTCCTTCTTGGCCTTGTCCTTATAGTTCGAAGAGCAGTTTTCTCTCCCACAAGGTCTCAAATGCACGTCAATCGGCGCGAGCACCAGACTCCAATTGCACGGCCCTCTGCCTCACCAAAGTTGCCACCCTCGGTTCGGTTCTTGCTCCCATCGAAGTTGTATTCGGTGCAGTTCTCGATCCCAAAAAGCTCGGTCTCTCTTATCCGCAGCTGATGGAATTCGATAAGGCATTCGATAAGGAATAATTCATTATCGACAGTATGTGGGTAAGAAAACGACAAATCCCACAAAGCTGCAGAGCCAGGAAGAGTCGCAAACTGATATGCATGTCGAATGGCATGACACCGGGCCCCTCTTATGCAGCCCTCATTGTGATTGAAGCTGCCAATTTTGGCTTGGTCTCTGTTGCCTTCGAAACTGTTGTATTCGACGCGGCCCTTGGTCCTCTCCGTCCCAGGTGAGAGGGGGGGTGGCAAAGCATGCCGCCTCCCCCTCACGGCACGTGTGTGTGTGTGTGTGTGTCTGTGTATGTGTATGTATATGTGTGTGTTGTATAACCACAGCCGCTGCTAGCTATTTGTATGAGGAAGAAATTATAGGAAATTGACTCGTATCATCCACGGACATTTCTCTTTTATCATATATTCTCGTGAGTCCGATTTTCATTGAGAAATAGAACAATTATAATTAATCATTTTGAAAATCTCCACTCATTTTGTCAATTTGTCTAAATGCTGAAAAATTATCTTTAAAATATTATTTGAATCAGATTTTGCACTAGCAATGGCCGGTTAAAAGTGCCCGGCGAGCAGAACCGAGTCACTGTAAACACACACAGCGCATGTGAAAAGGCCTCGTTTAGCATTCATATGTCATTTTGAGTTTGATATGGAAGATGCTCAGTTATTGAAGGAAGTTTCGAATCTGAGATTCGAATTCAGGGAGTTTAATTTTGTGATTGTGAGTGTATTTTGAATTTATAAAATTTAATATTTATGATAAACCACCAATTATTATCCAGATTTATTGTGTATAGGGACAACATCACTCAGCAGATACGAATCCTCGTCAACAACCTTTGATTGTTCTTTAATAATATCACTTTAGTTTTTAAAGGTTGCAAGGAAAATAAAAAGATGAATGTCATGGAGGAAATTAACAGGTTTAGCATTCCCGCATCAAAGTCATCAACGATAATAAACGTACAATGACAAATTCATGCACGCATTGCCTGCTGTTTGATTGCCTTGGCTGTTTTTTCCATTGCGGGATTTTGTTCGCAGATTGTTAGCAGATTGTAAAGCAGTCTGTGGTGTCAGCCTAGTTACACCATTGGATTACTCAATGTCTGTGTCTTGCCACTGCCAGAAAGCTTCGTCTTTCGAGAGAAAACTGCACTTCTCTTTTGGAGCACTGCATGTCAGCGCTGCCTGGCTCATTTAAACTGCTTTTCTTGACCTTTCAAGCTGACAGCCCCGCATTAGCAAACACTGGTATGCAAATTAAACTTTTCTCGTTTCCGTAAAGATTGGCGTAAAAGTCAATGTGCTAAACGCGTTTCGGTGCTGAGGAGCTTCTATTGGAATCTCATGAGAGCACAGAGAATCGGTCTTAGAAATCGGCCTATTCATTGCTGATGGATGGATGCTGGTCCATCACGAACCCTTGGAGCCGTGGTCGGTTCTTGTCCAGCGCCTGGCTGAAGAGGAAAGGGCATGCAATGACGCCGAATCAAGCTTCAGTAAATTACCATGCCCTAAATTCCGAATATTTTGCCTTCTCGTTATTTTGTACACCATCTCAGACGCCGAGATATAGAGCTAATCCTTCAAAGCTTGGCAGGTTTGAATCCAAAGGTCGTGCCCTTTTCCTCTTTCCCTCCTCCTTCCTCTTCCTCCCTGCTTTCCTTTTAACCTTGTGGTGCATGGCGGGCATCAGTCGCCTTCGCTGCAGGATAATAAATGTAAATGGCGAAGGGGGCTCGTAATTTACGAAGAGCTAATTTGACCGGGGCACCTGCCACACCAGCATTCTCCCTTAAATAGCACCATGGGAATTCTAATGCACTCCTAAAAACGGGAACAGCGACTTAAAAGCTGTTCCAGAATACGGCGCGGTCACTCCTGAGTTGTGTGGTTGATTTTGGCTCCATTGACTTACACCTGATGTGTTTGTGAATGCACAGGGACACCTCCAGGTGAACCTCGCTGAACTGTCATCTGGAAGATTGTTGAAGTTTTGACTTTGCCTAATTCTCAGTCTACTCGATATGATTGATAACTGCGGATAATTATTTACTGGCATGGGATAGAGTGTGTGAGATTATTGTTCTCCTAAAAGGGCAACTATTTATTTAAGGACTATAGAACTGTATATCGAAAAATATTCTGTGGCATTGATATAAGGTATCACTTATCTCGACCCAGGCAGTGTTTTCTGACTATTGCATCACCTGGAATTATCATTATTCTTAGTATTATGCACACTTAAGAAGCACAATTTACATGTTTTATTCTTCCAAACAAACTGTGGAAAAGATTCATCTGACCATCCTCCACTGCTTCCCGATCAGCACTTGATCTTCATTGTACAGTTGCAGGAAGATGACCTGCCTCCGCTCTACACACCTGCCTCCATCTCATTACAATGATAATAAGGTTGTCCTGTCTTTTGTTTTGGTGTTGATGAGATATTTCTCTCCGTCACCAAGAACTTCTGTGGCTTGTGACAATCAGCCGAACCTTCGACCAGTCACGACATGCAACCGGATTTGGTTTTGGGCGAGTTTCTCTTTTTCTTTCATCATCGAAAGGATCAGAAGAGCATCAGTAATTTCGAACCAGCCAAGCTCGCCACACAGGCATCCCTATGATCAGAGCCTTCTGGTTAGCTCTGTTTTACACTGACGTATAGCATACAAATCCGTCTTTAAAAACACGTATGATGTACAGCATCATAGGGCTGAACAAAGTGACTACACCATATTTGTATTCGTTGCTGGTAGAGCACAGATTGGGAATATTGAATGTGAGTAGAAAACGACGTGAAAAGGATAGGCATGGGTCATATTAAAGGACGGTTAAAGATCCATATTTCTATCTATTTAATTTTAATGCGTATTGTATGAGAGCTATGGAGTTTAGAACACATGCTGTTTAAATGCACAAATGATATTCTAAGTAGGAGCACCAGGAGTGACGTGGTTGAACAACACGGTGGAGCAATGAAATGTCATGACAGCGTGTCATGGCGTGTTTGACACTGGCGTCTGTGAGAGCCCGGTCTCGCGGTTCGAGGGCGTGATACGTGATTGATCGATGCTGGCAGGGAATCCGTAAAGGCTCAGCGCTAAAGAGGCATGATCGATCGGCCTCGTGGGCCCCGGCCATTCCTTGCTGAGGTGAGGTGGCGGAAATGAGCGAGAGGTCTCGTGCTTTAATCGTTCGTAGAAGAGTCGCAGTCTCCGAACAGGTTGTGTGCTCCACTGCCGGCTGGAGTCATTTGGATGATGTCACACTAAACCTCTGCCTACACCGCATCGCACGAGCAGAAATGGGAGCAGCAGCTCCAACTTCCAACTTCTTTCCTGGAAGTCCTTGCAGTGTCCATGTGTTTTATACCTCTCTCACCTCCCCCCAAGCCCTCTCCCTCCCACAGATCTCCCGATGTGCCTGCTCTCAAATGTTGTGTTTGTGTCCTATCCCCTCTCTCCCCATCTTGTCTACCACTCCCCTTATTATATGTTTTATGTGTCGGTTTGACTTTTTGTGTGATTAATGTTTGCTCTTTCACGAGCCTTGATCTTGTACACAAAAAACAACAAAGTTGTCGGATTATCTAAATATGGTGGTGTTTAGCAAGAGTTTGAGTGGTCTTTGATGATTTCTTCATTCTTGTTTTTCGACTAAAACTATTGAAGACTACTAACAGTTGTAGAAGATGTAAGCTGTAAATTGCATTTATTTTGTCGCAATGACAATTTAAGAAGGTAAAAAGTTTTAAGAGGGTAAAGTTTAAGAAGGTAAAACTATACTGATTTCCTCTTTTTGAGTAACTTTTAATATGGCACTTGAGATCATTGATCCAATAATGAAAAGACTATAAGAAGAAGAGTGCTTGCAGGGACATTGAAAGAAAAATATTTCTGTAGAGGAGTTGGTGGGAAGTTAAGGTTTGACCTTATATTTGATGTCTTCTTAAAGTGTCTAAGGCTCATTGTGGAGGTTGTGCATCACGAGCAGGACAACGACATTATGAGACGTCGGTTGTGTCTTTTGTTTATTACGAGGACATTATTAGGCGATGAACAAACTGACACGGTGTGTGAGGGATATGCACCTGGAAGTCCAGTATTACGAGAGAAATGTTCATATGGGAACATGAAAACTGGCCAACCTGTTACCAATTCCTGCAGAAAAAGAAAATATCCAACAATGTGTAAATATCATGGTGCAATAAGTACATAACTACTGGGTTTGTGTTTTGCAGCTAACTGGGATAATTCAAAGCATGGTGGACAACCAGCCCACTTTGGAGCAGGTACTGCAGGTATGTTATATTCAGTGCAATTTCAAACAAAACGTTGGAATCTGCACAAGTATGATTTGCCATTGGCTTACATCGTGTTTTGTATTGTTATCAGAGCAGCATGAGGTAAATCCGAATCATAATGTCCTTTTATTGCATGTAATGGTTGTGCAAGCTTCTTCAGAGGTTTAGACATTGTACAAAATGTTCTGCACACAGAGAAAGGCTTAAGGAGAGAAAATGGAATTGCCAATGCACATCGGAGGAGGTACATGAGCACCTTCGACCCAATCTGTTGCCAAATGCATCGTAATCGGTAGAAAACAGGACATTCTTCTCACGCTCAATTTGAGAGTATGATTGGCAGATGTTCAAAATGACTTGCATTGACTTTCAAAATGGTGATGCAAAATACTCCACCAGAAAGCCAGTCAACGCCGGATTAAAAACATGGTTTAGGATTGTGGGAGCACCCCTTTAAGTTGCTCATCGATCGGCGACTCCAAAAGATTAGTCACTGTAGACAAAATGACAGCATCCCAGCTCACAGGAAAGTGGAGATTAATGGGAAGAGGCCCTTTTTAAGCCATTTTGGAAGACTGAGGTTGTAAAAGGGGATGGAAGGAGGATGCTGGCTGGTGTGTGTAGCTAACCTAGGATTACGAATCAGAATAGGCCACCAGGCACTCAGTATGAGAGGGAAAGCCAGAGTCATGGACATGAGCTGTGAGTGGGTGCAAGTAGAAATCGATGCTCTACTCCATCCGACTTTCTGACTCAAACCCATCATGGCTACGGCGACTTCAGCTGAGAGCAATATAATGCGAGCGAGGCCTTGTTGAAAAAGCCTTAGTAGTCACCCTTGACGGTTACGTCGGTTCCACCAAAGGCACTCCAGAGAGCATGCGGCAGACTGTGGCCGTTCACAGGCCTCCCCGCCATGCCTCATTCCGCCTGCACTGCTGGATTACCGGACCGACATTGGTTGTGTTTGATATTGGCGGTGCTCCCATCAAGCTGTTTAAGCCGAGTGCCCAGAGCCTATGCCCTCTATGAATATTAACGGACCTGATGAGATGTTCGGTGCTGGCGGAGCCGCCGGCGGCATGCCTGCTGTTTGAGAGGTGTCCTGGCCGTTGGTCTGAACTCGCATCACTCACATTACCCGGTGTCGTAATTGAAAACTTTGGCACGCTTACCCAACTTGAAAGCCAACACAGGCCTGTCGTGCGGTCAACTTTCAGGCCTATCTTTCTCTGGAATGCTCTCCGAGGAATGTTATTAGTGTCTCTTCAAATGGAATTGCTCGAGCTGAGGTTTTGGAAACATTTGCTTGTACCCAGTGTGTATACGACATTATTACCTTTCTGCTGCGCTTCTCATCGGGTAACTCTAATGTAGACTTTTTCATTATTATTACGCATTAGGGCACAGAAATACAATATCCATGGGTGGTGAGGTTTGGAGCGTGTTGGAGGAAGGGAGGGGGATACAATTGCGTTTGGTTCTTTTTCTTTGATATTATGGGTTTAAGTCACGTGAAGCCAAGTCATTTTGGGTTTGCACAAGCTATGTTCAGAGCAATCTACATATTACATATATGTAGGCTCAGAGCCCCCCGCCTCATATTACATATGTAGGTGGAAGTAAAGGGATGGTGTGGATTTTGAGGAGAAGGAAGGTAAAAGGCGAATAGAAGTTGGAAGGAGACATGAAGGAAGAAGGTTTTATGCGACATACCAGGAGAAATGAAGGGGAAATTGAAATGTTCCACCGTGAAATATGTACCGGGCCCCCCTTTCACTGGTCCTCACTGCTCTCTGTTGTGTACTTGCAGCAAGCAGATGAATGGATGAAAATGGAGGGGTTGTTGGACTCACAACACCGGTTCATCTTTGTCACCTGTGGAGACTGGGACCTCAAGGTCATGTAAGAGTCACATTTACTTTTTTGAATAGCACAGCTAAAAATGATTTCTTTGCATTTTCTATATTTGTTTGGATTTTTTTAATGCGATACAATTATCTGGGGTCGAGATATATATATAGTGTGTGTGTGTGTGTGTGTGTGTGTGTGTGTGTGTGTGTGTGTGTGTGTGTGTGTGTGTGTGTATATATATACACACACACACACGACATGGCCAGAAGTATGTGGACACCCGAACATCACACCCATATGTGCTCATCGAACATCTCATTCCCAAACCATGGGCATTAATATGGAATTGGGCCCCCCTTTGCTGCTATCACAGCCTCCACTCTTCTGGGAAGGCTTTCCACTTGATGTTGGAACATTGCTGCGGGGATTTGCTTCCATTCAGCCACAAGAGCATTGGTGAGGTCGGGCTTTGATGTTGGGTGATTAGGCCTGGCTCACAGTCAGCGTTCCATTTCATCCAATTCAGTCAGCATTTGAGGACTTCCACTTCCGGTCCCTTGAGCAAGGAAGCGACTTCGACCTCTGCACGGCATCAAAGTTTAAGTATTTTCCCATTTGTGTCTTTGTCAAATGTCCGCTCATTATTTTATTGTGTATGTGTTACTGTGTGTTTCGAGTTAATCTTGGTTTGCATTTCGTGCAAACTTGTGTAAAATTTAATCGTTTTCTGTTCGTACGGCGTGTGTGGCCTGGTAACTTGTTCCCTCCCCCCGTTGGTGTTTCGTGTATTTCAGTTATTTCCTTCGCTGTAGTACTTATTTCTTAGTTTGTCTCTTCTTCCCCAAACTTCCCCGAACATCTACTTTGTCGAACGTTTTAAATCCCCCCCAAAAAAATTTTCTTCTCTCCTCGCCCCACCCCCTTTATCTCCTTTTCTTCCACCTCTTCCTTCCATCTCCAGCTGTAACTCGCCTTTCCAATCCTAGTTTCCTCCATCCATCCTTTCCTCCATCTCATTCTCCATCCTCCATCTCATCCATCCTCTTACTTCAGGGACTTTTCCCAGATTGTTTTTCACAGTTTTATTTAATTAAATATGTCTAAACTTTCCCCTGCAGTGTTTTATTCAGTGGTATATTACAACACGCTGCTATCTAAAAGGCTTTTTTCAATTTCCTCTTCAAATCATTCCACTTCAAAAAAAAAATTCAAACTCTTACACTTACAGTCCTTCCTTTCTACATTCTCGAAACTCACCTTCGTTCCACCCCTCTATCGTTCTCAATTGGATCTCTGACTTGAAAATCACAACAAACCCAAGTTGTAATAAATGTTCGTTTTTCATTAATCGTCCACTTTCTAAACTACCCCATCACCCCTCCCCTCCTAAACTCCCCCCTCACCTCCAACCTTCGACTATGCTCTGCCCCTCCTCCCCCCCCCCCCTCAAACAACACCTCACTGTGCCTCTTCCCATCACCATCAAACTTTTTGTCCTCCTCATCCTTCCTTTTCTCCTAACTCTTCTGCAATCTCCAACACACTATCAACAGCTCTCCCTACCTCCCCTCCCCCTCTCACCCCTCATCTTACCCTACTCCTCTCCTCCCCTGTCCTGCACCCGATGCCCCCCCCCCCTCCCTTTTCCTTAACGGTATGGACCTCAAACATCCGGGGCCTTCGCTCAAACCTGACTGATCTCTCCATACAGGTTGCTTCTGACAAACCAGACGTAATCTGCTTAACAGAAACTTTCCTCCTTCAAGATGTTTCTCATTCTTTAATATCTCTTCCTGGTCACTAATTCCTCCGGTATGATAGACCTGGGCCTCGTCCTGGTGGTGGGGTTGCTATCTTTATCAAAAACTCTCTTCCTCACTCTCCTTGCACTGCCCTCTCTCCACCCCACCACCAGGAGTACCTCTGGCTACGGCTTCCTCCCCGCTCCCACCTTTTGTTCATATGTGTCCTGCACCGTCCTCGAAACAGTGATGACTCCATTTACATCTCCCTGTCTGACAACATGGACCAACTTCTATCCACTCATCCCAACTCTCTCTTCCTCATATGTGGCGAATTCAACTGTCATCATGCCAGCTGGCTGGGTGTGGGTTCCTCTCACACTAGCCATGGCACCTCAGCAAAGGACTTCTTCGACTCATTGGTACTGACACAATCTGTCAATTTCCCGACCCGGATCTCAGTCAATGGAGTATCTTCTCTTCTAGACTTGGTTATGACAAACTTCCCTGCAAATGTCTGCTGCTCTTCATCTGCTCCAATCGGTTCTTCTAATAATTTCCTTGTTAAAGTGGACATCTCTCTGGCCATTCTCAGAGAGCCTCCTCAGTGCCGACGAGTCTGGCATTTCACTCAGGCTGACTGGCATGGTCTTCAAGCAGCCATCAATCATCTGGACTGGTCTCCCATCTCTACTGCCTCTGATATCAACTCTTCCTGGGAATTCTTCCAAAGTAAACTGCTCTCTCTCATGCACAGATCTATCCAATCTCGTCTTCAGTTGTCATACCCTTCCTCCCGTCCATGGTACACTGAAGCTTGTGGTGAGGCAGTTGCCATGAAGCAACTTGCCTTCACCTCATGGAACGCTAATGCAACTGAAGGAAATCTCAGTTCCTTTCACAAAGCTCGGAAGAAGTGTGTGTCTACCCTCAGGAGAGCCAGGAAACATTATCTCTCTACTCTCAAGACTGAAATCTCAAACCTGTCTCCCTCCTCCAAATCTTGGTGGTGTGTCTGGTCAAATCAGTTTCTGGTGTTTGTTCCCCCTCCATCCCCTCCCTTACCTCAAATGGCTACACAGTTGACATTGCACGTGAAAACGCCGAATGCCTCAACTCTGTGTTTGCCTCAAAATATTGTGTCCCGAACCCATCTCTCTCTGTACTCACCGTACCCAGTCTAACCCAGATGCTCCAGGACTCGGTGTCCTTCTCTCCTGACAAGGTGGAGAAGTTTTTGTCAAACCTCAACTCTGATTCTGCAACTGGACCAGACGGCATCAGCCCACGGGTCCTAAAATTCTGCTCTGCCGCTATGTCTCACCCTCTCTCTGTTCTCTTCACCCTCTCTTGTTCAATGTCATCTGCCATCAACTTGGAAATCAGCGAACATTGCAGCTTTGCACATAAAAATGCAAACACAGATCCTTGCAACTACAGACCAATCAGCTTGCTCCCAATAATCAGCAAAGTCATGGAATCAATCATCACTTCTGACATCAAATCCTTCCCTCCTCTTCAATGGCTTGATCTCCGATCATCAATTTGGATTCAGACCAGGTCATTCTACTCTGAACATGCTGCTTCTGCTGTCTCAACAATGGATGGAGGTCCTTAATGCCAAATAGGAAATCAGAGCTGTCTCCCTTGACATAACACGTGCCTTCGATACAGTCTGCCATCCCGCTTTGCTCTCCAAACTCTCCTCCTACGGTTTCCATGGAAATCTCCATGCATGGCTTGTGGACTTCCTCTCTGGTCGTAGTCAACGTGTGGCCCGGAATGGATTTCTCTCATCCACCCCTTCCTGTTCAGGCTGGAGTTCCCCAAAGCAGTGTTCTGGGCTCTGTGCTTTTTCTGGTCTTAATCAATGATCTCTCCGACTCTCTGGAAAATCCTCTCTTTCTCTTTGCTGATGACTCCACTCCATACCTCATCCCTCAGATCGGCAGTCTGCTGCCTCCTCACTCTCCGCAGACCTGGAAAAAATCACAGACTGGTCAAACAAGTGGAACATGTCTTTCAATCCTGACAAATCTCACACTCTCACTATGTCTCTCCGAAAAGATTGCCTGGAAAACCCTCCCATCTACTTTCTGAACAATCCTCTCCAAGAGGTTCTGTCACTCAAGCGTTTGGGTCTCACTGCAACTGGATATTGAGATCTGCGATGATCTTTCCTGGGAAAACCATATTTCCAAGCTGGCCACCAAAGCCAGTCGCTGACTGGGCATCACCTGTCGTGCAAAGTCCTTCCTTGGCACACCTGAGCTCCTCACCACATGCAAGGCGTTCATCCACAGCTCAATGGAATACTGTTCTCCCCTCTGTGCCGGTTCTCCTGCCTCACACCTAGCTCGGCTTCACGTTGTTGAAACCAAAGCTTTCAGAATCATTGGAATCTAATGCAATGAATCTAACTCCGAGGACCTTTCACTCTCTCACCGCAGGCAGGTTGGTGGTCTTTCTGTCTTCTACCGACTCCTCTCCGGCCTTGCTCCCCCAGTTCTCTCTGTGCTCTGTCCCCCAAATATTCCTACAGGTTGCACAAGATCTGCTCCTATGGTTAAACTGCCAAAATCAAGACTCTATTCACCTTCACTCTTTCATTCCTCTTTTCTCCCGCCTCTGGAACAAACTCCCTCACTCTATGCAATCTCACTCCTCCCTCTAGGTCTTTAAAACAGCTGTTCACCACCTTCTCTTGTCTTCCCCCATCCAAAACCTTGATCTTTTTGACCCCCCTCCCCCCTTTGGGTGCCTCCTCCCCCCAAGCCCTCTCCCTCCCGCAGATCTCCCGATGTCCCTGCTCTCAAATGTTGTACTTGTGTGCTTCCCTCTCTCCCCATATTGTTTCCCGCACTTTTTACCTTATGTTTTATGTCAGTTTGTCTTTTTGTGATTAATGTTAGCTCTTACACGAGCCTCGATCTTGTATACAAATAATATAAAATAAAAAATCCCAAAGGTGTTCGATTGGGTTGAGGTCAGGGCTCTGTGCAGGCCAGTCAAGTTCTTCCACATCGATCTCGACAAACCATTTCTGTATGGACCTCGCTTTGTGTATGGGGGCATTGTCATGCTGAAAGGGGAAAGGGCCTTCCCCAAACTGTTACCACAAAGTTGGAAGCACACAATCGTCTTGAATGTCATTGTATGCTGTAGCATTAATTTTTCCCTTCGCTGGAACTAAGTGGCCTAGCCCGAACTATGAAAAACAGACACAGACCATTATTCCTCCTCCACCAAACTTTACAGTTGGCATTATGCATCCCGGCAGGTGGCGTTCTCCTGGCATCTGCCAAACCCAGATTTGTCTGTCGGACTGCGTGATTCAGCACTCCAGATGGTGAAGCGTGATTCATCGCTCCAGAGAACGCATTTCCACTGCTCCAGAGTCTAATGGCGGCGAGCTTTACACCACTCCAGCCAATGCTTGGCATTTCACATGGTGATCTTAGGCTTGTATGCGGCTGCTCGGCCATGGAAACCCATTTCATGAAGTTCCTGACGGACAGTTATTGTGTGACGTTGCTTCCAGAGGCAGTTTGGAAATTGGTAGTGAATGTTGCAACCGAGGATAGACGACTTTTACGGGCTACACGCTTCAGCACTCGGCAGTCCCTTTCTGTGAGCTTGTGTGGCCTACCAATTCGCGGCTGAGCTGTTGTTGTTCCTAGACGTTTCTACTTCACAATAACAGCACTTACAGCTCTAGAGGGACAGAAATTTGACGAACTGACTTGTTGGAAAGGTGGCATCCTTTGACGGTGCCACATTGAAAGTCACAGAGCTCTTCAGTACAGCCCATTCCACTGACAATGTTTGTCGATGGAGATTGCATGGCTGTGTGCTTGATTATATATGCCTGTCAAGCATTGGGTGTGGCTGAAGCAGCCGAATCCACGAATTAGAAGGGCTGTCCGCATACTTTTGACCATGTAGTGTATACAGTCATGTGAAAAAGTAAGTACACCCGATGTAAAGTTTTGACTTTTTCAACATATTTCAACATACAGCTATTTGATCTTCATTTAAACAGTATCTATAGATAAAGGTGATCTAATTGAACAAAAACAATGAAAAGTTGACTTTCAATAATTTATTCAACAAAAAATTAACAGAGATTCCATTTCCTTCTGTGGAAAAAGTAAGTACACCCTTGGCTCTAATAGGTGGTATTGTCCCCTTTTGCAGAAACAACCTCAAGTAGGTGTTTCTTATAACTGTCTACCAGTCTCTGACATCAACTGGGAGAATTTTTTGCCCACTCCTCCATGCAGAATTCTTTCAGCTGTGTGATGTTTGAGGGGTTTCTTGCATGCACAGCTCATTTCAAATCCCCCCACAACATCTCGATGGGATTTAGATCCGGGCTTTGACTTGGCCATTCCAGAACACTCCATTTCTTTCTTTTCAGCCATTCCTTGGTGGATTTACTGGTATGTTTAGGGTCATTGTCATGTTGCAAGGTCCACCTTCGGGTGAGCTTCAACTTTCCGACAGATGGCCTCACATTATCCTCAAGCACCCTCTGGTACAATGAAGAATTCATAGTGGAGTCTAGGATGGTGAGCTGCCCAGGCCCTGATGCAGCAAAGCTGCCCCAAACCATAATATTTCCACCACGATGCTTTACAGTTGGTATCAGGTTCTTGTGGTCAAATGCTGTCTTTGGTTTTCGCCAAACATGTCTTCTGGTACTGTGGCCAAATAGCTCTACCTTTGACTCATCTGTCCAGAGCACATTGTTCCAGAAGTGCTGGTCTTTGCCGAGGTGTGCATTGGCAACCTTTAGTCTTGCGCTGATGTTCTTTCTGGACAGCAAAGGTTTCCTCCTGGCACACCTCCCATGTAGATCAAATTTGTGCAGCCTCTTTCTAATGGTATACTCGTGCACTTTGACATCAACAGTGGCAAGAGCTACCTGTAGGTCCCGTGATGACATTCTGGGGTTCTTAGAGACTTCCTTCAGCATCTTGCGGTCTGCTCTCGGGCTGAACTTGCTGGCGCGGCCTGGCCTGAACAAGTTGGCAGTTGTTTTGAATCTTGTCCACTTGCAGATGATCTTCCGGACAGTCGAATGATTGATTTCAAATTGTTTGGAGATCTTTTTAAATCCCTTCCCAGACTCGTGGGCATCTATAACCTGCTTTCTGAAGGCCTCAGAAAGCTCTTTTGATCTAGGCATGGTGACGCCGCACACTTCAACAACAAAAAGCAAACCAAACTAAATGTCTGAGGTTTAAATAAGACAGGTTCCTCCAAGAGCCTCTCTAACGCTGTTCAAACATTTGCACCTGAGATGGTGCACCTGATTCTAATTTTAGGTATTTGAAGTAGTGATAAATGTCGGGGTGTACTTACTTTTTCCACACGTGAAATTTGCATTTATGTTTTTTTTAAATTATACAATGGACTACAAAATGTAAATGTTTCATGATATTTATTATATTATATCACCTTTATCTATCAATATTGTTGAAATGAAGATCAACTCGCTGTATGTTGAAATATGTTGAAAAAGTCAAAACTTCACATGGGGTGTCCTAACTTTTTCACGTGACTGTGTATGTGTGTGTACATATATATATATATATATGTACACACAATCTATATATATATATACAGATTTGGCATTTAATATGGAATATTTTTTTTGTGGGGGTGAACTTACTTTTCAAATTGACTTAGAACCGAAAGTTCATTGGAATTATGTTGAAATTATTCTAGATTTTGTTAATGTGACCTTTAAAAGAAACAAAAACCACATTTTACATTTCGAAGCAAATAAATTGATCCTTGAAAGTGATGTAAACTGATATTGAACTCAATTCACAGACAGTACTGTGTTAAACTTCTGTACGTTTTCCAGAAGTATTTCTTTATTTTGCACATTAGGCAAAATTTTTTTTAACAAAAACAAAAGTTAAATTACAACTGGGATTACGGACAGTAAAATTACAGTTCAGTATGTCGTGTAACCCCCACGAGCATTCAGGAGAGCACGTACACGTTGAGGCATGCTGTTCACGATTTTTGCCAAGGTTTGGACAGGAATCGCTTGCCATGCAGTGACAATAGCCTGCTGCAATTCATGCACAGAGGTCGGCTGCTGGTCCAAGTTGTCGATTTGACGCGTTAATTCTGCCCACAAGTTCTCTATCGGATTCATATCCGGGGACATGGCAGGCCACTCCATATGCTCTACACCACGGTCAGCAAGAAAGTGTTGGATCATGCGAGCACGATGAGGCCGTGCATTGACATCTTGGAAGACAAAGTTTCCTCGAAAGGCTACATGAGAAAATGGAAGCAATGTTTCTTCCAGAATGGCCCTGTACTTGAACTGGTTCAGGTTTCCATTCAGAACAACCAGGTCAGTTTTGCCCCCTGCATGAAAAGCAGCCCAAACGGTCACCCCAACACCTCCAGCTTGGACTCTTGGCACTATACAATCTTCGTTGCAGGCTTCATGCACTTGTCTGCGCACTCGGACATGGCCATCTTGACGATAGACCAGAAATCAAGACTCGTCACTGAAGATCACGTGATTCCAGTGTCCTGGCTGCCATTGACGGTGCTCTCTGGCCCACTGCAATCGGCGCTGGCGGTGTTGTCTTGTCAGGCGTGGCTTTCTCAGGGGACGCCTGGCACGATAGCCTGCTTGAACCAGTCGTTGGTTGACTAGCCTTCTGGATACAGGCACATTTGTCAGTTGCTGCCACTCAGCCCTAAGCTGATTAGCTGACTTGGTATGGCCATTGCGGACTAACCGTTGCAGCTGCGATCATCCCTCCTTGTGGTTCTGCGGGGACGTCCTGGCCTCGTTATTGTAGGAGGGACACCCCTCTGAGCATTTCGTTTCGGGATCTTTGACACCTGACCTTGAGTGATGCCATACTGCCGAGCAATAGTACACTGTTTCATGCCGGAATTTCGTAAAGCCACCACTCCATGACAAATAGCATTGTCGAGTTGATGGACCATCTCCAGAGGAAGCGGCAATAACTTTTGTAGACGTGCAGCAGTTGTTTTCCTCTAATACAGAACGCAACAACCCTTATATACCCGATTGTGAAGCCAATCGTCAAATGTACCTGTCCGTACATTTTGTCACGCCACCTGTGATATAATCCTGTTATTGACTTCTTGCTGCGACAGACAATCAGTGACATGGTTCTTTTAACAAAGACATCACCGAAGCGTAAAAGAAACTCACCAGATTGATATTCTGAGTTCAGAAAGGAAACCCAAGTCAAGAACAAAAAAATATTCCATATTAAATGCCAAGTCTGTATATATATATATATATATATATATATATACAGCAATACCCCGTTGTATACCATTTCGACCTACGTCAAATCCGACTTCACACCACTCTTTCAGAGTAAATTTCAGTTCAGCGAACGTCATTATGTGCGACTTTACGTCATTCCTCCATCACAATAGGAGGACGTGAAAAAAATTAATTTTTCCTAAAACATATATTTAAAATAAATAAAATAGTACATAAAAATTAGCAATAAAATAAGCTAAAAAAACAAGTTAAAATACAATAAAAAGCACATAAAAAAAAAAATGTACGCACAGTATATGTACGCGTTGCTGCTGGTTCTCATTCAAAACAAAGGCGACGCCATATGCATTTTGTCCTGTGCTGCGGTCGCGTGCTTGCTTTGCCTTTCGCTGTTATTTTTGTGATTATTCCTTTACTGTGTCTGTGTTAGCCATGGGTCCTAAGAAGGATAGTGCTAGTGCTTCCAAGCGTAATGTGGTTACGATGGAACATAAGTTAAATCTGATTAAAAGGTATGAAAAAGGTGAAAAAGTGTCGGTGATAGCGCATGCCTTAGGGCTGCCACAGTCGACGGTATCGATCACTCTAGTTTTATGGTGTTTGTCTTCATTTTAAGGCATTTTTAAGGCATTACGCCCGGTTTACGTCAAAAACCGAGTTACGTCACGGCTTATCGAACCAATTAATGACGTAGGCCGGGGTATTGCTGGGTATATATATATAATTATATATATATATATATATATATATATATATATATACATACATACATACATACATACACACACACACACACACACACACACACACACACACACACACACACACACACACACACACAGTTACGTGAAAAAGTAAGTACACCCCATGTTTAGTTTTGACTTTTTCAACACATTTCAACATACAGCTATTTGATCTTCATTTCAACAATATTGATAGATAAAGGTGATATAATATAACAAATATCATGAAACATTTACATTTTGTGTGTAGTCCATTGTATAATTTAAATAAACATCAATGCCAATTTCGCATGTGGAAAAAGTAAGTACACCCTTGGCTCTAATAGGTGGTATTGCCCCCTTTGGCAGAAACAACCTCAAGTAGGCGTTTCTTATAACTGTCTACCAGTCTCTGACATCGACTGGGAGAAATTTTTGCCCACTCCTCCATGCAGAATTCTTTCAGCTGTGCGATGTTTGAGAGGTTTCTTGCATGCACAGCTAGTTTCAAATCCCCCCACAACATCTCGATGGGATTTAGATCCGGGCTTTGACTTGGCCATTCCAGAACCCTCCATTTCTTTCTTTTCAGCCATTCTTTGGTGGATTTACTGGTATGTTTAGTGTCATTGTCATGTTGCAAAGTCCACCTTCGGTTGAGCTTCAACTTTCCGACATATGGCCTCACATCATCCTCAAGCACCCTCTGGTACAATGAAGAATTTTACAGTGCATTCCATGATGGTGAGCTGCCCAGGCCCTGATGCAGCAAAGCTGCCCCATACCATAATATTTCCACCACCATGCTTTACAGTTGGTATCGGGTTCTTGTGGTCAAATGCTGTCTTTGGTTTTCGCCAAACATGTCTTCTGGGACTGTGGCCAAATAGGTCTACCGTTGACTCATCTGTCCAGAGCACATTGTTCCAGAAGTGCTGGTCTTTGCCTTGGTGTTCGTTGGCAAACTTTAGTCTTGCCCTGATGTTCCCTCTGGACAGCTAAGGTTTCCTCCTGGCACGCCTCCCATGTAGATCAAATTTGTGCAGCCTCTTTCTCATGGTAGACTCGTGCACTTTGACATCAACAGTGGCAAGAGCTACCTGTAGGTCCCGTGATGACATTCTGGGGTTCTTAGAGACTTCTTTCAGCATCTTGCGGTCTGCGCTCGGGCTGAACTTGCTGGGGAAGCCTGGCCTGAACAAGTTGGCAGTTGTTTGGAATCTTCTCCACTTGTCGATGATCTTCCGTACAGTCGAATGATTGATTTCAAATTGTTTGGAGATCTTTTTAAATCCCTTCCCAGACTCGTAGGCATCTATAACCTTCTTTCTGAAGACCTCAGAGAGCTCTTTTGATCTAGGCATGGTGACGCCGCACACTTCAACAACAAAGAGGAAACCAAACTAAATGTCAGGTTTAAATAAGACAGGTTCCTCCAAGATCCTCTCTAACGATGTTCTAATCATTTGCACCTGAACTGGTGCACATGATTCTAATTGTAGGTATTTGAAGTAGTGATAAATGTAGGGGTGTACTTACTTTTTCCACATGCGAAATTTGCATTTATGTTTATTTAAATTATACAATGGACTACAAAATGTAAATATTTCATGATATTTGTTGTATTATATCACCTTTATCTGTCAATATTGTTGAAATGAAGATCAAATAGCTGTATGTTGAAATATGTTGAAAAAGTCAAAACTTTACATGGGGTGTACTTACTTTTTCACGTGACTGTATATATACATAATATATACATACTGATTTTAAATAAATTAAATATTTATGTAAATTCATGTCCACGAGGCAGAATCGCCACTTCCGCAGCAAGCGTGAGAAAGGGTATCGGGTCGATGCCGCACGTACCTTTGACCCACGCTGCCACGAAAACCGGGATCGGACCTCGCACACGCCACGCTAATCGATTACGCCGGAGTGGTGTGCGCATCACGTGACTCGTGCCGTTACTTTTATGGAACCCGATTCGAGCGGTTTTATTCGTACTATGCTGGGCCAATTAATGGAAGGGATAGGAACGGTCAAATAAGAGGAAGAACACAATTTATTATAATGTACAAGGATCAGGAGACACAGAGCAGGCACTTAAACAATGTTAACTAATACCCAGACAAAGGGCCCAATCACTCACGCAGGGAAATGGAAGAAGAACAGGTTCGCGCGCCAAACACGCCTTGCCGTCAGTCGCTCCGGAACAGCTCGCTCGGCGTGGCCCTCTGGCGGTCACGGCACGTATGCAGGGAAAAATGCAGGCAGGAGGGGATCGCGCGTCTGTGGACCGGAACGGGTCGTCTTCACAAGCGCGATTTATACAGCCGCAGTGGGCAGGGCACAGGGCACGGGGGATTCGTGTACAACGACGCTATTATAACAGTTCGATTCAAGCACTTCGACTTGTTCAGGGGCTGGGCGACTTTCACTCCTCGTCTCTCGTTCTGACGCGTTCTCATACTTGCTCTCACCCGTTCACACCTCTCGTGCGTTCTGCTGCGGAGGGCTTGGGCAGGACCTTATATGGCCCCTCCCCGATCTTACCCGAATGTTCCAAGCCCCGCCTCGCTGCCGTTGTGAGCCGCTTCCCTCGAGCTCTGATTGGCGGCTCACTGGCCACTCCCTCCTGCAGCTCCTCCCTTCGGCCTTGCCAGACTTGTTCAGGCCGAAGCACATGGTATTCCAGCATAATTGAGGCGTACTCACTGGCCTACTCAATGCAAAACTAACACAGGAAAGGAGACTACCTTACATTTACTAAGAAATAACTATACTACAGCGAGGCTACATGTTGTGGTGCGTCTACCTACGAGAGGGGGGGGGGGGGGGGTCATCCTTTATTCTCAAAACTGCAACACTACACCCCTCTCTCACCAGACTCGCCCCGAGTCGAACCCAACAATGGAACGACCGGTGGAGCCTGGCATGCAAAATTACCATTACTTTTAAATGTGACACAAAGGTGTGATTCCCCCTAGCATTTACTCTGACCCATGTGTGTGACAGTTTTAACACTAAATATGTCCCTCCTATTGCGTTGAGCAGCTACCTAACAGATTCACGCCCACAACTACCCAAGTATTTCTGGAATTTTCAAACTAAACACATAGCCGGTGGGCACATTCTTATATTTACAATGCACGGAACTTAACTTTATTTGCAATGCTATGACCCAGGACCTGTACTTTTTGGAAGAGAAGATTGGAGGGGAGAGAAACAACAAAACACTCAATGTGGCACTTGCTGCTTGCATCTTGCATCTTGCATCTTGCTTCTTGCTTCTTCCGTGTGCGTATATCAAAACCGGCTGGCCCTGACCTGCATACAGGCCATTTGAAGCATCAGGGCCATCTAAACTTGCACGTCTTCTTTACCCCTAGCACACAATAGCAAATAATGCTTTTATTTTTTTATTGCCACGCAGGGCCACTCCCATGTGGTCCAACTGCATGGCATCAGTGCCACTCAAACAAGTGGTCCGAAGTTGCAAGATGATTTAGCAGCAAGATGCTGCACAGCAGAGGTGCAAGGCGACAAGGCTTGTGGTCCTTAAGTGTTGCAAAAGGGTGCAGCAAAAGGTTTGGCAGCAAGAGCGCTGCACAGGTCGGCTGCACAGATGTAATAAGGGTGCAGCAAAAGGACATGGCAGCAAGGTGCAGAAGGGATGCTGCACATGTCGATGGTGCTGCACAGTTCGGCCTCCAAAATGGTCCTGGGGCAAGGAGGAGAGACAAAGCACAACAAGCAAGCGGAAAAGACACAGTGGCACACAAAAAACAAGGTGACCAGGCACCACCATGCCTGGTGCAGTGCGAGGGACACGGTAGAGCGAGCAGAGCAAACTCGTCCCTAGCCGTCCGTACCCCCCACCGTCGGCTACACTACCCTAGCCCCCCTTGTATTTATAATCCGTCTCTCCGTCCTGTTTCCCATATCCCCTCTATACCAAATTCGTCTCCCAATCCCTCCCAAGAAGGAAGGGATGGAACAAACACAATGTCTCATCACGTCATGATGCGTCTCACTACTCAAATCAGTTCACAGAGCCTCGGTGTGGAGTTCATCCTCCTCGGTGACTGGCTGTGGATGGTGCAAAGGGATTTCTCACATCCTAACTACTCCACTAACATTTACTCATTTAACCTACCCGGGGCCGTACCCTGCCAATCGGCCTCTTTAAACTATGTGGTTCTAAGAACCCGAATTCCCATTGCCCACACTGTGGTGCCCTCTGAATTTGGGTCTCACTCCCGCAAATTTTCTCTCATGTGGCCTTTCCAGCAGGTCTACCTACCTGCGCACCTCCGCCACTGAATCCGCCACCCGAGCTTACCTGCTCCTCGCGACTTCCTAACTGGGGAAGGCCCTCCTCTGGCTCTTACCCCCTGATGCCCACCTTGGCATTGGGCAACCTGGGTCCTCTCCGGGGATCCTTGGGCCCCACTCAACAACTACCCTAACCGGCTCCCAGAGCCTACCTATGGCCTCACCTTGCCGACAAACTACCAGTGGCGGAGTGCCCCAATAACCATACGCACCAATTAAGCCACACGCCCAGCCATGTCACTGACTCGTGCACCCTCCAAAGCACTTCTTTCTGCTACCCGCACCACAGGTGTCAATATCCATGCAAATTTACTTATGCCCTCTACCTGGCTTTACACTACCCACCCCGGGCTTTCGCGAATGGGTTCCACTCCCCCCATTCAGTCCTTCGCACCATGCATTCCACACCTTTTACTTCCACACCAAGCATTCTCACACCATTTATTTCACACCTTTTATCTCGCACACCATTTTTCTCACACACCTCAACACAATTCCATTTATCTCAACACAATGCATCATCAAACACACAGCATCGTCTACCTAACTACCTTCCCCTAAAACTTGTGCTTCCCTCATCGTCCCTTTACACTCTGCACTCCCTTTCCTTTATCAACCACCTAAACTCTCTTCGTCCCCTCTATAATTCAGGTGTCACTACTTAAATCTCATGTCTCTACTGTCTTCTACTTCCCTAACATTATCCTAGCCCTCCCTCGGCTAGCTTTGGTGCCCCATGGAGGCAACCATTGCTGGCACCCCCATGTGCCTATCACTGCCACCCCCCTAAACTAATGCTCATGGGCGCCCCCATGTGAGGAATGGTGACAATACCACTCCCCCACGGGGGGTACATCACTCTTCACAGTCCTCTACACTATGAGCCTCTCCAAGTGGAGGTTCTTTGTCACAGCTCTGCCTCGAAGGGCCAAGCGATCCATGCGGGTGGTTTGTCGCCTGTATGGGGTGTCCGTCCGGCATTTTCGATCCAAGGGGGGAGGGATTGATGGGCCCAGGTGCCGGGCTCCATCCCTGTGTGGGGCCTCGCAGCCCCATGCACGATGACCCAGCCGGCCACGGTCGGAGCACCACACCCGATAAGGTGTGCGGCTCCGAAAACCTCTACCTCCGCTTGAACCCGGCCAATCGGCCTTGCCGCCACGGCACGGCACCAACCATACAGTGCGGGGGCCGGAGGCACGAATCGTGCACGCCGGTCCTTGCGAGACCAACGCAGCACCGATCCCCTCTGGTCCCTGCAGCACACAACTCACCGAGGGGCTCACGTACGCTACTCGTCCTGCTAAGCTCTACCCCCCCGGTCGGTGTCGATGCATGAGCCGCATCCTCACCATGCGCGACCCACTCCACATTCGTACACCCAGGCGCACACGCACCTCTAACACACTACGTTGTGCACTCTTCTTTCACACACTCAGGTGTGCATCCTCGCTCACACTCCGGTGCACACTCTCGCTCCACGCACTCGGCCATCGCACACTCCGGTGCACACTTTTCTTTCTCACCCTCGGTCATCACACACTCCGGCTCATACTCTTTCCACAACACACTCCGGTGTGCATTCTCCCTCACTCTCCAGTGCACAATCTTCCCGTACACACTCTTTCCGTACACACTCTGGTGTGCACTCCTCCGTTACACACTCGGCCCTCGCACACTCCGGTGCACACTCAGCCATCGCACTCTCCGGTGCACACTCCTCACACACACTCCGGTGTGCATTCTTCCTCACGCTCTGGTGCACACTTCTCCACACACTCCGGTGTGCACTCCTCCACACACTCCGGTGTGCACTCCTCCACACACTCCGGTGTGCACTCCTCCACACACTCCGGTGTGCACTCCTCCACACACTCTGGTGCACACTCCTCCACACACTCCTCCACACACTCCGGTGTGCACTCCTCCACACACTCCGGTGCACACTCTGTTTCACACTCTGGTGTGCACTCTTCCACACACTCGGGTACGCACTCTCTCTCATACCGCGTACCACTCTCTCGCTCCACGCGCTCTGGTACGGACTCCCTCTCATACCGCACAATGGCCCAACCGCGAACGCCCGGGTCTCGCTTCTCTCCCAAGCTCGCCGAGAACCCGTTCACGCCAAACACATTCGCGCCATTTTTACTACTCACCTCGGGGACCTTTTCTCCGCCGGCACCTGCAAACTTTTTATTTCGTTAGCAGCAAGCACGGCATCACGGTGCAAACACGAACTTTGCTCATGCTCCATAACCTCCCTCCGTGATTTATTCTCTGTTTCTTCTCTCTCCTCCCGTCTTTTGAACTACAATTATTTCTTTTTCCTCGACGATCGTCGGCGCCCCTAAAATTTTATTTTCCAATACGACGATCGCCGGCTTCTCTACACCCCGCGTCGCGACCCCCATGGCCCCCGTCGACTTGGCTGTGCTTCACTCAAGCTCGCTCCCCACCCGTTCTCCGCACCGGGTCACCTCGTCGCGTACCACTGCTGCCTTCCCGCTCGGCTTGCGCCCGATCTCCTCCCCCATTTTTTTTATCGTGGTGTTTATTTTCTGAAGCAATCCATCCATGTTGCACCTTGCTTTGTCCCTCACTTTTTCCATGTCGATCCCCCAGGTAGCCATCATTGCATTCATCTGCCTACACATTTGAGATTTGGCCCATATGTTTATTGCCCTTATGGATTTCTCAGTCAGGTTTCCACACCTCAATTCTTTCATTTGTGCCTCAGAGTATGCTTTCCATTCAGTCCAGGACATCCCAATGTTAAACCCGGCTTGCACCGCGGGCTCGGCTGCCGCCGCCACGTGCGAGGCGCCGCCATTTTCTTTACCAACTGCCGCACCCTGTTCAGCTTCCTCCACTACCAACTGTCCCTGCCAGTCCTGGGCCGTTAGTTCTTCCTCCATCATTACTCCCACCGGCATTTGACCACCTTGGCCAGCCATGGTACGAATATAAATTTGATGTTACAAACTAAATTTCGTGCGCTCGTAATTTTGAGTGCGTGAAGCGCACTCTAGGTCCAATTATCCCACTCCTGACACCAATTTGTTGTGGATCTCCCGAAGCCCGTTCACGTTATAAAGGGGGTATTAAACCCCTTTTTCCCCTTGGGTCTTCGTGTCCACGAGGCCGAATCGCCACTTCCGCAGCAAACGTGAGAAAGGGTATTGGGTCGACGCCACACGAACCTTTGACCCACGCTGCCACAAAAACGGGGATCGGACCTCGCACAAGCCACGCTAATCGATTACGCCCGAGCGGTGTGCGTATCACGTGACTCGTGCCGTTACTTTTATGGAACCCGATTCGAGCGGTTTTATTCGTACTATGCTGGGCCAATTAATGGAAGGGACAGGAACGGTCAAATAAGAGGAAGAACATGATTTATTATAACTAGGGCATGCCCGTACTATATATAAGCTAGGACGTGCCCGTACGTGGGTGCCCGTTCCTTGCCAAAAAAAAAAAAAAAAAAAAATTTGTGTAGGGGTGTGTGTGTGTAAACATCCTAGGGCGTGCCCGTACGTGGGTGCAAAAAAACATGCGTGCAAACAACAACAACAAAAAAAAACTTTGAAACCACGTGGCAGTAACGACCACAGAACCCCCCCCCCCCCCTCTATTTACATGAATGGTTTGGTCCATTCGCAACGACCACAGAAACCCCCCCTCTATTTACATGCAATGGTTTGGTCCAAAGCGAACGGCTTGCAGTGTTTGGTAAAGAAATCGCCATAGCTCGGTAAGTACTTGTCCGATTAATATGAAACCTTGAAAAGGCACATCCTCGGGTCCCCAGCAATATACCTGGCAAGTTTAAAGTATATCGGACCCGTGGTTGTCGAGAAACAGCGGTCACAGACAAACATACACACATACACACATACACACATACACACATACAAACACACATACACACAGAGATTAATGGAATTATAGATAGATGTACAAGGATCAGGAGACACAGAGCAGGCACTTAAACAATGTTAACTTATTCCCAGACAAAGGGCCTCTGGCGGTCACGGCACGTATGCAGAGGAAAATGCAGGCAGGAGGAGATCGCGCGTCTGTGGCCCGGAACGGGTCGTCTTCACAAGCGCGATTTATACAGCCGCAGAGCCCAGGGCACAGGGCACGGGGGATTCATGTACAACGACGCTATTATAACAGTTTGGTTCAAGCACTTCGACTTGTTCAGGGGCTGGGCGACTTTCACTCCTCGTCTCTCGTTCTGACGCGTTCTCATTCTTGCTCTCACCCATTCTCACCTCTCGTGCGTTCTGCTGCGGGGGCTCGGCAGGACCTTATATGGCCCCTCCCCGATCTTACCCGAATGTTCCAAGCCCCGCCTCTCACTGCCGTTGTGAGCCGCTTCCCTCGAGCTCTGATTGGCGGCTCGCGGCTCACCGGCCACTCCCTCCTGCAGCTCCTCCCTTCGGCCTTGCCAGACTTGTTCAGGCCGAAGCACATGGTATTCCAGCATAATTGAGGCGTACTCACTGGCCTACTCAACGCAAAACTAACACAGGAAAGGAGACTACCTTACATTTACTAAGAAATAACTATACTACAGCGAGGCTACATGTTGTGGTGCGTCTACCTATGAGGGGGGGTCATCCTTTATTCTCAAAACCGCAACAATATATATATATATATATCTCGATATATATTGTTATGAATTTTGGTAGAGGAATATCTAGAGTCAGGTAGATCTGTATAGGTAGGTATTTGACTGTCGCGATAGGGAAGCTACCCTGTAATAAGTTCTGTGTTTTTAGGCGGTTTGGCGGGATAAGAGTATACCTGTGAACATACCAGGATGTTCGGGTGTTAAATAGTGTGGGGAATAAGATAACACCCCTTGTGTGTCAGACCTGGTAATCATTCCTTTGTCCCTTACGGCAACGCACACCTATAAACACTTAGATAGGTCCTTTAGTGCACACATTAATTAATTCCCCTCCCTTACCACAACGACTTTGGAAAACGGGCAGGAAGCCAGGTCGGGGCACTGCCGGATGGCCGCCGCCGGCCACACCTCCGGCTGGCCTAGCAACATCGCGTGACACGAGCTATAACCACGCCACATGGAACGGGTGATTGGTAGGCACGAACCTCCAGCCAATCAGGGTGGGAGGCGCGAAGACGCAACAGAGGAGGAGGTGGTTCATTGGAGGGAAGGCGGGAGAAGGTTCGGTGGACGGCGGGAAGCTGGAAGGGACTGGTTGGTGGCGCGCCAAGGCTGACGTGACCGCCGAAGGTTATAAAAGAACGCGCGGCACGACATTTTCTCTCTCTTCGCTTTGGGCTTCCTCGCTGGTCTCTTGTCTCTGTGCTTCCCTTCTTGGTCTTGAGAGGTCCTGGTGGTCGTTGGTTCGCCATTTTCGTGGTGCTTGGAGTGGTGCTCGGTGCTTAGAGCGGTGCTCGGTGCATCTGGAGCTTGGAGTGGTGCTGGGACCTCGTGTGCGATCGACCCGGAGCTTGGAGCCGGACGAGGCCACATTGAACGACGGACAGTTAAGACGCACCACCTTTCACACGTACACAACGAGACATTTCCTTTCGTGATCCATTCCTGTGTGGCGTATTTGAAGTGAGTTGTGTGGGATCCCAATTTAGGATTATTATTTATTCATCGTCGCGGTTCATTGGCTTGGGTTCCGGAATAAACGTGTTTCTTTTTGTACATTAAATCTTGTGTTTGTTCGAGTTCATTAATTCCCTGCAGGGTCGGAGCTGCCGTTGGTTCGCTCTAGGTAAGCGCTGCCGCCTCTTCCTCTTTCCTTCTTCTTCCCGCAGTTGATAGAAAAATCCGTGTTTGGTCGTCGCCTCCGTTAAATCCGTTCGGTCTTCCGCGGTCCCTGGTATTAACCGGAGGGATTCACATGACAATATATATATATATATATGTGCAGTGTCTGTCTTGTCACTGAACTACTTTCTCAAACTTTTGTGAAACAGTACCAAACTTCTGGTATGCACATATCTCTCCCGTCGGTATGTCCTAAGGGTATTTGTTTTTGAAAAATTTTCCAATTTGTTTTTTTTTTTTTTGCAATTTTTTCGGGAATTTTTTTTTTTTCCAACTTAAGTTTTCAACTTCAATTGTTTATAAAATGTGATATCACGTATATTACAAATACATTTGTGCAAAATAATTGTTTGAATTATGATTGGTTTAAACCATGACAAAACGGCAACTCGGGTACAGTCATTTATCTATACAGTCACGTGAAAAAGTAAGTACACCCCATGTAAAGTTTTGACTTTTTCAACATATTTCAACATACAGCTATTTGATCTTCATTTCAACAATATTGACAGATAAAGGTGATATAACGTAACAAATATCATGAAACATTTACATTTTGTAGTCCATTGTATAATTTAAATAAACATAATTGCAAATTTCGCATGTGGAAAAAGTAAGTACACCCCTACATTTATCACTACTTCAAACACCTAAAATTAGAACAGATGAGTCAAAGTTTGCCAATGAACTGTTTGTTTGTCAAAGTTTGTCAAAGTCAAAGTTTGCCTGAAAATAAGGCAAAGACCAGCACTTCTGGAACAATGTGCTCTGGACAGATGAGTCAAAGGTAGAGCTATTTGGCCACAGTACCAGAAGACATGTTTGGCGAAAACCAAAGACAGCATTTGACCACAATAACCTGATACCAACTGCAAAGCATGGTGGTAGAAATATTATGGTTTGGGGCAGCTTTGCTGCATCAGGGCCTGGGCAGCTCACCATCATAGAATCCACTATGAATTCTTCATTGTACCAGAGGGTGCTTGAGGATAATGTGAGGCCATCTGTCGGAAAGTTGAAGCTCAACCGAAGGTGGACCTTGCAACATGACAATGACCCTAAACATACCAGGAAATCCACCAAGGAATGGCTGAAAAGAAAGAAATGGAGGGTTCTGGAATGGCCAAGTCAAACCCCGGATCTAAATCCCATCGAGACGTTGTGGGGGGATTTGAAACGAGCTGTGCATGCAAGAAACCCCTCAAACATCGCACATCTGAAAGAATTCTGCATGGAGGAGTGGGCAAAAATTTCTCCCAGTCAATGTCAGAGACTGGTAGACAGTTATAAGAAACGCCTACTTGAGGTTGTTTCTGCCAAAGGGGGCAATGCCACCTATTAGAGCCAAGGGTGTACTTACTTTTTCCACATGCGAAATTTGCATTTATATTTATTTAAATTATGCAATGGACTACAAAATGTAAATGTTTCATGATATTTGTTATCTTATATCACCTTTATCCCTCAATATTGTTGAAATGAAGATCAAATAGCTGTATGTTGAAATATGTTGAAAAAGTCAAAACTTTACATGGGGTGTACTTACTTTTTCACGTGACTGTATATGTGTGTGTACATATATATATATATATATATATATATATATATATATATATATATATATATATACAGTGGAACCTTGACTTACGAGTTTAATTCGTTCTGTGACCGAGCTCGTAACTCAATTTGCTCGTTTCTCAAATCAAATTTCCCCATTAAAATGCATTGAAATGCTATTAATCCATTCCAGCCCGCCAAAAACCACACCAATTTTTTTTTTAATATGCAGTGTTTATAAAAATATCTCGCGCTTTATATTTCACCTGTATGCAGCATACAAGTTGGCAGGATGGCCTGGACTGGAGGTACGCACACTTGACTCTAAACTGTCCAGCCTGGGTTTGAATACCGACCCAGCTATAACCTGTCATGTCGGTGTTTCACAGGCAGGGTGATTCATCAATGTGTGTACCGCTAAACTGGGCGCCCCGTTTGCGTCCCATTAGTTGTTGGATGTTAAGGATCTCACCCTGTCTTCCACAAAGAGAAGGCGAGCTATCGCCGGCACTCTGAACAAGTTGTGGCCTGGCATGCTCTTCTCCTCTGCCGTTATATACGTCCTCCTCGGCATCTTTTTCCAGAAGAGCCCTGTCTCGTCACAGTTGAAGATTTGCTGGGGGATGTATCGTTCGGCTTCTATCAGTTCGGCAAAAGTTATAATAAAATCTTCAGCTGCCTTCACATCTGCCTCACCAAATCGACAACATGCACACCTCGCTCATGTTTTTCGACGATTGCGTGTTTTATATCCAAGCACATCATCCTCTTCTTCTCAGTACTGCCCTTGGCACTCAATTACTTAGGACCCATGGTTAAAACTAAGAAATTTTCCAAAATAACCAACATGCGAAAACAAAACAGCAGCGATATACGGCAGATATGCTTGCACGGCAAGATAACCACGTGACCGGAACCCACCTGGTGGCGGCTGGCGTAAGCTCCAAAATAACCAACATGCGAAAACAAAACAGCAGCGATATACGGCAGATATGCTTGCACGGCAAGATAACCACGTGACCGGAATCCACCTGGTGGCGGCTGGCGTAAGCTCCAAAATAACCAACATGCGAAAACAAAACAGCAGCGATATACGGCAGATATGCTTGCACGGCAAGATAACCACGTGACCGGAACCCACCTGGTGGCGGCTGGCGTAAGCTCCAAAATAACCAACATGCGAAAACAAAACAGCAGCGATATACGGCAGATATGCTTGCACGGCAAGATAACCACGTGACCGGAACCCACCTGGTGGCGGCTGGCGTAAGCTCCAAAATAACCAACATGCGAAAACAAAACAGCAGCGATATACGGCAGATATGCTTGCACGGCAAGATAACCACGTGACCGGAACCCACCTGGTGGCGGGTGGCGTAAGCTCCAAAATAACCAACATGCGAAAATAAAACAGCAGCGATATACGGCAGATATGCTTGCACGGCAAGATAACCACGTGACCGGAACCCACCTGGTGGCGGGTGGCGTAAGCTCGTAACTCAGATCTCGGCTCGCATCTCAAAGCAATAAACCGCCCGAGCGACGGCTCATATCTCGGAAAACTCGTAAGTTGGTGCACTCGTAAGTCAAGGTTCCACTGTATATATATATATTGTTACGGGCGCGGTTTAGATGTTACTTTGGGCCGAGCGGATGGTCCACCGCGACCGTTACAGGATCCCCGATTGGCCCGACTCCCCCAACGTTGACCAGATCGCACCACAGATATTCAATTTGGAAACCTCTAAAGCGACCGAAAGAGAAGGAAGAGAGAAGAAGACAGAGTACGGAGGAATAACAGGATTTATTATACACACAAGCAAAAAGAAGGAGCGATCAAAGTTATTTACAAGCAATGGATGGAAGAAGCAGTCACACAGTGAATCGTTAGCTTATACTAGTCAATTTACTTAACCCCAGGACAACGATTAGGACAGACGACGTTCACACTTACACGGGGGATATTGCAGGCAGGTATGGCTTGAGGATGGATGGTTGTTTTGGGAGGCAATGGAGGGTCCAGCGTGGATTGCTGCCTGGCGTGTCCTTTTCGTGGCCTGCGGCCCCTTAGCTGCCCCCTTAGCTGCAGCGCAGCTGGTCGCACGATGGCTCGCACACACCTGCTCGTTCAGGCGTCTTCCTTCTCCCCAGCAAGAACGAGGGACAGCAAGCAAGATGACGGGGTCAGAGCAAGAGCACGGGGTCAGAGCAAGAGCAAGAGGAGCAAGAGGGTGGAGTGCGTCCTGCGGCGACTTATATTGGTTTCCTCACCGAACCTTCGCGCACTTTCTCGGGGGTTCCCGCTCCGCCCTCTCTTAGCCAAACCCCTTGTTCTGGGTTGGATGAGCGGGGCCGCCTTACTCCTCCTCCCTATGACGAGCGGGGCGACCCGTCTTCTCTAGCCACTCCCCTTGTTCGTAATGGCCGCAAATGGCGAAAACCGGTCAGCAGCTGCAGGTAAGGCGCCGTCACGTTGCACAGCAGTTCAGTACTGCAATAAACGGTTGCTGTCAAAGCTCAAGTGGGGGAATCCCTGGCACTTGAGCTGCCATGGATCATCGGAGGGGCCTACGCTTTATTTCGTTTGATGCAATGCAGAGTCAATCTAGTGGGAAACACATATTTAGCCTACATAGAATAAGGAAATAAACTATTTAAAAAGATATATCGTGGCCTGTGTGTAAGTTTCATGGAATTAACTAGGAGGACGGCTGCGACCATTATTTACATTATGAGGGTGTTACACACAACAAAACCATACTTTTCACATTCGTTACACTTTCTCCAAAATTGTTACACTTCTCAAAACCGTTACACTTCTCAAATTCGTTACAATATAAACAATTACAACAACTTGCCTTTGCCTCTTGGAAGGCTAATCCAACTGAAGGAAATCTCAGTTCCTTCCACCAAGCTCGGAACAAGTGTGTGTCTACCCTCAGGAGTGCCAGGAAGCACTATCTCTCCTCACTCAAGAATGAACTCTCAAATCTGTCTCCTTCCTCCAAATCCTGGTGGCGTCTGGTCAAATCCGTTTCTGGTGTTTGTTCCCCCTCCATCCCCTCCCTTACCTCAAATGGCCACACAGTTGACATCGCACGTGACAAAGCCGAATGCGTCAACTCTGTGTTTGCCTCAAAATCCTTAGTCCCAAACCCATCTCTCTCTGTTCCCACCTTTCCCAGTCGAACCAAACTGCTCCTGGACTCTGTGACCTTCTCTCCTGACAAGGTGGAGGAGTTTTTGTCAAACCTCGACTCTGATTCTGCAACTGGACCAGATGGCATCAGCCCACGGGTCCTAAAATCCTGCTCTGCCGCTCTATCTCACCCTCTCTCTGTTCTTTTCACCCTATCTTTTGCTCAAGGTCATCTGCCAGCATCCTGGAAATCAGCAAACATTACCGCTTTACACAAAAAAGGTGCAAAAACAGATCCTTGCAACTACAGACCAATCAGCCTGCTCCCAATTATCAGCAAAGTCATGGAATCCATCATTGCTTCGGATATGAAATCTTTCCTCTTCTCCAATGGCTTGATCTCTGATCATCAATTTGGTTTCAGACCAGGTCACTCTACTCTGGACATGCTGCTTCTGCTGTCTCAACAATGGATGGAGGTCCTCAATGCCAAACAGGAAATCAGAGCTGTCTCCCTTGACATATCACGTGCCTTCGATACGGTCTGGCACCCAGCTCTGCTCACCAAACTCTCCTCCTATGGTATCCATGGAAATCTCCATGCATGGCTTGCGGACTTCCTCTCTGGTCGTAGTCAACGTGTGGCCCTGAATGGATTTCTCTCATCTCCCCTTCCCGTTCAGGCTGGAGTTCCCCAAGGCAGTGTGCTGGGCCCTGTGGTTTTTCTGGTCTTTATCAATGATCTCTCCGACTCTCTGGAAAATCCTCTGTATCTCTTTGCTGATGACTCCACTCTCTGCCGCTCCATGCCTCTTCCCTCAGATCGGCAGTCTGCAGCCTCCTCACTCTCTGAAGACCTGGACAAAATCACAGACTGGTCAAACATGTGGAACATGTCTTTCAATCCTGACAAATCTCACACTCTTACTATGTCTCTCCGAAAAGATCGACTGGACAACCCTCCCATCTACTTTCTCAACAATCCTCTCCAAGAAGTTCTGTCGCTCAAGCTTTTGGGTCTCACCATCTGCCATGATCTTTCTTGGGAAAACCACATTTCCAAGCTGGCCTCCAAAGCCAGTCGCCGACTGGGCATCCTCCGTCGTGCGAAGTCCTTCCTAGGCACACCTGAGCTCCTCACCACATACAAGGCTTTCATCCGCAGCTCAATGGAATACTGTTCTCCCCTATGGGCTGGTGCTCCTGCCTCACACCTGGCTCGGCTTCACGCTGTTGAATCCAAAGCTTTCAGAATCATTGGAATCTCCCGCGATGAAGCTATCTCTGAGGGCCTTTCACTCACTCACCGCAGGCAGGTAGGTGGTCTTTCTGTCTTCTACCGACTCCTCTCCGGCCTTGCTCCCCCAGCTCTCTCTGTGCTCTGTCCCCCAAATATTCCTACAGGTCGCACAAGA
This sequence comes from Myxine glutinosa, assembly GCF_964187855.1. NCBI lineage: Eukaryota > Metazoa > Chordata > Myxini > Myxiniformes > Myxinidae > Myxine > Myxine glutinosa. The sequence continues at coordinate 74,016,460 of NC_136261.1, read as the reverse complement.
TCTGCCAGCCACCCTCTGATGGTTAAACTGCCGAAATCTCGGCTCTCTGCTCACCTTCACTCTTTCATTCCTCTTTTCTCCCGCCTCTGGAACAAACTCCCACACTCACTTCAATCACACTCCTCCCTCCAGGTCTTCAAAACAGCTGTTCACCACCATCTCTTATCTTCCCCCATCCAAAACCTTGATCTTTTCTACCCCCACTAATTCACCCCAGATCCACCTTGTTTGAAATTCCAACTTCTTTCCTGGAAGTCTTGGCAGTGTCCATATGTTTTATACCTCTCCCACCCCCCCCCCCTCTTCCCATGCCTCCCCCCCACCAAAGCCCTCTCCCTCCCACAGTTCTCTCGATGTCTCCATGTCTCTCGGTCCCTGCTCTCAAATGTTGTGTTTGTGTCCTTCCCCCTCTCTCCCCATCTTGTCTACCGCTCCCGATGTTATTTGTTTTGTGTGTCTGTTTGTCTTTCTGTGTGATTAATGTTCGCTCTTTCACAAGCCTCGATCTTGTATACAAAAAAAAATAATATATATATATATATATATATATATATATATATATATATATATATACACAAACACACGAGTATAGATACGTATACGAGTATATATATATATATATATATATATATATATATATATATATATATATATATATAGATAGATATATAGATATATATACTTGTATATACACACACATATGCGAATCTCACAGACATATTTGCATGTATTCATTAAAAATCAATACTCAGACTAGTTACTACTGCGAATTGGGGAAGCAATGTAAGTGTCTGGTTGTTGTGCATCAAAAAACCCAAGTTGGTAAATGAAGCATTTCGCAGTCACAGGCCTGTGTCGGACGCCCTCTGGTGGATAGTTTTTTGATTGTGTGCCCTCTGTACTCGAAAGAGAAGGAGTGAGGTGAGGAGACAGAAGGGAAATTAGGTGAGGCGAGAGAAGAGAAGGGAAGGTGCAGATGTGAGGAGAGTCAGGGAAGGGAAGAGGTGTGAATGGAGTCTGAATAGGGGAGTCAGGGAAAAGAGAAAGAAAGATAAAGAAAAATGTGGAATGCACTTCTCAGCTTCAGTTTGGATTCACCTCAAGGTGTGTCTATTAATCGAAACCATCGTGTGCAGGAAATTAATTTGGAAAACGCATGACATTTTTTATGTCCAGCGTCACGATAATTGAAGAAAACCTGCCCACTGCATGTCCTATTCAGCAAAGCAAAATTTCATCCATCGCAACTTGTTCATTTCTCCCGCTCAACCACAGCATTGCTAAGAAAAATAAAAATTCTCATTGCTTGCATCACTGGTTCAATCTCGCATTCCGTGGAATTGAACCCTTGCACATTAGATCGGTTGAGTATTTCTCGTCGCCGAGTGGAATATTGCATTTGACTTCACAAATCTTGCAAAAGCAACACCAATTTGTGAGCCTTTTGTACGCTAATACAATTATAAGATGTGAATTTTATCAGCAAAGCTCCGATTAATTGCACAGGAAGGGAAATTGCCTCTCCGGCTCAGGCCTGATGATGGATAATTTCAGTGTCTGAGAATCAATTTCGAGCCTTCGGGTATTTTCTATAAGAGACGTCTGCCATTAGAAGAGTATAACGTCATATTCTACCAGAGACCAGAATTATTCAGACACCCGGCAACAAGCCCAGACCGCCAAAGCAAAGGCACACTTTCTACAAATTAATTACGAATGACTTTGAAGTCTCATCAGGATATACCCCCGGAAGCTTTCACAAACTGCCATAGCGCTGTTTCATATCAGAATACAAGCAATATTGACCTGAGAACTCATTTCGCCCATCCCAATTTTCTTCTTTTAACCCTCGCCAGAGGAGAGGGTGTTGCATTTGAGTCCGTTTGTTTGTCTTTGTCTGTTTGTCCGCACAGAATAAATATGATTTTCTCTGCAACCGTTGGTCCGATTGACAGGAAATTTTCACCAGAAGTGCAACTCCACCTGTGGAATTTTCTTATGATAATTATGACGTCGTAGGTCACGTGGTTCGGCCGCCATCTTGGAAAATCGAAAAACGTTGCACCTCTATATCTCGGAAAGCACCGAATAGAAAAAATTGAGACATGGCTCATTGTAAAGAACTTTCCATGGGGAATAAAATATGTTGATGATGATGTCATAGGTGCCTCCATTATGACGTGACAATTCGACAAGTACAAAACTTCATCCTGTCAAGATGAAATTTCTTGAGCGCCATGTCGGCATAAACTGGTGGAGAAAAAAATAATAATGACGTCATCGGTCACGTGGTTCGGCCGCCATATTGGAAAAACCGAAAACATTTGCTCGTCTGTATCTCCGAAAGCGCTGAATAGAAAAAATTGATACATGGCTCATTGTAAAGAACTCTCCATGGGGAAGAAAATGTTAATGATGATGTCATAGGTGCCTCCATTTAGGCTAACCCCCGCTCTAGCGGGGAAAATGGCCTTAAAACGATCCGTTTCCGTTTCCGGTCCCTGGACCAAGGAAGCGTCTTGGACCTCTGCACGGCAGCAAAAGTTATAGTATTTTTTCCATTCGTGTCTTCGTCAATTTCTACTCGTTTTTTATTGTGCATGTGTTGCAGTGTGTTTTCCAGTTGGTGTTGATTTGCAATTCTTGCAAACTTTTGTATAATTTAATTGTTTTCTGTCCCACCGCGTGCACGGCCTGGTTTCTCTCGGCTTCCCTACCCCCATAGGTGTTCTGTGAATTTAAGTTCTTTCCTTTGCCGTATTGCTTATTTCTTCGATTTTCTCTTCTCCCCCTAACTTCCCCGAACACGACCACTTGTCTAACGTTTTAAATCACTTCAAAGTCTCTTCACGTCTCTTCTCGTCACGTCATGTCACGTCTCTTCAAAGCTGTCCATGCGCGCACGCTTTCGAAGTTAAGTAACTTTTCACAAATGTGTTTTTGTCGAAACTGTATCTTTCTTTCGGTGTGTGTACCTTTTGGTGTGTCTTTAATAGTATTCTTGGTGTTGGTTTTTCATACCTGTGTACAGAATCGTCGGTTAGTTCGTGTCGCGTATTCTGACGCCTCGTGTAGTACTAGTAGGCTACCGTGTCTGTAGCAGTACAGTGTGTCAGTGTAGTACTGACGTGAAGTACAGTGTGTCAGTGTAGTACTGACGCTATCGTGTCAGTGTAGTACTGACGCCTAGTGTAGTACTAGTAGGCTACCGTGTCTGACCTTGGCTTGAGGCTTTGTTTCTGTCTCAGCGATTCTTCGATTGCACTCGCAATTACTTTCGGTCTCTATTTTTCACATTCATGTTCGGTCTCAGCCTTTGTTTTCATCTGAACTCAAAAAAAATAAAAAATAAAAATATTCCCTTCTCTGTTCTTACCCGTTGTTCGTTCTTATTTGTTCGTTGGTTCTTCGACCACGTTGTTCGTGATCACATGTTCACGTCGTTAAAAAAATGTTTCAACTGTCCCCTGAAGAACTGTATTCTGTCATATACTATAACACCTTTTTCTTCTTCTTCTATAAAAGGATGCTCACCAAATCTATTCATTCCAAAAAAAAATTCCATCTCTTACAGTTACAGTGCCTCTTTCATCCATTCCCTAAACTCTCCTGCACTCCACCCCTCCTTCAGCGTCCTCAAACGTATTTTTGACTCGAAGGTCTCAAGAAACTCATTTTGCAATAAATGTTCGTTTCCCATTAATCGTACACTTTCTAAAATCCAATCTCACCCCTCCCCTCCAAATCTTCCCCATCACCCCTTCCCTCCAAAACTTCCCCATCACCCCTTCCCTCAAAAACTTCCCCATCACCCCTCCCCTTCAAAACTTGCCCATCACCCTCCCCTCCAAATCCACCCCCTTGCCCCTCTCCTCCAAATCTTCCCCATCACCCATCTCTTTCAAATATTCCCCCTTGCCCCTCCCCTCCAAATCTTCCCCATCACCCATCCCTTTCAAATCTTCCCCCTTGCCCCTCCCCTCCAAATCTTCCCCATCACCCATCCGTTTCAGATCTCCCCCCTTGCCCCTTCCCTCCTAAACTCCCCCCACACCCCTCCCCTCCGAGACCCTCCCTCACTCCTCCCCTCCTAGACTCCCCTCTCACCCCTCCTCCTCAAAGCGTCCTCCCCACTTCTTCCCCCTTCCAACTTTCACCTTCATCTCCCTCAACCTGCTGCCTCACTCTTCCCCCTCGTCAAATAACACCTCACTGCGCCTCACACAATCACCATCAAACCTTTTGTCCACCCCATTCTTCCCTTTCTCCAAGCTATTCTGAAATCTCTGACACACCTTCAACAGCTCTCCCTACCTCTTCCTCCTCTTCCACATCTTACCCTACCGCTCCCCCCCCCCCCCCTGTTCTGTATCCGATGCTCCCCCTTCCTCTTCTTTAACAGTATGGACCTCAAACATCCGGGGCCTTCGCTCAAACTTGACTGATCTCTCCATACAGGTTGCTTCTGATAAATCAGACGTGATCTGCTTAACAGAAACTTTCCTCCTTCATGATGTCTCTGATTCCTTGGTATCTCTCCCAGGTTACTCGCTCCTCCGGTATGATAGACCTGAGCCTCGTCCTGGAGGGGGGGTTGCTCTCTTTATAAAAAACTCTCTTTATAAAAAACTCTCTTCCTCACTCGCCCTGCACTGCCCTCTCTCCACCTCACCCCCAGGAATACCTTTGGCTACGGCTTCCCCTTCGCTCCCACCTTTTGTTCATATGTGTGTTGTACCGTCCACCAAACAGTGATGACTCCATCTACATCTCGCTGTCTGATAATATGGACCAACTTCTATCTACCCATACCAACTCTCTCTTCCTCATATGTGGTGATTTCAGTTGTCACCATGCCAGTTGGCTGGGTGTGGGTACCTCTCTCACCAGCCATGGCTCTTCAGCAAAGGACTTCTGTGACTCACTGGGACTGACACAATCTGTCAATTTCCCGACCCGGATCTCAGTCAACGGAGCATCTTCTCTTCTGGACTTGGTTATGACTAACTTCCCTGAAAATGTCTGCTGCTCTTCTTCTGCTCCAATCGGCTCATCTGATCATGTGCTTGTTAAAGTGGACATCTCTGACCATTCTCAGAGAGCCTCCTCAGCGTCGACGAGTCTGGCATTTCACTCAGGCCAACTGACACGGCCTTCAAGCAGCCATCAATCATCTGGACTGGTCTCCCATCTCTACCGCCTCTGACATCAACTCATCCTGGGAATTCTTCCAAAGTAATTTGCTCTCTCTCATGCACAGATTTATCCCATCTCGTCTTCAGTTGTCATACCCTTCCTCCCATCCATGGTACACGGAATCTTGTGGTGAAGCTATTGCCCAGAAACAACTTGCTTTCGTCTCCTGGAAAGCAAATCCAACGGAAGGAAATCTCATTTCCTTTCACAAAGCCCGAAACAAGTGTGTGTCCACCCTCAGGAGAGCCAGGAAACAATATCTCTCCGTTCTCAGGACAGAACTCTCTTATCTGTCTCCCTCTTCCAAATCCTGGTGGCGTCTGGTCAAATCTGTTTCTGGTGTTTGTTCCCCCTCCACCCCCCCCCCCCCCCTCACCTCAAACGGCCACACGGCTGAATCCGCACGTGAAAAAGCTGAATGCCTCAACTCTGTGTTTGCCTCTAAATCTTGTGTCCCAAACCCATCCCTCTCTGTACCCACCGTACCCAGTCGTACCCAGCTGCTCCTGGACTCTGTGTCCTTTCCTCCTGACAAGGTGGAAAAGTTTCTGTCAACCCTCGACTCTGATTCTGCAACTGGACCTGACGGCATCAGCCCACGGGTGCTAAATCTTGTTCTTCCGCTCTTTCACTCCCTCTCTTTGTTCTCTTCACCCTCTCTTTTGCTCAAGGTCATCTGCCATCTGCTTGGAAATCTGCCAACATCACCGCTTTGCTCAAAAAAGGTGCAAAAACAGATCCCAGCAACTACAGACCAATCAGCCTTCTCCCAATTATCAGCAAAGTCATGGAATCCATCATTGCTTCAGATATGAAATCTTTCCTCTTCTCCAATGGCTTGATCTCTGATCATCAATTTGGTTTCAGACCTGGTCACTCTACTCTGGACATGCTGCTTCTGCTTTCTCAACAATGGATGGAGGTCCTCAATGCCAAACAGGAAATTAGAGCTGTCTCCCTTGACATATCACGTGCCTTCGATACGGTCTGGCACCCCGCTCTGCTCACCAAACTCTCCTCTTTTGGTATCCATGGAAATCTCCACGCATGGCTGGCGGACGTCCTCTCTAGTCGTAGTCAACGTGTGGCCCTGAATGGGTTTCTCTCATCTCCTCTTCCTGTTCAGGCTGGAGTTCCCCAAGGCAGTGTTCTGGGCCCTGTGCTTTTTCTGGTCTTCATCAATGATCTCTCTGACTCTCTTGAAAATCCTCTCTATCTCTTTGCTGATGACTCTTCTCTCTGTCGCTCCATTCTTCATCCCTCAGATCGGCAGTCTGCAGCCTCCTCACTCTCTGCAGACCTGGACAAAATCACAGACTGGGCAAACAAGTGGAACATGTCTTTCAATCCTGACAAATCTCACACTCTTACGATGTCTCTCCGAAAAGACCGACTGGACAACCCTCCCATCCACTTTCTGAATAATCCTCTCCAAGAAGTTCTGTCACTCAAGCTTTTGGGTCTCACTATCTGCCATGATCTTTCCTGGGAAAACCACCTTTCAAATCTGGCCTCCAAAGCCAGTCGCCGACTGGGCATCCTCCGTCGTGCGAAGTCCTTCCTTGGCACACCTGAGCTCCTCACCACATACAAGGCTTTCATCCGCAGCTCAATGGAATACTGCTCTCCCCTCTGGGCTGGTGCTCCTGCCTCACACCTAGCTCGTCTTCACGCTGTTGAAACCAAAGCATTCAGAATCATTGGAATCTCCCGCGATGAAGCTAACTCCAAGGGCCTCTCACTCACTCACCGCAGGCAGGTTGGTGGTCTTTCCGTCTTCTACCGACTCCTCTCTGGCCTTGCCCCCCCAGCTCTCTCTGGGCTCTGTCCAGCAAATATTCCTACAGGTCGCACAAGATCTGCCTGCAACCCTCTTATGGTTAAACTGCCAAAATCAAGACTCTCTGCTCACCTTCACTCCTTCATTCCTCTTTTCTCCCGCCTCTGGAACAAACTCCCTCACTCTCTTCAATCCCACTCCACCCTCCAGGTCTTTAAAACAGCTGTTCACCACCATCTCTTATCTTCCCCCATCCAAAACCTTGATCTTTTCTATCCCCGCTAATTTCACCCCAATCCACTTTTTTGAAATACCAACTTCTGTCCTGGAAGTCCTTGGTGTCTTTGTGTTTTATACTTCTCCCACCCCCCCCCCCACCCCCCGTTCCCACGCCTCCTCCCCCCAAGCCCTCTCCCCCCCCCACACATCTCCCTGCTCTTAAATGTTGTGTGCTCTCAAGTGTTTGTGTGCTTCCCCTTCTCTTGTCTTCTGCTCCCTCTTTTTATATATTTTGTTTGTCTGGTTGATTTGTTTGTGAAGTAAATGTCAGCTCTTTCACGAGCCTCGATTCAGTATACAAAAAAAAGAAAGAAAAAAAAAAGAAAATTCATTCATTCATTCATTTTTCATTCATAGGTGCCTCCATTATGACATCATAATTCGACAAGTGCAAAACTTCATCTGATCAAGATGAAATTTCTTGAGCATAATCTTTGAATAATTTAGTTTAGAAAAAAAATGATGTTATCGGTCACGTGGTTTGGCCGCCATATTTGTTTTGACACAAAAGCCTTAAAAAACACTGAAAATACATCCTGGCAAGGGTTTGCAATCTCTGATTGCTCTTTTTCTTGTTTCATATGCAGCACATAGCGGCGGGCAGCATCATTTGCTTGGATGTGGCTGTGCTGCTGATACTGTGCCCCCTGTAGGTTAGAGCAGTCATAGTCATTTACTTCTTCTTTGATGGCCACAATTATTCCCATGTTCTTGTAGGTTTGGCATGGAGAAGCTTGCCCAAAGTCTTTTTGAATTCAGGAATTTGGAATTTGTTCATGGTGCCAGCGATGGCTCGCCTATTCTTCATGAACGACACTGGGATCTTTAACGTCCACTAACTAATGCCGGAAAAAGGGACGCCCAGTTTAATGTCCGTCTGAGGCACACACATTGATGAATTACCCTGACTGTGAGAAACCGGGATGACAGTTTATAGCTGGGTCGCGATTCAAACCCAGGCTAGACAGCTCAGCAGCGAATCCGCACACCTCTCTGCTATCCTGCAATCCCACTCATCCCAGTGCACGTGTAAAACAGTCTGGACTTGATTCTTCATGGAATAAGATCTAATTATAAACTGATGTTCTAGTCCCTCATGTGTGCATGTTATATCATATAGGACACAGTTTTTTTTCAGAGGGAACATTAAGGCGGCTGCCCCGTCCATCAGAAGTCAGTTGTCGATAGATGTGTGAAGTCCAAAAATGTATTTCTAAAGAGAGTTGATCATTGTGTGTCCGTTTCCTGGCCTAATTCCGACACCTTCAATTGAGATGGCCACCGAAAAATGGCATCTCCCACAGACAAGTGCCAGTGTAATGGCTTGAGTAACAGGTCAAGGGACGGACGAAACACATCCTCATACTTTGCTTGGTGTTAAATGCATGATGGCTTTGTTTGTTTGCCCACACATACAGAAGCCTGGAAGTTCCAAAAACAACAGACAAACAAGCCCTTTATGACCTCGTAATATCTTGTCTTTGCCCCCATTAACAGGGAAATTAACATTTTGCAACTCGAACATGAGATTTGTAGGCGTGCCGGCATTTTGTCCGCAACTCACGGCGTGTTAGGATCATCCACGGTGTCAGCCTCCGGTGTGATTCGTCAAAACCTGGATAATGATGTCAGAAACGCCACTGTGACTCGCTTGAGCAAGCACCTTGCGCTCCGGGGCATTTTGTAAAGCAGATGCTTGATGTAGGGTCGGATAGATAGCACATCGGCGGACGGAGCTTTCCCGTTGCTCTCGATGAAATGGTTCGCAGCACGCATGCAAGTCACCGCACCAAAGTGTTGACAGGTTGCGCGTTACAAAATGTTATGGAGATTTGCATTTGTATCCGGGCCTAGGACAAACGGAATCCAATTACTGATGGGCAAATGGCATGAATCAAAGTGGCGCGCAGTGACAGGTGATGTCTCGGCCGTGCGAATCTCTGTCCGAATCTCTACTTGTGTGTGTTCCGCAGGTGCACCGTCATCGCTCCTGGCACAACTCGTCAAACCGGGTAATGTCACATAGCGTATGCTGACACAATAACGCTGTACGGCCCCGAGGTCCGTGACAAAGTTAACTTGTAGAACATTTCGGGTCATTTTCATCGATGGCTTTTCTTTGTGTGCGGTGTCATGAGGGGGTGATGAGTAAGACCTTCGCTTGACACGTGATAAAAAGTCAATGACCGTCATCAACTACTTTGGCAGCTCTATACATCATCACGATGCAAAAAGGATTGGTCATCATCAGAGTCATAGTCGTACCTAGTGATAATATTTAACCCCTTTCCATGTTTTTCCACTCGTTTCCCTGACCCTTGCCAAGCTGGTCAGTATAGATGGTTTATGATCTTCAGTCTGCCCTGCCACGTCTACTGTGTGATTGCTTCTGTTGGCAGTAATTTGGAGACTGGTCCTTCCTGACTGCTCATACAGTGACTAACAAATTAGAGGAATCTTCCCTTCAAGGTTTTGGAGACTCTTCAGTATAACAATCCTTATGACTCGTGTTTAGTGCCATCAGGCATTTCGTCCATCCTGTCTTTGTCTTGTGTTTTTGTGAACATCCAGCAATAAGCGTAGACAGAAGAATGCTTTTCACCGTTGCCCTCAAAACATTCATTGCTTCCTCTTATGAGATACATCGGACTTCCTGCAGACTGTCGACGCCTTAGCCTTCGTAAATTCAACATCCTTCTGATCAGGTTTAGCCTATCTAGGACCTGAGATATATTGAAAATCACGTGATCTCCACTAATTACCTCCATGACTGAAGGTGGATGGAGGTTCTGTTTTCACCCATGTCTGTTTGTCTATCTGTGCACAGGATATCTCAAAAAATTATGGATGGATTCAGACGAAATTTCGGGGACAGGTTGGGGTTGCAAAAAGGGCTGGTGAAGATCCGGATCCGGATACTATAATTTTTTAAATAATTCTTCACCATCATTGAGATATGGGGTCATAAACGATATGCAGCATGATATCTCAAAAAATTTGTGGATGGATGCGGACGAAACTTGGTGGATGATTTCGGTAGGTGACAAAACAAGCCAATTCTATTTTGGAGGTCTGGATGCAGATCTGGCCCATCAGTGGGATGCAATATGTAAACTTGTCAGCCTGGCAGAGGTATGCGGTCTACCGAGTGCCGTTCTAGTTTGTTCCTCTTTTCACTTCCTCCACTCATTTGTTCCTTTTTCCGCTCCCCTGTGGAACCAACTTCCCCAGTCTGTTTGGTCCCATTCCTCCCTCTAGGGCTTCAAGACAGCTGTATACCACTGCCTCAGGCCTTCCCCCATCCATACTCATAATCCCTTCTACCTGAAATAACCCCAATCCCTCACTCCCTCTTTCCAGGTTATTGTGATTTGCCACTCTCCCTCACTTCTTTTCGTTTGTTTTATTCATTTTCTGTTTCATCCCCACCTTCCTCTTCTTCCTGTGTTTCATTCATCTTATGTGCAGCTTGTTCACTCTCATTTGTCCACGACCCCCCCACCCCCACATCCCCCATTGATCTCACTATCAGTCTCACTTCACCACCATCTCTTATCTTCCCCCATCCAAAACCTTGATCTTTTCTACCCTCGCTAATTCACCCCAGATCCACTTTTTTGAAATTACAACTTCTTTCCTGGAAGTCCTTGCAGTGTTCATATGTTTTATACCTCTTCCACCTCCCCCCAAGCCCTCCCCCTCCCACATTTCTGTCGATGTCCCTGCTCTCAAATGTTGTGTTTGTGTCCTTCCCCCTCTCTCCCCATCTTGTCGACCGCTCCCCTGATTTTGTGTTTTAAGTGTCGGTTTGTCTTTTTGAGTGATTATTGTTAGCTCTTTCACGAGCCTAGATCTTGTGTACGAAAAAAAAAAAAAACTCTGCCGTTGGTGTTTTTCCCCTTTCCATTTTTTTCCCTTCAATTCTGCTCTGGTTCTTTCATGAGCCTCGATCATGTATATAAATAAATCTCTCCAGTAAGATTACGTCTTTTGCATGTAACCAGTTTTTCAGAAACCTGGGCGCGCTGCATCAATTTTGTTTGTGTGATGTTCATGTGAAGGCCCCACCTTTGCTGCAATTTTCTCCATTCTAATCAGGGGTTCCTGTGCCTGGCGGAGTGTGTCAGAAAACAAAGCAATGTCGTCGTTGAGGTTCAAGGTCAGTTAGCCCTCGAGCTTGGTTTCATTAGCCTCCTCTCAGCGTTCCAGTGAAGCCCAATATTCTGCTGTCTTCACCTATCGTGGTCCTCATTACATAGTCAAGGAGTGCAAGGAACAAGAAAGGCATTCGTGTTTATCCTTGGAGAACTCCTTCAAGGTTCTCAAAAGGATCTGCTGTATATCTGTATCTGTTGATTAAAACCATTGCGGAAGTGTTATCATACATTATTGCTATATCCTGGGCGATGGATTCGGGTGCCCCCTCATCCGCCTTCCACCCACAAGGTCAGTTGTGGGTTTGGTTTTGGGGGTGTGGGCATCAGAAACTATCGATTCTGGGGAGTAATTGTTACTTCCAAGTTAGGCTTGGAGCCCAAGGTGCATGCATATCCATGATGTGAGATTTTATTTCAATTGAAAGAGGATATTCTGGTGCTTATTGAAAGGCTTCACAAGATTATTATCTCCGCCACCAAAGGTGGATGGAGGTTATGTTTTCACCCCTGTCTATCCGTTTGTCTGTCCATTTGTGAACAAGATATCTCAAAAAGTTGTGGACGGATTCGGACGAAATTTGGCAGAGATGTAGCATATGTGACGAGGTCGAAATGATTAGATTTTAGTGAAGATCCAGATTCGGATTCAGCTACTAGAATTTTAAAGTGATTCTTCAACATTGGGAGATTGGGCCAAAAACGATACATAGCAGGATATCTCAAAAAGTTGTGGACGGATTTGGACGAACCTTGGTGGACCGGTTGGGTGTCTGACAAGGACGATTCGTTTCAATGTTGGTGAAGATCCGGATCCAGATCCAACTAGTATAATTCTTTAAGTGATTCTTCACCATTGAGTGATATGGCCAACTAGGCGGAGGTATGCTCTCTACTGAGTGCCGTTTTAGTTTCTTCTGGTGTCACATCTGATTCAAAGCCAATATAATATGTGTATTTGTGCATTGTCTGAAGCACTTGTAGGCCAGAGTCACAGTATCCTTCTGGCCCCGTCCTCCATACGATTTACGTACAAGCTCCTATGTGAGCATTAGATCAATGCAAATCTTTTTGATATCTTTATTTTACATTTTAACTATTTTTCTGCGATGTTACTAAATGTGCACCCCATTTCTGGGTACTCAGAAAAAACTGTCAAGTTACACATTTAAACAATCGAAGTCGACCTCCAAGCTTTAGCAGGAAGTATAGAAGGGCCTTTTCGGAGGTGCTGGTAGGGCTCCGTGGACGGGATCCCACCTACACACGGGTTCCATCAGAAGGTCCTGGGGCCACGGTCTGGACATGATCCCAACTGCCCCCGGGGCACTCGGACAGCTCCAGGGGCCTTATCCCCATGGCCGGATTCAGTTTAACACAGATGCTCAAATAGAAACTTTTATAACATATCTACTCTTATTTATTGGCTTGACCATTGGGTGAAACAATTTTTGATGAAGTTTGTTATTTCTTCCTTTCTTGTTTTCTTGACACTTTAAAAGCAACAACAACAAAAAATGCATTTCACAAAATGATTGTGAATTTAAGGTTTTGCAAATTCATTTATCATTTTCCATTTATTTTATATTCTAAGTATAATTTTGACTACAACTAACAACCCTTTTTGGGGTCTCTCTTTTGTAACAACCCTATTACTAAAAACTGCTGTATGAAACTTTTGCAAATCCATGTGACCATTTAAAACTTTTTGACCTGTGATCCATGACACTGGCCGCTATCAATTGTTTTTTTTTTCCAATTGTACATCACCATTCGGGTCGAGTTGTTTTCCACAATTCAGCAAATCTTCTTCTTCTTCTTCTTGTAGCCTCTTTACGATTGACCAAACTTTTTCATAACATGCCCTCAAGCTTTGTAACTTTGTCGCTATTGATATTTATTCAGCCCCTACTCCCACTGCCATTTAAGACCATCTATTTTTGAACAAACTTTTGGTAATGCACTAATTTCCTTTGATTAATGACTCAAATTCTTTCCTACTCATCGATCCGACTCATTTTTTTCTACTCAAGTCAATTATATCATATCTCCCTCAAGTTTCACTTATTATCTCAAATTCCTAAAATATTCCTGGTTTTCCCTTTTTATTTATTTATTTATTAATTTCTCTCTTTTATACCTTTGATTTTGTTCAATACCTTGTGATGGCGACACATTCAATTAATTATTTAATAAATATCTGAGTTGATTTGAGTTTCTTGACCCCACTTTGTGGTACAGCAGCTGGTTGAACTCTTGGCATGTGGGGTGGCAGTGGTGGAGAGGGAGTGGGGGCACGTGCCCAGTTATTTTAATGATACGAGTTCCGTAAAGTAATGGAGATATTGCCACATGCTGAAGGTGCATTTGGGAGTGTAATACAAGTCTGCCATGATCTTGTTTCCCAAGATGTCATACATAGGCCTATGCTTGGGATGTTTCAGGAAATGTAAATGCTGTTGTTCCCATTCCTCCTACAGTACTCCTACCCAACCCCACGGTCAATCTAAGTTGATAAATCGATGGAATGAATCAATGTGGTGTGTATAGGGCACACACATGATGGCCCAAATGGCCTCCTCTTGTGTCCGAGTTCCTTACATATCCCTGAAGAAGTTGTTAAGACTTTGGCAGTGAGTTAAGAAAAGAAAAAAAGTTTGCATTGTCAATAATGGAACTGATATCGAGTACAGGCTCTCGAATCGATTGAGATTTCTTGTGGGTTAAATATACTGTGTTCCTGTAATTAGCTCCGATATTGGCAGATGCATCTGTCATAGCATCGCTTGGCAGTAAAATAATGCAGTTAGTAATATGTACTCATTTGGGAACCAATAATGTGACCTTTTTTCTGCTGTCAGCGAGTCCATCACCTACCCCGTGTTGGGTCTAAATATACCGAAGTAATGATCATCTAACCATCTGACTAAGATTGACCTTTATCTCCATTTGGCATGGTCTCTGTCCGAACAACACAGACAGCACAGCACAAAATCCACTGAAAGATCTTTTCAACATAGCCCTCCAATACTGAACTGATATTCCAAAACAAGAAATTGCATGCATTATTTATTCTGGGGAATAAGCCTTTCTTTGTTTAAAACAAAAAGGCATTTCAAATGAATTTTTGCACTATTGCTGAATGAAGCAAAATGTCACTTTCTGTTTTGATAGTGACTTGGTGAGGATTAAACCATCTGCTCAATGAGACAGGTGAGGAATCAACCTCGGAAGCCCCATTGATTGAGTATGCCTCTCAATCGTACTGGTTTGGCCTCATTAAGGACCCCCTTAATTTGCCCCCCTCGCTTTGCAACTCAATTGTATCAGCTTGAACAGCAGATAAGCCAGCCGACAGGATAAAATCAAAAGTTCGTGCAACCTTCATTTTATGGTTATATTATAAAAGTCAGCCGGGCAGCACTGCTGATTAATGACCATAGCGTCCCAAACTGATCAAGATGGTACTGGCTCTGCCAGGTGATGCTAGAAATGGTAGTGGTTCAGAAGCGATGTCAGGCTAGGTAGTTTGAAGGTCAGGCTAGGTAGGCTAGGTAGTGTGGGATCAGTGGAGGGGAGAGGGTTCGAGGTGGTGGAGATGATGCAGAGAAAGAGGTTGGAAGTGTTGAGAGTGCAGGAGACCAGATGGAGAGGAAAGGAGGTTGGTAGGAGGATACAAGCTGCTGCACACAAGTGAAGATGGAAGGAGTAATGGATGGATGGGACAATTTATCATTTGTACTGAACTTCAAACTGTTAAAACATTCGCTGGACATGTGGTTTGGTGTAACACATACTGTTACGGATTCGTCACTTCCGCTGTTGTGGTTTTCACCCACTTGACATGTTTCTGATATCATGTATTATTATTATTCTCAAACGGTTTAGTATTCAGGAACAGCTATCTAAAGTTTAAAAGGTTAACGTAAAATTATACAGGAAACCGACCCGGAAGAAAAAGGCGGGAAAGAAGAAGAAGGCATGAGGAGTGAAACGACGCGTTCTGGAAAAGCTCCGCACCTAGCGTGGTCGAGCGTACATGGCGAGTGAACTTTGAGTCCTTGTAAGGAATCTCGTGCGATCGGTGTTATCGCTGGAGTTGTGGAAAAGCCTGCGAAGCCAGGTACAGGCGTGAGGTTCCGGAGAATCTTCACCTCGATGCCGCGGCTTGAGTGAGAGCCGTCCGCCATTTCGCCCCGCGCGCTACCTTCATCGGAAAAGGTTTTTTGTCGCGCTGGCTGGGCTTATCCTCCGGTGGTTTGCCGGGGACGGCTGTGCAATAAAGCGGCGTTTGAAGATTGCACTGCGGTTCGCTGATTGAACGGTGCATGTGCACGTCTGGATCGTGTCTTTGGGAGTTCCCTTACCACTGCCCGTTTGCTGGTGGTGTGGATCACGTGACAGTCCACGCCTTGCCTACACCTCCTTACTTGCCATCGCCCTGTCGCCTCATCTCCGTTGAGTTATAGAGACATTGAGGGGTTTTTGTTCCAGTCACCGGGAACGCAGTGAGTTATGTGACTTAGTGTTGGTACCAACCTAAGATATATTGATTGTCTAGATTTGCCATCATTATTGGTAATATTATTATTGTGTGGTTTTTAATATATTATTGGTTTGTTATACCCATTGGTGTGGTTTCCTTATTGATTCTGACACGGAGTAGTATATATTTTTCTGCCGTGATTCCTCCCGGGGTTCGGAGGTATACCGAGACCAGGAGGTCGTGGAGGAACACGTAACAATACATGAACATGGGTATGTACCGTATTTTTTTTGGCCTACAGGTCAATACTTTTTTCCTGAAAGTTTGGGCCTCGACTTTCATTTAGAATCGATTTATCTATGGTTTAAGACATTTAATTGCATAAATACATAAAAATTGCAGTTATATTTTCTGAAATAGATTGTATAATTGTTAATTTAAAACACACTCCAGCAAATTTCCACTTAACGTCATGGATGCGTTCCTAGAAAGTGCAATGTTAAGCAAAACGACATTAAGTAGACAAGATATTCCCACAGTTATTGTGTTATAATGGTAGGATGTGTTCCCAGGGCAAATCTTTGATCACCCTGACATAACTTTAACCTCACTTAACTACATATTAGAAAGAAACATGAAACAAGTCAATACAGAGCACAAATTAAACAAGAAGAAAAAGACGTAAAATGTCATAGCCCCATGGTTTTAGTAATTTTGCTGTACAGATTTAAGGCCATCAGTCGGCCATCTTTGGTCGGATTACAAAACAAAATCTTCTGCATATGTATCATCTCATGTATTGTCTTTGTGCCAAGTTTGAACAAAATTGGTCCGTGCATGTCGAGAAATGGTTGGGGAAACGTTTAAATAACAAAATGGCCGCCAGTCAACCATATTGGATCTGATCTCGGAAAAAAAATAGCATGCATATGTAACCCATCATTCATTTTCTGTGTGCCAAGTTTGAACCAGATCGGTAAATGCATGTCCAATAAATAGTTGAGGACGTGGTCAATATCAGGTTTTTTACAACTAAAATGGCCGCCAGTGTACAAGTCGGTCATCTTTGATCAGATTGCAAAATAAAGTGAGGTGCATGTGTATTCCATCATGTACTGTGCTTTTGCCAAGTTTGAACAAAATCGGACCATGCATGTTTAAGAAATAGTTGGGGACACGTTTAATAACAAAATGGCCACCAGTCGTCCATCTTGGATCTGATCTCGAAAAGAAATGACAGGCTTATGTAAGCCATCATTCATTATCTGTCTGCAAAGTTTGAATAAGATCGGTAAATGCTTGTCCGAGAAATGTTTGAGGACGTGTTCAACATCTGGTTTTTTTTGACAACCAAAATGGCCGCCAGTCCTCCATCTTTGATCACATAGCGAAACAAAATGATGTGCATATGTATACCATTATATATTGTATTTGTGCCAAGTATGAACAAATGGGTCCATACATCTCCGAGATATGGTTACAGATGCTCGCACACACAGACGGACGGGTGAGACCCAATCCATAAGCCCCCGTTTTGGACTAAGTCCAACAGGGGCTAATAAACAAGTGGACAATTAAATGAACAGTTATGGTACTTACCAAGTATGGTATACTTATGGGGGTACTTACCAAAATGTAGTTCCAGTATTGCTTGGCGGGACGGGAGAGGTGCGGATGTGAACTGGAGGGGTTACACGGAGGGAGATCAGGCCTTCGGGTCTCGGGTGGACTGCTCAACCAATTTGTGGGCTGGGAAGGAAAAGGGGAGGTCAGCCCGGAGTGATACAGCATTCCCGTCGCCCGGATCGAGATTCTGGGTGAGTCTTGTGGCGAATCTGGAATCGAGAAATCTCTGATCGAGCTATCGAACAGACTGTGCAGCAAATCCAGATCAGAGAAGTCGTCACCGAGGTGTCGCACGATGGTGTAATCAGAGCACCAGGGAAATACAAATATATCAACGAAGACGAATCTTGTGTTGAGAAAATAAAGAAGGTATCCTGCTCTGCTGCTCTATCTCACCCTCTCTCTGTTCTCTTCACCCTCTCTTTTGCTCAAGGTCAACTGCCATCTGCTTGGAAATCAGCCAACATCACCGCTTTGCACAAAAAAGGTGCAAAAACAGATCCTAGCAACTACAGACCAATCAGCCTTCTCCCAATTATCAGCAAAGTCATGGAATCCATCATTGCTTCTGATATGAAATCTTTCCTCTTCTCCAATGGCTTGATCTCTGATCATCAATTTGGTTTCAGACCAGGTCACTCTACTCTGGACATGCTGCTTCTGCTGTCTCAACAATGGATGGAGGTCCTCAATGCCAAACAGGAAATTAGAGCTGTCTCCCACGACATATCACGTGCCTTCGACACGGTCTGGCACCCCGCTCTGCTCACCAAACTCTCCTCCTTTGGTATCCATGGAAATCTCCACGCATGGCTGGCGGACTTCCTCACTAGTCGTCGTCAACGTGTGGCCCTGAATGGGTTTCTCTCATCTCCTCTTCCTGTTCAGGCTGGAGTTCCCCAAGGCAGTGTTCTGGGCCCCGTGCTTTTTCTGGTCTTCATCAATGATCTCTCTGACTCTCTCGAAAATCCTCTCTATCTCTTTGCTGATGACTCCACTCTCTGCCGCTCCATTCCTCTTCCCTCAGATCGGCAGTCTGCTGCCTCCTCACTCTCTGAAGACCTGGACAAAATCACAGACTGGTCAAACAAGTGGAACATGTCTTTCAATCCTGACAAATCTCACACTCTTACTATGTCTCTCCGAAAAGATCGACTGGACAACCCTCCCATCTACTTTCTCAACAATCCTCTCCAAGAAGTTCTGTCGCTCAAGATTTTGGGTCTCACTATCTGCCATGATCTTTCTTGGGAAAACCACATTTCCAAGCTGGCCTCCAAAGCCAGTCGCCGACTGGGCATCCTCCGTCGTGCGAAGTCCTTCCTCGGCACACCTGAGCTCCTCACCACATACAAGGCTTTCATCCGCAGCTCAATGGAATACTGTTCTCCCCTATGGGCCGGTGCTCCTGCCTCACACCTAGCTCGGCTTCACGCTGTTGAAACCAAAGCTTTCAGAATTATTGGAATCTCCCGCGATGAAGCTATCTCTGAGGGCCTTTCACTCACTCACCGCAGGCAGGTAGGTGGTCTTTCTGTCTTCTACCGACTCCTCTCCGGCCTTGCACCCCCAGCTCTCTCTGTGCTCTGTCCCCCAAATATTCCTACAGGTCGCACAAGATCTGCCAGCAACCCTCTGATGGTTAAACTGCCGAAATCTCGGCTCTCCGCTCACCTTCACT
The DNA here is from genome assembly GCF_964187855.1 of Myxine glutinosa. NCBI lineage: Eukaryota > Metazoa > Chordata > Myxini > Myxiniformes > Myxinidae > Myxine > Myxine glutinosa. The sequence goes on along the minus strand of NC_136261.1, from coordinate 73,997,258 downwards.
CTTTCATTCCTCTTTTCTCCCGCCTCTGGAACAAACTCCCTCACTCCCTTCAATCCCACTCCTCCCTCCAGGTCTTTAAAACAGCTGTTCACCACCATCTCTTATCTTCCCCCATCCAAAACCTTGATCTTTTCTACCCCCGCTAATTCACCCCAGATCCACCTTGTTTGAAATTCCAACTTCTTTCCTGGAAGTCCTGGCAGTGTCCATATGTTTTATACCTCTCCCACTGCCCCCTTCCCACGCCCCCCCCCCCCAAAGCCCTCGCCCTCTCTCAGATCTCTCGATGTCTCCATGTCTCTCGGTCCCTGTTCTCAAATGTTGTGTTTGTGTCCTTCCCCCTCTCTCCCCATCTTGTCTACCGCTCCCTATGTTATATGTTTTATGTGTCGGTTTGTCTTTCTGTGTGATTAATGTTCGCTCTTTCACGAGCCTCGATATTGTATACAAAAAAAAAAAAAAAAAAAAAAAAAAAAAAGGTAAATTGCAGCTGCAAAGCTATGTGGACAAACATTGAGTGCTTGTATTACAATGTGTCAGGTGTTCATTATTAAGTGGTGAAGCCGCTTCAATATTTGGCTATGTCCGCCCGTCCGTCAAAAATAAAGAAGAAGAACATTTCTAACCCACCATGTTTAATTCTAAAGGGTTATGAAGGGTAATTCTAATGGGTTCTAAAGGGTACTCCATCAAGCTGTGGATGATAGCCTTGTAGGTAGATATGAGCTCAGGTGTGCCAAGAGAAGACTTTGCATGACCGAGGATGCCCAGTCGGCATCTGGCTTTGGAGGCCAACTTTAGACCCATGAGACAACTTCGACCCATTTGGACCATTCAGAACGTTAGACTCTTTAGACCTTTTAAGAATCTTTAAGATTCTTTAATACGTTTCACACCATTTAGACACCTCTAAGAATGTACATCCTCTACACCCCTTTGACCCTTCTAGGCCTTCTGATGCCTTGAGACACTTTAAACACATTTTGACCTTTTAAACCCCAATAGACCCCTTCACACCCTGTAGACCCCTTAGATATGCAGACCCTTTAGACCCCTTGACACCTTTTAGAGGCATTTACACCCCTTTAGATATTTTAGACCCCTTAAGACCTTTATACCCTTTGGGCTGCTTTGACCCTTTTCAACCACTTAGACCCTTTCAAACCCTTCGACCCTTTTAAACTATCAGACCCTTTCGACCACATAGATAATTTCGACCTCTTAAGACTCTGTAGACTCTTTACATCTTTATATCCCTTTAGACCCTATAAAACCATTTAGACCCGAACCTTTTATACCCATAATGACTATTGGAACATACCCTTTAGACCCTTAAGATATTTGAAGATCCTTTGGACCCTTTCACTGTTTAGACCTTTTAACTCTTTCAGACCAATTTGACACTTTAGACCATTGGACCCCTTAATAACTTTTTTACCCTTTAATCCCATTGGATCCCATTAGACCCTAACTACTATGAGAACACACCTTTTAGACCCTCATAACCCTAAATATCCTCATTGATCATTTGGACTCCTTCGGCCACTTAGACTCTTTGGACCTTTACACCCTTTAGACACCTTAGACCTGTAGACCTTGAGACCCATTACACCCCTTTAAAAACACTCCACATAAACATGAAAAGTCTTTTGCAATATACAGACTATACGTAATCAGGAAGAATTCCCATGTTCTAAACGCACGCCATGTTAAGGTGTATAGAGCAGCTTAATAGGTCCCTCCACGGCATGCCCATTCTCATTTTTAAATAAATCACAAAAATAATGATAGCATTGTAACAAAGCATATATTAATTAATACTAATAATATTAACAGCAATGATAATAGGAGCATCATATGGCTAAGAGCATGGCATCACCAGCAAAAGTATCAATAACAATAGTAGCTGGCGAAGCCAGTGTTGTGAATGAATGCGTATTTATATGTTGAAAAGCCAGATTTTGCTGGATCCTTTGAGAATTTCGAAGCTTTGACGCACCGAATCGCTCCATGGAGGCCGCAATCTTGCGGATGCGGAAGTATGCATAAAAAATTGCGAAAAAGTTCAATAAGAGTTTCTTTCACCCGTCTTTGTTTGATTCACCATCTTATGCACCTCTAATTTGTAATTAAAATACTTTAAGACCAACCTCGTTCCCGGGCCCGCACGGGCCCTGGTTATCTTCAACGAAAATCTTCACCAAACACCGGAACCAATGAGATTCGAGCATTTGAAAAAATATTTCAAAAAAGCTTATAAAATTTCTTGAAATAGGCCCTGAGCTAGCACATCGTATAGTTACCTCCTTAAGCTTCTTGTGACATTTATTGTATGTAGGTATTGGGGAGGACTGTCTGCTCTTCTCTTTTACCAAGTCTTACCAGGTACGGTACCTACTACACCTACCTACTACCAACTACCTAACCTACTGATGCCATAGTAATGGGTGAAATAGTGGCAAGAGGCTTTGGCTTCACCGGCTCATTGCGGCTTTGCAGTAGGGTCATATTAGCATCAATAATAGTAATAGTAGCATCACTAACCCGAAGTACCATCATTGGTCGAATGGCTGACCAACAGCCCAACGAGTAATGATAAAATAACACCTTGGTGATGTCCCTGTGTATGCTCCACTGATCCCCTCCCCACTCTTCCTCTCCCCTTCCCCTATACCCCCCCCCCCCCCCCACTCCCCTTTACGCCTCACTCATCCACAGCCTCCAACCAGTCGTGTAATTAATTAAATAAACGGATTGGTTTAATGTCTGAGATTTGGATAAAGCACAGGCATGATGGGCCAAGTAGCCTCCTCCTGTGTCCACAAGGTCCTTGTATTCATCAATTATTTCCAAGATGGTTGAATGGTGTGTACATCAAAAAAGGAAAACCCAACTATCGTCGTTTACCTCTGGACTTATTTCCAGAAAAAGATAAGCAATTTGCAATTGCCTTCACTATTACAAGAAAGATAAGCTTTCTGTTCTGAAAAATAAAACCCAACCCGAACCCTAACCCTAGACCTAACCCTAACCCTAACCCTAACCCTAACCCTAACCCTAACCCTAACCCTTACAACAAAATCTGAATGGATTCTAAGTTTCCTCGTGCTTATTGTCATGTGCGGTGATTTTTTCCTACGTTGAATACACACACACGTGGTTCAATGTCTGATCCACTTAAAACCTACAAAGTTTAATGTGCGGCGCGACTACTTTCGAGATAGCACGGGTTCCGTCCCCCTTCGGCCGCCTTGCTCTGGTGCTTGCGTGCCGTGACGGATTTATTTGTAAAAGCTGCCCCACGGCTCGCGCCCCGCATCTCGGCACATCTGTTAAGCCGTCGGCGCCATGTCTGCACCTATCTCGGGATTGAGATGAAATTTCCCGGGCAGGCTTAGTGGCTGAAAAGCGAAAAGCATTTCACAGCGGCCACGCTTCGCCGGACCTCTCCGTCGCAACGCGGTGCGCGCTTGATCTCATTGCACATGTATTAGGGTCTTAAATCGGCTCCATGCCACAGTTTCTCACCTGTCAGCCGCTCAGCCCCTTGTCTCTGCTGAAAAACCAGGTATCGGAGCCCAGGCCCGGATTTAATAAATTGAAACTGCTAAAATGAAAAGGGGGTTTAACACTGGCGATCTCGAACCGCCGCTGTAAACGGGCAGTCACCGGAACATGTCCTCGACAAAAGGCGACTCAGGATGCCAAAGAAAGGTAGTATAAGATGTTTTTTTTAAAGGGGAATCATGAGGATGTACAAAGAAGGGGATGGATCACCAACTTAAATTGAGCGAATTGGGAGGAGGATGGGGTTGAATTAAAGAGCAATGGTAGGATGACGATGTCCACCCTGATAAATCCTTGGGTTCTAATGGTATTGATAATGATCTCTGCTCCTTTTTCTGTCAGCACCACTGACTTGAATGCAATGGTGTCCATTTTGAAATCTTTTACAGGCTCGTCTGACTTGCATGCTCCCAAAGGGGATCATGCCAGCAGAGAAGAATGCCTTGCGTGGTTACACTCACCGTGTCGTGCCCGTGTGGAAAGGAAGCCGTTTAGTTTGTGGACGCATCCCCAATCCCATTGCTTTTATCAGAAAAAGGGGGAATGCCTTTCTCAGATTGGTTCGGACAGTTTATTTGACACCGAGTTGGGATCCCATGTGAACAGAGACAGCCAATTGGATTAAAAAAGAACCACCGCAGCGGGATGCGTTTTATCTGACGATATTGCACTTGGCATTACAGCGTCGTCCTGGCCTTCCCATTCCACCAATATTGTTGCTCCAAGATGTTGTTGCGGGGGTTTTTATGAGCCTCCCTAGTTCAAGATGTCTAAATGCATTTATATGAAGCTTTATATTCAGGCATTACCTTCGGACAGAATGAACAATTAGCTCAACCCTTACACCGAGTTCCTTGTAGAATGACAATGGTGGGATATTTATTGCCCTCATACAACACATTATAGAGCTCGCCGAGACATCCCGCACGAAGTCGGATTGTGCTCCCAAAAACAATAATGGAACATTCCGGGGGTGCAGGAAAATAATATGAGTGCCCTCAGAAGGAACTTCAATGCAGGAGGAAGCCATTGGGCCCATCAAAGCCTGTACTATGGTTGTCCATGCTCTATCCTCTTAAAATGCGGAGCATCAAGCAAGGAAGCAGCACTTACCATTTTTAATGTCTTTGGTATAACCCGGCCAAGGTTTGATTCGAACCGCCAATCTCTCAGTCTCTGGGCGAACGCTCCAACCATCACACTAACCGAGCTTGTGTCCGCCAAGGAGCAAAGGTGCAAGTGATTCCTAGACTGTCAGATCGATAGCCATTCTGGGTTAACGTGTTGGAATCTGTGTTGCAGGTTACCTGGACAGTGCAAGCATCTGGGGCTGCCTTTACCGGAATATTTTCATAACTGGGTCAATATCAAAAAGGTATGTTGGTTGACTGGGTGAATGCTAACCAACGTGAGGAAATGCTTGTGTGACCCAGTGAAAATGTACAATTTGGTTGTATATCCCATCGGTCATGTCTGCAAAGATTTATGCGTACCATAATGAGGGTAGCCGAGGAGCTCAACGAGATTACAGTTGTTCTGGATTCCTTCTCTTTGTTACCATGACATTCTTTTCTTTGTTACTCTATTTTAGCTGTGGCAGGGGTGTTTGTTTTTTACCTACTTTTTGCTCATTTATGATTTAATTATTTTTACATAACAGTTGCATGAGGTTGAAAAGCCCAAACAAGCGTTCATACCATTTTTCTAGTTTCATTTTTCTCGTTGCTAGTTTCACCCTGATCCTTTCGACTTGTTTTAATTTGTTCAGAGCGATCGACAGCTCAAGTATTTTATTACAGCTCGTTTTTGTTTACTGCTTGTGAAGGAGCTGGACGTCTTTTTGGGAAAGCGGATCACGAACCAACAGAGGAAAAAGGGTAAATGAGTAAACTATAAGGGCACTCGGTAGAGAGCATACCTCCGCCAGGCTGAACAGTTTATGTTTTGTATCCCACTGATAATCCGGATCTAGATTCGGACCTGAACCAAAGTCTAATTGGCTTGTTCTCGTCACCTACCCAACTCGTCCACCAAGTTTAGTCATAACTCGTCCATAACTTTTTTAAATATCATGCTACATATCGCTTTTCGCCCGATCTCTCAATGGTGAAGAATCACTTAAGAATTAAATAACTCTCTTATCCGAATCCATATTCAGATCTTTACAAAAATCGAACCGATTCGTTCTTGTCACACACACAACCTCTCCACCAAGTTTCGTCCAAATCCGTCCACAACATTTAGATATCGTGCGATGTATCAGTTTTAGCCCTATCTTCCAATGGTGAAGAATCACTTAAAAATTAAATAATTCTCGTATCCGAATCCATATTCAAATTCAGATTTTTACCAAAATCGAATCGATTAGTCCTCGTCACACATCCAACCACTTCACCAAGTTTTGTCCAAATCCGTCCATAAATTTTTGAGATAGCCTGCTATATACAGCCCTGGTGTTGGGCTAGCGGCTAGGGTGCCGGCTTAGGATCCTAGGATCCTGGGTTCGAATCCCGGTCGATCGCTGAATTAACGCCAGGGGGGTTGACTCAGCCTGTCATCCTTCCGAGGTCGGCTAATTGAGTACCAGTTCACTGGTAATTCCCTGTTTGTCGTTAAAGGCGGCAAAAAGGGTTGGCGTCAGGAAGGGCATCCGGCCGTAAAACATTGCTTCAAAAAGGGGACCGAAAAACAACAACAACCACGGTACCCGAAAAAGGCCAACCCCTGCTTTGCGGGGAAAAATGGCCTCTAAAGGTGGTTATTATATTTATTTATATATACAGACTTGGCATTTAATATGGAATATTTTTTTTTCTTGACTTGGGTTTACTTTCTGAACTCAGTATATCAATCTGGTGAGTTTCTTTCACCCTTCGGTGATGTCTTTGTTGAAAGAACCATGTCACTGATTGTCTTTCGCAGCAAGAAGTCAATAACAGGATTATATCACAGGTGGCGTGACAAAATGTAAGGACAGGTACATTTGACGATTGGCTTCACAATCGGGTATATAAGGGTTGTTGCATTCTGTATTAGTGGAAAACAACTGCTGCACGTCTACAAAAGTTATTGCCGCTTCCTCTGGAGATGGTCCGTCAACTTGACAATGCTGTTTGTCATGGAGTGGTGGCTTTACGAAATTCTGGCATGAAACAGCGTGCTATTGCTCGGCAGTATGGCATCACTCAAGGTCAGGTGTCAAAGATCCTGAAACGAAATGCTCAGAGGGGTGTCCCTACTCCAATACCGAGGCCAGGACGTCCATGCAGAACCACAAGGAGAGATGATCGCCAGCTGCACCGGTTAGTCTGCAATGGCCGTACCAAGTCAGCTAATCGGCTTAGGGCTGAGTGGCAGCAACTGACAAATTTGCCTGTATCCAGAAGGCTAGTCAACCAACGACTGGTTCAAGCAGGCTATCGTGCCAGGCATCCCCTGAGAAAGCCACGTCTCACCAGACAACACAGCCAGCGCCGATTGCAGTGGGCCAGAGAGCACCGTCAATGGCAGCCAAGACACTGGAATCACGTGACCTTCAGTGACGAGTCTAGATTTCTGGTCTATCGTCAAGATGGCCACGTCCGAGTGCGCAGACAAGTGCATGAAGCCCACAACGAAGATTGTATAGTGCCAAGAGTCCAAGCTGGAGGTGGTGGGGTGACCATTTGGGATGCTTTTCATGCAGGGGGCAAAACTGACCTGTTTGTTCTGAATGGAAACCTGAACCAGTTCAAGTACAGGGTCATTCTGGAAGAAACATTGCTTCCATTTGCTCGTGCAGCCTTTCGAGGAAACTTTGTCTTCCAAGATGACAATGCACGGCCTCATCGTGCTCGCATGATCCAACACTTTCTTGCTGACCATGGTGTAGAGCATATGGAGTGGCCTGCCATGTCCCCGGATATGAATCCGATAGAGAACTTGTGGGCAGAATTAACGCGGCAAATCTACAACTTGGACCAGCAGCCTACCTCTGTGCGTGAATTGCAGCAGACTATTGTCACTGCATGGCAAGCGAATCCTGTCCAAACCTTAGCAAATCTCGTGAACAGCATGCCTCGACGTGTACGTGCTCTCCTGAATGCTTGTGGGGGTTACACGAGGTACTGAACTGTAATTTTACTGTCCGTAATCCCAGTCATAATTTAGCTTTTGTTTTTGTTGAAATTTTTTTGGGATAATGTGCAAAATAAAGAGATACTTCTGGAAAACGTACAGTAGTTTAACACAGTACTGTCCGTGAATTGAGTTCGATATCAGTTTACATCACTTTCAAGGATCAATTTATTTGCTTCGAAATGTCAAATGTGGTTTTTGTTTCTTTTAAAGGTCACATTAACAAAATCTAGAATAATTTCAACATAATTCCAATGAACTTTTGGTTCTAAGTCACCTTGAAAAGTAAGTTCACCCCCACAAAAAAAATATTCCGTATTAAATGCCAAGTCTGTATATATATATATATATATATATATATATATATATATATATATATATATATATATATATATATATACATATATATATATATGTATATATATATATATATATGTATATATATATATATATATTTATATATATATATATATATGTATATATATATATATATATGTATATATATATATATATATGTATATATATATATATACGCCGCACCCAGTGACCCGATGCCCACGGCACTAATGGATTTACGATCTACGAACCGCGCTCTTTGTTTATCGCGTACAGGCATACTCGAAAATCTGAATTAGCCGACGTTGGGGCCCAAAAGCATCCGATTAACTGCCGATACGATTGCCATCTTACGACGCCATCGTATTGGCGTCTGCTGGGCGAAGGCGAAGCAAGCCGTCCGCTGATTGGACAGTCAAAGGCGACAGCAAGCCGTCCACTGAGTGGACAATCCCAGAGTGGTGCTATGCCGATTCCTATTACGAATCCATTCATTTTTCAAAAGTATATCGTAGCGTTGTCATTTAAGTAGATTGCAATAAATACGTTGTTCATATCCGCACTCTTCATTCTCATCTTTCTTCCTAACTCTTACTCGGACAAGCAAATCCCCTATGCCATCCATAATGGTACACTCTATCCATACACCACATCCTCCCTTCCGTGGATGTTCCACGGGTTTCGGCTAGTCTATATTAATTACGGATGGTTGGAACATACAGTGCCTTCAGAAGTATTCACACTCCTTGACTTTTTCACATTTTGTTATGTTACAGCCTGAATTTAAATTGGATTAATTTTTTGTCACTAATCCACACATTACACCCCATAATGTCAAAGTGGAATTTTTTTTACACATTTACAAAATAATTAAAAGGAAATACAGAAATATCTAATTTACATAAGTATTCAACCCTCTGAGTCAATACTTCATAGAAGCGCCTTTGGCAGCGATTACAGCTTCAAGTCTTCTTGGGTGTGTCTGTATCAGTTTTGCATATCTGGATTTGGGGAGTTCTCCCATTCTTCTCTATCAAGAGCTCCTATCAAGTTGTATGGGGGAGCGTCGGGAGAACAGCAATCTTCAGGTCTTTCCACAGATTCTCAATAGGATTCAAGTCTGGGCTTTTGCTGGGACACTCAATGACTTTCATGTTCTTGTTCTGAAGCCATTCCAGTGTTACTTTGGTTGTATGCTTGGGGTCATTGTCCTGTTGGAACATAAATCTTTGCCACAGTCTAATGTCTTTTGCACTCTGAAGCAGATTATCCTCAATAATTTGCCTGTATTGGCTCCATTCATTGTTCCATCTATCCTTACAAGTCTCCCAGTCACTGCTGCTGAAAAGCATCTCCATATCATGATGCTGCCACCACTGTGCTTCTCTGAAGGGATGGTGTTCGATGGGGGATGAGCTGTGCTAGGTTCCTACCAGATGTAGCACTTTTCATTCAGGCCAAAGCGTTTAATTTCTGTCTCATCAGACCACAGAATATTTTGTCTCATGCTCTCAGAGTCTTTCACGTGCCTTTTTGCAAATCCAGGCATGCTGTCATGTTTTTTGCAGGAGTGGCATAAAGCCTAGATTTGTGAAGTGCGGTAGAGACTGTTGTCCTCTGGAAGGTTCTCCCATCTCAGCCAAGGAACTCTGTAGTTCTGTCAGAGTGGTTATTGGATTCTTTATCACCATTAGTTCCTTCTTGCCTGGTTGCTCAGTTTGGTTGTACAGACAGCTGTAGGAAGAATCTGGGTAGTTCCATATTCTATCCATTTCCTAATGATGGAGCTCACTGTGCTCTTGGGAACTTTCAACACTATACAAATTGTTTTACACCCTTCCCCAGAGCTATGCCTCCTCACAGTTCTATCTTGGAGTTCTATAGACATTTCCTTGGACTTTATGGAAGAGTTTCTGCTGACATGCCCTGTCAACTGTGGGACCTTGTATAGAAAGGTGTGTTTCTTTCTAAAGAATGTCCCATCAATTGAATTGGCCACAAGTGGACTCCATTCAAGTTGTAGATACATCAAAGGAAATTGGGTGCACCTGGACTCAATTTGGAGTGTCATAGCAAAAGGGTTGAATACTTATTGACTCAAGACATTTGTGCTTTTCGTTTTTAATTTTTTTGTAAGAATTTCAAAAAAAAATCACTTTGACGTTATGGGGTATTATGTGTAGATCAGTGCCAAACAAAATCTCATTTTAATCCATTTTAAATTCAGGCTGTAACACAACAAAATGTGAAAAAGTCAAGGGTTGTGAAGACTTTCTGAAGGCACTGTACCTTTCAGACAAGTAGATATTTAGACCCCTTAGTCCTCTGAGATCCCTTCAGACCATTTTACCCTTTTATACCCTTTGGACCTTTTGATATGCTTTATACCCTTTAAACCTATACACCCTTTAGACCCTTAAGACCTTGATGACCCTTTTGAACCTGAAGACCCTTTATGACCCCTAATACGCAATTTTGTATTTTATTTTTTATTTTTTGTATGCAGAATCGAGGCTCGTGTAAGAGCTAGCACATTGAACATGAAAACATGCACAGGCACATGAAAAGATACAATGAAGGGAGCGGGAGACAACAGGGGGAGAGAGAGGGAAGCACACAAGCACAACGACAGTAGAGAACAAGGATGTCGGTAGATCTGTGGAAGGGGAAGGATGGAAGGGTACACAGTATAAAGCAAATGAACACTTCTATGAGAAAATGAGAAAAGAGGAATGAAGGAGTAAAGGTGAGCAGAGAGTCTTGATTTTGGCAATTTCACCAGAAGTGGGGTTGCTGGCAGATCGTATGTGTCCTGCAGGAATATTTGGGGGACAGAGCACAGACAGAACAGGGGGAGCAAGGCCGGACAGGAGTCGGTAGAAGACAGAAAGACCACTTACCTGCCTGCGGTGAGAGAGAGAAAGGCCCTCAGAATCAGCTTCATCGCAGGAGATTCCAATGATTCTGAATGCTTTGGTTCCAACCGCGTGAAGCCGAGCTAGGTGTGAGGCAGGAGCACCAGCCCAGAGGGAAGAGCAGTATTCTGTGAGCTGCTGATGAAAGCTTTGTATGTTGTGAGCAGCTCAGATGTGCCCAGAAAGGCCTTCACACGATGGAGGATGCCCAGACGGCGACTGGCTTTGGAGGCCAGCTTGGAAATGTGGTTTTCCCAGGAAAGATCATGGCAGATTGTGAGACCCAAAAGTTTAAGTGACAGAACTTCTTCAAGAGGATTGTTCAGAAAGTAGATGGGAGGGTTGTCCAGATGGTCTTTTCGGCGAGACAAAGTGAGAGTGTGAGTATTGTCGGGATTGAAAGACATGTTCCACTTGTTTGATAAGTTTGTGATATTGTCCGTGAACAGTTTATGATAAGTCCAGGTCTACAGAGAGTGAAGAGGCTGCTGCTGCCTGCCGATCAGAGTGTTGAGATATGGAGCGGCAGAGAGTGGAGTCATCAGCAAAGAGATAGAGAGGATTTTCCAGAGAGTCGGAGAGATCATTAATGAAGACCAGAAAAAGCACAGGGCCCAGAACACTGCCTTGAGGAACTGCAGCCTGAACAGAAAGGGGAGAAGAGAGAATTCCATTCAGGGCCACACATTGACTGCGACCAGAAAGGAAGTTTGCAAGCCATGCATGGAGGTTTCAATGGATACCATACGAGGAGAGTATGGTGAGCAGGGCGGGGTTCCAGACCGTATCAAAGGCACGAGATATGTCAAGGGAGACAGCTCTGATTTCCTGTTTCGCATTGAGGACCTCCATCCATTGTTGAGACAGCAGAAGCAGCATGTCCAGAGTAGAATGACCTGTTCTGAATCTAAATTGATGATCTAAGATCAAGCCATTGGGGAAGCGGAGGGATTTGATGTCTGAAGTGATGATAGATTCCATGACCTGCTGATTATTGTGAGCAGGCTGATTGGTCTGTAGTTGCAAGGATCTGTTTTTGCACCTTTCTTGTGTGAAGCATGTTGAAGAGCAGGTGTGAAAGAGTGGCAGAGCAGGATTTTAGGACCCGTGGGCTGATGCCGTCTGGTCCAGTTGCAGAATCAGAGTCGAGGTTTGACAGAAACGTCTCCACCTTGTCAGGAGAGAAGGACACAGAGTCCAGGAGCAGCTGGGTTCGACTGGGTAAGGTGGGTACAGAGAGAGATGGGTTTGGGACACAATATTTTGAGGCAAACACAGAGTTGAGGCATTCGGCTTTGTCACGTGCGGTGTCGGCTGTGTAGCCGTTTGAGGTAAGTGAGGGGATGGAGGGGGAACACACACCAGAAACAGATTTGACCAAACGCCACCAGGATTTAGAGGAAGGAGACAGGTTTGAGAGTTCAGCCTTGAGAGTCGAGAGATAGTGCTTCCTGGCTCTCCTGAGGGTAGACACACACTTGTTCCGAGCTTTGTGAAAGGAATTGAGATTGCCTTCAGTATGGATTAGCCTTCCAAGAGGCAAAGGTAAGTTGTTTCAGGGCAACTGCCTCACCACAAGATTCAGTGTACCATGGATGGGAGGAAGGGTATGACAACCGAAGACGAGATGGGATAAATCTGTGCATGAGAGAGAGCAGTTTACTTTGGAAGAATTCCCAGGAAGAGTTGATGTCAGAGGCAGTACAGATCGGAGACCAGTCCAGATGATTGATGGCTGCTTGAAGACCATGCCAGTCGGCCTGAGTAAAATGCCAGACTCGCCGACGCTGAGGAGGCTCTCTGAGAATGGCGAGAGAGATATCCACTTAAACAAGGAAATGATCAGAAGAACCGATTGGAGCAGAAGAAGAGCAGCAGACATTTGCAGGGAAGTTTGTCATAACCAAGTCTGGAAGAGAAGATGCTCCATTGACTGAGATCCGGGTCGGGAAATTGATAGATTATGTCAGTCCCAATGAGTCGCAGAAGTCCTTTGCTGAGATGCCTTGGCTGGTGAGAGAGGTACTCACACCCAGCCAGCTGGCATTATGAGAGTTGAAGTCGCCACATATGAAGAAGAGAGAGTTGGGATGAATGGATAGAAGTTGGTTCATCTTGTCAGACAGCGAAATGTAAATGGAGTCATCACTGTTTGGAGGATGGAACAGAACACATATGAACAAAAGGTGGGAGCGGAGAGGAAGCCGTAGCCAGAGGTACTACTGGGGGTGGGGTGGAGAGAGGGCAGTGCAAGGAGATTGAGGAAGAGAGTTTTTGGTAAAGATAGCAACCCCACCACCCGGACGAGGCTCGGGTCCATCATACCGGAGGAGGGAGTAACCAGGTAGAGATATTCAAGATTCAGAGACATCTTGAAGGAGGAAAGTTTCTGTTAAGCAGATTACATTTGGTTTGTCAGAAGCAACCTGTATGGAGAGATCAATCAGGTTTGAGCGAAGGCCCTGGATGTTTGAGGTCCATAACGTTAAGGAAGAGGAAGAGGAAGGGGGAGCATCGGGTACAGGACTGGGTAGGGGAGTGGTCGGGTAAGATGAGAGGGGGAGGTAGAGAGAGCTGTTGTTTGTGTGTCAGACATTGCAGAAGAGCTAGGAGAAAGGGAAGGATGAGAAGGACAAAAGGTTTGATGGTGATAGGATGAGGCACAGTGAGGGGATGTTTGAGGGGGGGCAGAGCAAAGTAGAAGGTTGGAGGAGGTGGAGGTATGAGATCGAAGGGAGAAGAAGTGGGGAGGAGGCAGCTTTGAGGAGGAAGGGGGAGGAGGGGGAATTGGAGAAAGATGGTTGGGGCTGAGATTTGAAGGGGAGGGGTTGGGGGGGAGTTTTGAAGGGGAGCAGTGAGGGGGGAGTTTTGAAGGGGAGGGGGGATGGAGGAGATTTGAAGGGGGGGGGGGATTTGGAAGGGAGGGTGAGGGGGGAATTTTGAAGGGTAGGGGTGGGGAGGAGTTTTGAAGAGGAGGGGTGAGGAGGGAGTTTTTAAGGGGAGGGGATGGGGGAGATTTGAAGGGCAGGGGCAAATGGGGAGATTTGGAGGGGAGGGGAGAGTTTAGGAGGGGAGGGGTGAGAGGGGAGTTTAGGAGGGGAGGCGTGAGGTGGAATTTAGGAGGGGAGGGGTGAATGGGGAGTTTCGAAAGTGAATGATTAATGAAAAACGAACATTTTTTTACAAACTGGGTTTATTGTGATTTTCAAGTCAGAGATCCATTTGAAAACGATAGAAGAGGGGTGGAATGAAGGTGAGTTTAGAGAATGTTGAGAGGAGGAACTGTAAGAGATTGAATTTTTTTTTGAAGTGGAATTAATTGAAGAGGAAATTGAAAAAAGCCTCTTAAATAGGAATAAAAACAGCATGTTGTAATATACCACTGAATAAAACACTCCAGGGGAAAGTTTAAACATATTTAAATAATATTTCAACAAAACCATGAAAAAACAATCTGGGAAAAGTCCCTGAAGTTTGGGCATGGATCTGAGAAAGGAGAAAGGGTTGAATGAGTCTGGAGGAAACTAGAGTTGGAAAGGTGGAGTATCGGCTGGAGAGGTAGAAGAAAAAGGAGATAAAGGGGGTGGGGCGAGACAACAAGCACGTGGAAAGTAATAATGAGGAGAGAAGGAAATGATAAGTAATTTTTTTGTTTATTTTTTTTATTTTTTTTGTATTTAAAACATTCGACAAAGGGTAAGATATTCGGGGGAGTTGGGGGGAGAAAAGAAAATCAAACAAAAAACAATGCAGCGAAGGAAAGAACTTAAGTTTACAAAATACCGACGGGGGGAGCGAGCCTAGAGGGACAAGGCCGCGCACGCAGTACTAACACAAAACGACTAATTACACACAAGTTTGCACGAATTACAAACCAAAACCAACTAGAAACACAAAGCAACACATTTACAGTAAAATAACCAGTGGAAATTTGACAGACACAAATGGGAAAATACTTAAACTTTGATGATGTGGAGAACTCGAAGGACGCTTTCTCGCCCGAGGAACTGGAAGCGGAAGTCTATATTTAGTTGAGGCTCGTGGAAAAGCTAGAATTGGTATACTGAATGGATCAGGACACAACAGGACAAAAGCAACAGTTGAGAGAGGGGGGAAACACCAATAGCAGAGTTGAAGGCCAAGATAGAGGTAGACTTGGACAGCCAATGGGTGTGGGGAGTAATTGATGGCAGATGATGCATAGTGTGGAGAAGATGGATACAGAAGGAAACACTGAGGAAAAGCTGGAAATTTGGAAATAGTAGGGATTGAGAGGGGGAAGGGGTAATGAGGGTAGAAAAGATCATGGTTTTGGATTGGGGATGACCTGAGATGGTGGTGAACAGCTATCTTGAAGACCTGGAGGGAAGAATGAGGTTGAAGAGAATGTGGAAGTTGGTTCCACAGGCTAGAGAAAAGAGGAACAAATGAGTGGAGTTGAGCAGTGATCCTTGATTGAGGCAGTTTTGCCAGAAGAGGGTTGATGGTGGACCATGTGTGTCCTGCAGAAACTTGGGGTAGAAAGCACAGAAAGAGCAGAGAGCACAAGACCAGAAAGGAGTGTGGGACAAGACAGAGAGACCACCAACTCATGTGTGATACTCGTGATATATATATACAGTATATGGGGGGCAATGCCCCCACCTTTATTTTTTCAGTAGTTTCCAATTGAGATAAAAACATCCCGTATTTAAACGTGAGTAACAATAATGAACGTAAACCGTATTTGTGATTTCACGTACACTAACAAACGGTAATTTTGGAAGTCAGACCGACAGTCACATGAAAAAGTAAGTGCACACCATGTAAAGTTTTGACTTTTTCAACATATTTCAACATACAGCTATTTGATCTGCATTTCAACAATATTGATAGATAAAGGTGATATAATATAACAAATATCATGAAACATTTACATTTTGTAGTCCATTGTATAATTTAAATAAACATAAATGCAAGTTTCGCATGTGGAAAAAGTAAGTACACCCTTGGCTCTAATAGGTGGTATTGCCCCCTTTGGCAGAAACAACCTCAAGTAGGCGTTTCTTATAACTGTCTACCAGTCTCTGACATCGACTGGGAGAAATTCTTGCCCACTCCTCCATGCAGAATTATTTCAGCTGTGCGATGTTTGAGGGGTTTCTTGCATGCACAGCTCGTTTCAAATCCCCCCACAACATCCCGATGGGATTTAGATCCGGGCTTTGACTTGGCCATTCCAGAACCCTCCATTTCTTTCTTTTCAGCCATTCCTTGGTGGATTTACTGGTATGTTTAGGGTCATTGTCATGTTGCAAAGTCCACCTCCGGTTGAGCTTCAACTTTCTGACAGATGGCCTCACATTATCCTCAAGCACCCTCTGGTACAATGAAGAATTCATAGTGGATTCTATGATGGTGAGCTTTCCAGGCCCTGATGCAGCAAAGCTGCCCCAAACCATAATATTTCCACCGCCATGCTTTACAGTTGGTATCAGGTTCTTGTGGTCAAATGCTGTCTTTGGTTTTCGCCAAACATGTCCTCTGGTACTGTGGCCAAATAGCTCTACCTTTGACTCATCTGTCCAGAGCACATTGTTCCAGAAGTGCTGGTCTTTGCCTAGGTGTTCATTGGCAAACTTTAGTCTTGCCCTGATGTTCTTTCTGGACAGCAAAGGTTTCCTCCTGGCACACCTCCCATGCAGATCAAATTTGTGCAGCCTCTTTCTAATGGTAGAAAAATGGTAAAATGTAAATAGTAAATGGTAAAAAAAAGAAAAAAAGAAATAGAAAAAAGGCCTCTAGAGGTGTTTTTTTCTTTTCTTTTTCTAATGGTAGACTCGTGCACTTTGACATCAACAGTGGCAAGAGCTACCTGTAGGTCCCGTGATGACATTCTGGGGTTCTTCAAGACTTCTTTCAGCATCTTACGGTCTGCTCTCGGGCTGAACTTGCTGGGGCGGTCTGGCCTGAACAAGTTGGCAGTTGTTTGGAATCTTCTCCACTTGTAGATGATCTTCCGGACAGTCGAATGATTGATTTCAAATTGTTTGGAGATCTTTTTAAATTCCTTCCCAGACTCGTAGGCATCTATAACCTTCTTTCTGAAGGCCTCAGACAGCTCTTTTGATCTAGGCATGGTGACGCCACACACTTCAACAACAAAGAGCAAACCAAACGAAATGTCTGAGGTTTAAATAAGAAAGGTTCCTCCAAGATCCTCTCTAACGATGTTCGAATCATTTGCACCTGAGCTGATCATTTGCACCTGAGCTGGTGCACCTGATTCTAATTTTAGGTATTTGAAGTAGTGATAAATGTAGGGGTGTACTTACTTTTCCCACATGTGAAATTTGCATTTATGTTTATTTAAATTATACAATGGACTACAAAATGTAAATGTTTCATGATATTTCTTATATTATATCACCTTTATCTGTCAATATTGTTGAAATGAAGATCAAATAGCTGTATGTTGAAATATGTTCAAAAAGTCAAAACTTTACATGGGGTGTTCTTACTTTTTCACGTGACTGTAGCTACCCATTATTAATATTAAGCCCTCGCACCCCCCAAATAGAGAAGTCAAACTACGCCTATGGACTGAACTTCTTCAAGAGGGTTGTTAAGTTGATGGGAAGGTTTGCCAGATTGTCCTTTCTGCGAGAGATCGTGAGAGTGTGAGTTTTGTCAGGATTGAAAGATGTTTGACCATCTTGTGATTTTGTCAAAGTCTGAAGAGAGAGAAGAGGCTGCAGCCTGTCTGTGAAGGATGAGGGATGCCATGGCAGAGGGTGGAGACATCACCAAATAGATGAAGCAGATTTTCCAGAGAGTCAAAGAGATCATTTATGAAGATCAGGAATAGGACTGGGCCCGGAACAGTGCCTTGGGGGACACCAGCCTTTGACAGGGAGAGGAGATGATAGGTTTCTGTTGAGTGCCACCTGTTGACTACGAGAGTAGAGGAAGTCAGTAAGTGTAAGATAAGTGTTTTATTGTCAGGCCATTAGCCATGTGTGGAGTTGGCCTTGGATTTCATCGGCAGAGAGATTGGAGAGTAAGGCAGGATGCTAGACTTTATCAAAAGCACGAGATATGTCCAGAAAGACAGCCCTGATCTCATGTCTGGTATTGAGGGCCTCCATCCATTGTTGGGAGAGTAGAAGCAGCATGGTCCAAGTGGAGTGACCTGGTCTAAAACCAAATTTGTGATGTGAAATTAGGTTGTTTGAGAAAAGGAAGGATTTCATATCAACTGCAATTTTGGATTCCATGACCTTGCTGAGGATTTGGAAGTAAGCCGATAGGTCTGTTGTTAAGGTTAAGGGGGTGAGTTTGTGCACCTTTTTCTGTAATGCAGTGATGTTTGTGGATTTCCATGCAGATGGAAGATGACCGAGTGCATATGTCAGAGTGTAAAGGGTAGAGACAGGATGTGCAAGTGCAGCAGAGTTGATTTTTAGGACATGTAAGCTGATGCCTTCCAGTCCAGTTGCAGAGTCGAGGGTTGAAAGAAACATCTCCACCTTTTCAGGTGCTAAATAAACAGAGTCCAGAAGCAGTTGGGAATGATAGGGAAGGATGGGCACCGAGAGTGGGGGATTGGGGATACAAGATTTGGAAGCAAACGCAGAATTGAGGCATTCAGCCTTCTCATGAGCAGAGTTGGCTGTGGTGTCATTTGAAGAAAGGGAAGGGATGGAAGGGGAGCATACACCAGAGACAGACTTAACAATGTGCCATCAGGTTTTAGAGGAGGGAGACAAGTTTGAAAGTTCATTTTTGAAGTTTGACAGATGTTGTTTTCTGGCTCTCCTGAGAGTGGACACACACTTGTTGCGGACTTTTTGGAATGTACTGAAATTGCCTTCAGTTGGATTAGCCCTTCAGAAAGAGAAGGCAGATTGTTTCAGAGCAACTGCCTTACCACAGGATTCGGTGTCCCATGGGTGGGAAGCAGGGTAGGATAATTGAACATGAGATGGGATGAATCTGTGCATGAGCAGGTTTCTGTGGAAGAATTCCTCGGCTGAATTAATATCAGGGGCAACAGATATGGGAGAGCAGTCATGAGGAGAGCTGGCTGCTTGCAGTCCCTGCCAATCTGCTGGAGCGAACTCCCAGACTTGCCGGTTTGAGGCAGCTCTCTTAGAATAGCCAGAGAGATATTGGCTTTTACAAGTACATGATCAGTTGAACCAATTGGAGCAGAGGAAGAGCTGGAGACATCTGCGGGGAAGTTAGTCATCTCCAAGTCTCGAAGGGAGGATTTGCGATTGGGAGAAATCCGGGTTGGAAAATTCACAGATTGAGTCAGTCCATATGTTTTATACCTCTCCCACCCCCCACCCCCCTTCCCATGCCGCCCCCCCAAAGCCCACTCCCTCCCACAGTTCTCTCGATGTCTCCATGTCTCTCGGTCCCTGCTCTCAAATGTTGTGTTTGTGTCCTTCCCCCTCTCTCCCCATCTTGTCTACCGCTCCCGATGTTATTTGTTTTATGTGTCTGTTTGTCTTTCTGTATGATTAATGTTCGCTCTTTCACGAGCCTCGATCTTGTATACAAAAACAAAAAAACAAAAAAAAAAACGAAAGTCCCATGGAGTCACATACGGTAAATGCTTTTTGAAGTACAATGGCTGGTGAGAGAGGTACCAACACCTAGCCAAGTTGAATGGTGACAATTGAAATTGCCACATGTGACGAAGGGAGAGTTGGGGATGAGTGCTAAAAATTTGTCTATGTTGTCTCAGACAGATGTAAAATGGAGTTAAGACCATTTATAACCCTTTTGACCCCTAAAACCCCCTTAGCCTCGACCCCTAAACCCCCACAGTCTCTTTAGACCCTTTCAAACCATAAAACCCTCTATAACCCGAAGACCTTTTATAACACTAAGACCCAGAAGATCTCGAAGACCCTTTTGACCCCTAACACCCTTTCATACTCCTAAGACCTAAGGACCTCCGAAGGGCCGGTGCTCCTGCCACACACCTAGCTCGGCTTCACGCTGTTGAAACCAAAGCTTTCAGAATCATTGGAATCTCCCGCGATGAAGCTAACTCCGAGGGCCTTTCACTCACTCACCGCAGGCAGGTTGGTGGTCTTTCTGTCTTCTACCGACTCCTCTCCGGCCTTGCTCCCCCAGGCCTTGCAGTGTCTGCGCTCTGTCCCCCAAATATTCCTACAGGTCGCACAAGATCTGCCAGCAACCCTCTTATGGTTAAACTGCCAAAATCAAGACTCTCTGCTCACCTTCACTCTTTCATTCCCCTTTTCTCCCGCCTCTGGAACAAAGTCCCCCACTCCCTTCAATCCCACTCCTCCCTCCAGGACTTTAAAACAGCTGTTCACCACCATCTCTTATCTTCCCCCCTCCAAAACCTTGATCTTTTCTACCCCTGCTAATTCACCCCAGATACACTTTTTTGAAATTCCAACTTCTTTCCTGAAAGTCCTTGCAGTGTCCATGTGTTTTATACCTCTCCCACCTCCCCCCAAGCCCTCCCCCTCCCACAGAGCTCTCGATGTCCCTGCTCTCAAATGTTGTGTTTGTTCCTTCCCCCTCTCTCCCCATCTTGTCTACCGCTCCCCTTATTTTGTGCTTTATGTGTCGGTTTGACTTTTTTGTGTGATTAATGTTAGCTCTTTCATGAGCCTCGATCTTGTATACAAAAAACAACAACAAAAAAAAAGACCATTTCAAACCCCTAAGGCCCTCTATAACCCGAAGACCCTTTATAATTCTAAGACCCAGAAGATCTCTAAGACCCCTAAGACCCTTCATAACCACAAGACCCTGAAGACCCCCAATAACCTTTAAGATCCTGTATTATCTTTTAGGATCCTAAGACCCTATATACCCCGTTATACCTTCTGTCTGAGAGTCTTCTGCGATGACATGAGGTTCACCAGTCATAATGAAAAGACCCCCATTGGTAAACCACATCAGTACCAAGTGCAAAATATAATTAATTAATTAAATGTATCTTTCTTTTTTTTCAGGCTCTGCTCATCTTGGTTAGTGGCATAGGGACAAGTCCCACGTAGCATATAAAAACTCCCACGTGGCAAAGAAAAACTCTCACGTGGTAAAGAGAAAATGGTGTCCATGACAACATTTTCACCCCCATTATAATAAAATGGGGTATTTTTCTGATTTTATTGTTGCCAAACCTCAGGAACTTTTCAAGATATCAAAATGAAACTTACACAGTTTATTTGTACGCATTTTTTTTTTTTTTTTTTTTTTTGTATACTGAATCGAGGCTCGTGAAAGAGCTAACATTTACTTCACAAACAAATCAACCAGACAAACAAAATATGTAAAAAGAGGGAGCGGAAGACAAGATGGGGAGAGAAGGGGAAGCACACAAACACAACATTTGAGAGCAGGGAGATGTGTGGAAGGGAGAGGGCTTGGGTGGAGGAGGCGTGGGAAGGGGGGGGGGGGGGGAGCGAGAAGTATAAAACACAAGGACACCAAGGACTTCCAGGACAGAAGTTGGTATTTCAAAAAAGTGGAATTGGGGTGAAATTAGCGTGGGTAGAAAAGATCAAGGTTTTGGATGGGGGAAGATAAGAGATGGTGGTGAACAGCTGTTTTAAAGACCTGGAGGGTGGAGTGGGATTGAAGAGAGTGAGGGAGTTTGTTCCAGAGGCGGGAGAAAAGAGGAATGAAGGAGTGAAGGTGAGCAGAGAGTCTTGATTTTGGCAGTTTGACCATAAGAGGGTTGCAGGCAAATCTTGTGCGACCTGTAGGAATATTTGCGGGACAGAGCCCAGATAGAGCTGGGGGGGCAAGGCCAGAGAGGAGTCGGTAGAAGACGGAAAGACCACCAACCTGCCTGCGGTGAGAGAGTGAGAGGCCCTTGGAGTTAGCTTCATCGCGGGAGATTCCAATGATACTGAATGCTTTGGTTTCAGCAGCGTGAAGACGAGCTAGGTGTGAGGCAGGAGCACCAGCCCAGAGAGGAGAGCAGTATTCCATTGAGCTGCAGATGAAAGCCTTGTATGTGGTGAGGAGCTCAGGTGTGCCAAGGAAGGACTTCGCACGACGGAAGATGCCCAGTTGGCGACTGGCTTTGGAGGCCAGATTTTAAATGTGGTTTTCCCAGGAAAGATCATGGCAGATAGTGAGACCCAAAAGCTTGAGTGACAGAACTTCTTGGAGAGGATTATTCAGAAAGTGGATGGGAGGGTTGTCCAGTCGGTCTTTTCGGAGAGACATCGTAAGAGTGTGAGATTTGTCAGGATTGAAAGACATGTTCCACTTGTTTGCCCAGTCTGTGATTTTGTCCAGGTCTGCAGAGAGTGAGGAGGCTGCAGACTGCCGATCTGAGGGATGAAGAATGGAGCGACAGAGAGTAGAGTCATCAGCAAAGAGATACAGAGGATTTTCAAGAGAGTCAGAGATCATTGATGAAGACCAGAAAAAGCACAGGGCCCAGAACACTGCCTTGTGGAACTCCAGCCTGAACAGGAAGAGGAGATGAGAGAAACCCATTCAGGGCCACACGTTGACTACGACTAGAGAGGAAGTCCGCCAGCCATGCGTGGAGATTTCCATGGATACCAAAAGAGGAGAGTTTGGTGAGCAGAGCGGGGTGCCAGACCGTATCGAAGGCACGTGATATGTCAAGGGAGACTGCTCTAATTTCCTGTTTGGCATTGAGGACCTCCATCTATTGTTGAGAAAGCAGAAGCAGCATGTCCAGAGTAGAGTGTCCAGGTCTGAAACCAAATTGATGATCAGAGATCAAGCCATTGGGGAAGAGGAAAGATTTCATATCTGAAGCAATGATGGATTCCATGACTTTGCTGATAATTGGGAGAAGGCTGATTGGTCTGTAGTTGCTGGGATCTGTTTTTGCACCTTTTTTGTGCAAAGCGGTGATGTTGGCAGATTTCCAAGCAGATGGAAGATGACCTTGAGCAAAAGAGAGGGTGAAGAGAACAGAGAGAGGGAGTGAAAGAGCGGAAGAACAGGATTTTAGGACCCGTGGGCTGATGCCGTCAGGTCCAGTTGCAGAATCCGAGTCGAGGGTTGACAGAAACTTTTCCACCTTGTCAGGAGGAAAGGACACAGAGTCCAGGAGCAGCTGGGTACGACTGGGTATGGTGGGTACAGAGAGGGATGGGTTTGGGACACAATATTTGGAGGCAAACACAGAGTTGAGGCATTCAGCTTTTTCACGTGCGGAGTCAGCCGTGTGGCCATTTGAGGTGAGGGAGGGGATGGAGGGGGAACAAACACCAGAAACAGATTTGACCAGATGCCACCAGGATTTGGAAGAGGGAGACAGATAAGAGAGTTCGGTCCTGAGAACGGAGAGATATTGTTTCCTGACTCTCCTGAGGGTGGACACACACTTGTTTCGGGCTTTGTGAAAGGAAATGAGATTTCCTTCCGTTGGATTTGCTTTCCAGGAGACGAAAGCAAGTTGTTTCTGGGCAATAGCCTCACCACAAGATTCCGTGTACCATGGACGGGAGGAAGGGTTTGACAACTGAAGACGAGATGGGATAAATCTGTGCATGAGAGAGAGCAATTTACTTTTGAAGAATTCCCAGGATGAGTTGATGTCAGAGGCGGTAGAGATGGGAGACCAGTCCAGATGATTGATGGCTGCTTGAAGACCATGCCAGTTGGCCTGAGTTAAATGCCAGACTTGTCGACGCTGAGGAGGCTCTCTGAGAATGGTCAGAAAGATGTCCACTTTAACAAGCACATGATCAGAAGAGCCGATTAGAGCAGAAGAAGAGCAGCAGACATTTTCAGGGAAGTTAGTCATAACCAAGTCCAGAAGAGAAGATGCCCCGTTGACTGAAATCCGGGTCGGGAAATTGACAGATTGTGTCAGTCCCAGTGAGTCACAGAAGTCCTTTGCTGAAGAGCCATGGCTGGTGAGAGAGGTACCCACACCCAGCCAACTGGCATGGTGACAGTTGAAATCACCACATATGAGGAAGAGAGAGTTGGGATGGGTAGATAGAAGTTGGTCCATATTCTCAGACAGCGAGATGTAGATGGAGTCATCACTGTTTGGTGGATGGTACAACACACATATGAACAAAAGGTGGGAGCGAAGGGGAAGCCGTAGCCAAAGGTATTCCTGGGGGTGAGGTGGAGAGAGGGCAGTGCAGGGCGAGTGAGGAAGAGAGTTTTTTATAAAGATAGCAACTCCACCTCCAGGACGAGGCTCAGGTCTATCATACCGGAGGAGGGAGTAACCTGGGAGAGATACCAAGGAATCAGAGACATCATGAAGGAGGAAAGTTTATTTTAAGCAGATCACGTCTGGTTTGTCAGAAGCAACCTGTATGGAGAGATCAGACACGTTTGAGCGAAGGCCCCGGATGTTTGAGGTCCATACTGTTAAGGAAGAGGAAGGGGGAGCATCGGATACAGAACAGTGGGGGGGGGGGGGGGGAGCGGTAGGGTAAGCTTTGGAAGAGGAGGAAGAGGTAGGGAGAGCTGTTGAAGGTGTGTCAGAGATTACAGAATAGCTTTGAGAAAGGGAAGAATGGGGCGGACAAAAGGTTTGATGGTGATTGGGAGAGGCGCAGTGAGGTGTTATTTGATGAGGGGGAAGAGCGAGGCAGAAGGTTGAGGGAGATGAAGGTGAAAGTAGGAAGGGGGAAGAAGCGGGGAGGACGCTTTGAGGAGGAGGTGTGAGAGGGGAGTCTAGGAGGGGAGGAGCGAGGGAGAGTCTCGGAGGGGAGGGGTGTGGGGGGAGATTTGAAAGGAATGGGTGATTGGGAAGATTTGGAGGGGAGGGGCAAGGGGGAAGATTTGAAAGAGATGGGTGATGGGGATGATTTGGAGGGGAGGGGCAAGGGGGTAGATTTAGAGGGGAGGGGTGATGGGGAAGATTTGGAGGGGAGGGGTGAGATTGGATTTTGAAAAGTGTACGATTAATGGGAAATGAACATTTATTGCAAAATGAGTTTCTTGAGACATTCGAGTCAAAAATACGTTTGAGGACGCTGGAGGGAGGATGGAGTGCTGGAGAGTTTAGGGAATGAATGAAAGATGCACTATAAGAGATGGAATTTTTTTTTCGAATGAATAGATTTGGTGAGCAAGTCGAAAGCATCCTTTTATAGAAGAAGAAGAAAAGGTGTTATAGAATATGACAGAATACAGGTCTTCAGGGGACAGATTAGACATTTTTTATCAACGTGATCACGTGATCACAAGCAACGTGGTCGAAGAACGAACGAACAAATAAGAACGAATAAACGAATAAGAACAGAAGGAAATATATATCTATATTTTTTGAGGAGATTTTAAAACAAGGAAGTATGGGGTGAAAAGACCGTGAAAAACAGAGACCGGAAAGTAATTGCAGCGCGATCGGAGAACCGCTGAGACAAAAACAAAGCCTCAAGCCAAGGTCGGACACGGTAGCCTAGTACTACACTTAGGCCTCAGAATACGCGATATGAAAGACCGACGATTCTGTACACAAATATGAAAAACCAACACCAAGAATACTATTAAATACACCCCAATAGGTACACACACCGAAAGAAAGATACAGTTTCGACAAAAACACAATTGTGAAAAGTTACTTAACTTCGAAAGCGAGCGCGCATGGACAGCTTTGAAGAGACGAGATCTCCAATCTTGCGCATGTGCAGAACCTCCTTCAAAATGTATAATTTTGTACACATTTGTAGTATATGTGTACAAAATCTGGTCGGGTCAAGATCCAATGTAAAACATTCAAAACATGTAAAACACCTCTTAGGTGGCAATTAGAAAGTGTATCACCAAATTTGTGAGGCACAACATTCCATCGTGTAAAACACTTGTGAGGTAATATTTTCCAAATTACCAAATTGCTGTTTCCATGGCAACTGTTGCTTATTTGGATTTCATAAGTATCGTGATATGCACAGCATCTTTCTTTCTTTGTCTGTGAGCAGGATATCTCAAAACGTTAGGGACAGATTCAGACAAAACTTCATGGACAGGTTCGTTGTGTGACAATAACGATTGATTAGATCTTGATCAAAATCCAGATCTGGATCTGATCATTTTTTCAGTGATTCTTCACCATTGAGTGATAGGGCTACAACCAATATATAATACGATATCTCAAAAAGTTATGGATGGATTCGGATGAAACTTGATGGACAGGTTGGGTGTGTGACAATAACGATTGATTAGATCTTGATCAAAATCCAGATCTGTATCTGATCATTTTTTCAGTGATTCTTCACCATTGAGTGATAGGGCTACAACCAATATATAATACGATATCTCAAAAAGTTATGGATGGATTCGGATGAAACTTGATGGACAGGTTGGGTGTGTGAGAAGGACTAATCGATTAGATTTTGGTTAAGAGCCTAATCTGTATCCGGATACGACATTTTTATTATTTTTTAATTGAATCTTCACCCTTGAGAGATATGGGGCAAAAATTATATATAGGATGATATTTTAAAACATTGCAGACGAGTTATGACAAAACTTGGTGGATAAGTTGGTTTGGTGACAAGAACAAGCCGATTCGATTTTGGTTCAGGTCCGGATCCAGATCCGGCCTATCAGCGGAATACAAAACGTAAACTGTTCAGCCTGGCGGAGGTATGCACTCTACCGAGTGCCGTTCTAGTTGTTGTTGTTGTTATTACTTTTGTTATTAGAAGTGGCCTTTGTGTACAATAAAAATGCTACAATAATGTGTAACAACACTCAAGCTGCTATCTGTACACCTCATCATGGTGTTTTCCAAGGTGGAAAAGACAATAAGACATTGGAATTCCTTGAGATTTTTGTGCAATTGAGTCGAAAGCAACAAGGCAAATGTAAAGGCTACACAAGTGCGAAAAATAAGGTCAATGCCTCTTACTCGTGATACAACTAAGGGCTTTGAAACTTTACTCGTAATACCCTCTCCGATCACCAGTGGGAGCGGTGCTACACAATACACATTTACGTAGAGAATATGCTTTGGCCCCACCTTTGGAATCACCGTGGGATGGGCGAGGCAGACCAAGTAGCTACAACTTTTGTCTTATGTCTTATGTATGACCCTTAATCCCACTGGTAAGTTTGGTTTAGATTGGATGAGTAACGATCGAATGCATCGGCCACAGACAGGCAGACAGACATCAAATTGCACATTTTAGGATGATTGTTACTCGGCAACGGCATAAATGACG
Organism: Myxine glutinosa; assembly: GCF_964187855.1. Classification (NCBI taxonomy): domain Eukaryota; kingdom Metazoa; phylum Chordata; class Myxini; order Myxiniformes; family Myxinidae; genus Myxine; species Myxine glutinosa. The sequence goes on along the minus strand of NC_136261.1, from coordinate 73,970,164 downwards.
TTTATCAACATCACTCATCGACCGGTCTTCAGGCTCCTATCCTCCATTGCTGGCTTTCCACTAAAAGTGCAAGGAAGAAAAAGATTACAACAAGTCAGGAGACAACGATGGTTCACGGGCGAGCGGTATTCAATGACAAAGGTCAAAACCGACATTGAAAATATATAAATAGGAATGTATTATCTGTTATGAGACTAGTTAGCAACACAATACCGAAAATTCGGTTTAATTCCGACAACTTTGAAAATTTGACCTTTGTGACCTTGAAATGTCAAAACGAAGGTTACTGGCCTTGAAATGAGATAGAAAATAATGTATAATCAGTTATGAGGTTAGTTAGCTACACAATACCGAAAATTCGGTTCGATTCCGACAACTTTGAAAATTTGACCTTTGTGACCTTAAAAGGTCAAAGGTCGAAGATTCTGAAATTTGTTGGAAAAGTTGTATTTCATGATGTATGTGATAATATAAGACCATGTACGTCATTTCACCCTATCAGGAAGCGAACAATGTAATAAAACCATCAAAAACCGACTTTTCTAAATGTCGTGACCTTGTGACCTTGGCCTTGGGGCAAAAATGAAAAATCGAGCTCCATGGGGCTAGACACATGACATTGCGCTCACCAAATACCGAAACCCCTGTCAGATTTCACCAAACCCCTCGGAGAAGATGTAGCTTGAACTTGATTACCCCCTAAAAAGACATCTTTTTCGGGCGTGGCTCCGCCCACAATGGGCGCCATACGCCCACTCTAGGCAGGACACAACTAGATCATGATATCAACCTCCCACCCAAGTTTCATCAAGATCGGATAATATCATCGGGTAGATATGCTGCGGACAGACAGACACACACACAGACAGACGCACACACATGACGAACATCGTGGTCACTTGATAACTCGTGAACCAATTGTTATGTTAACCATTTTGGATGCTACCTGCATGTCTAGGTGTTCTACAATAGGACAAATGAACCCTTTCCACTTTGTCAAATGGCATAGCTATGATACTGTAACTCGCTTTAACATGGTTTGTAATGGTGGACTTCTGTTTCAAGGACGAATGGACCAGCGGTGCCTGCTCTGGGCTCCAGGCAAGTATGTAAATTTTAACACTGGGTCATAATTAACAGCTGGCTAATTTGGTGCAGACAGCTGTCCTGCTGCCTTCACTGTGTTAATGGCATCTTGCGAGCAGCCGGGGTTCACGGGCTCACTAGCCGTGCCACTGCCGTGCGCTGCGACGTCCAATAATCCTGTGTAGGAGTTATTCCCTCTCTTGTGTCGCCCACGATGCTATGCTGTTTCAAGACCACGGCCTGTCTGTCGGCTCCGCTGCTAAAAACCAGAAAAGGCCTCGAGAGGCCTTCTTAGGAAGCGGGCCTTAATCGGAGCCGTGGAGCCATAATGGAGCGTGATTACGCGTTCCAATACGTAATACGGCATGCCATTAGTAATGAGTTATCACAGCGATGTTATATATCCTGTACCATTACATTGCCTCGCAAGACATCTCGCAGCGCAATGACACGACCTTGTGACTAGCGAGCTAAAGACTCTCGTGGGGATCAAACATATGCATCATTTGCATCCACTGGGGCACATCCTCTACACACAGCAGGCGACGATGGACCGAAAACTCAATAAATATATTACTTAGACATTTCTTTGAAAGATTACAGTATATTTAACATCTCCAATATTAGTCAGGTTCACTATGTTTTTTTGGTTCAAAATTTTTGGAGATTAGCAAAACTATACATTTTTGGAATATTCAGAGCATGAGAAATCCAAAAATTAATGTTGGCATTTGCGTAGACATTTGGCATTTCGCAAAGGTTCCTACGCAAATGCCAACATTAATTTTTGGATTCCTCATGCTCTGAATATTCTTTAAAAAACGTCCCTGGTGTTGGGCTAGCGGTTAGGGTGCCAGCTTAGGATCCAAGGATCCTGGGTTCGAATCCCGGTCGATCGCTGAATTAACGCCAGGGGGGTTGACTCAGCCTGTCATCCTTCCGAGGTCGGCGAATTTGAGTACCAGTACACTGGTAATGCCCTGTTTATCGTAAATAGGCGACAAACAGGGTTGGCGGCAGGAAGGCCATCCGGCCGTAAAACATTGCTTCAAAAAGGGGACCAAAAAAAAAAAAACAACAACCACGGTCCCAGAAAAGGCCAACCCCCGCTTTGCGGGGAAAAATGGCCTCTAAACGGTGGGGTTTTTTTTTTTTTTTTTTTTTTTCATGCTCTGAATATTCCAAAAATGTATAGTTTTGCTAATCTCCAAAAAATTTGAACGAAAAAAACATAGTGAACCTGACTATATATATATTCATGTCATCATCTGTTTCTGCAACTCTTTTCTCGTTTCTTTTTTCTGCCGGAACTCAATATGCAGCATCATACTTGGCTTTTCCTGCCATTATTCTAGTTGTAGAAGCTTTGTATCACTATATATTACATATATTTTTGATCACTGAATAACGTTTTAAAATCTTTTTTAAACTCGATCCTTACATGGGACTCATCAACTTCCACTGTTAGAGTGGATGGGACACTTCAACGGGTCATCATCATTTTGTCTGCAGCCCGTGGCTTCTGGTTGTATCATTGCTGGGAGCGTGACTGTGCTGCTGATGCAGTGCTCCTCTGTAGGTTCGGGCAGGAATTTGGAATTTGGTCATGGTGCTGCTGTTGTTGCTGCTGCTGTTGCTGCTGTTGCTTAGCCAGGTGTTGGCTTAGCGGTTAGGGTGCCGGCTTGGGATCCTAGGATCCTGGGTTCGAATCCCGGTCGATCGCTGAATTAACGCCAAGGGGGTTGACTCAGCCTGTCATCCTTCCGAGGTCGGCAAATTGAGTACCAGTTCACTGGTAATTCCCTGTGTGTCGCAAGAGGCGACCAACATGGTTGGTGGCAGGAAAGGCATCCGGCCATAAAACATTGCTTCAAAAAGGGGACCACGATGCCCGAAAAAGGCCAACCCCTGCTCTGCGGGGAAAAATGGCCTCTAAAGGTGGTTCTTCTTCTTCATGGTGCTGCTGATAGCTTGGCTACTCTTCATGAAGGACACCATGGGATCGTTAACGTCCATCAACTAATACCGGCAGACGGGACACCCAGTTTACCGTCTATCCGAGGGACGGCACACACATTGATGAATCGCCCTGCCTGTAAAACACCGGAATGACAGTTTATAGCTGGGTTAAGATTCAGGATGTTAAATTTGAAATAACTTCCTAACCAAAAAACTCCCAGCAGGACAAAATACCCACAACTAACACCCAACTAGGCAAAAGTACCTGCACTAACTTTCAAGTGGCACAATAGCTCAAATCGCAACACTCGATGGTTCACACACCAGAACAAGTGCCACAAAAGTGTCAGTCGTCATACAAAAATCCCACATTAAACCTATCGTAGGAAAGCCGTAGATAGGCAGACAGTGTCGGGTATCACATTTGCACAAACCCCAAATGGAGACTTATTTGTCAGGTCAGTCTTTTGGGACTACCACTGCTAACATGTAACCCAGTGCTACCTGCCGCATGGTCAGGTTGTCGGCGACTAAACCGACACCCCTCACTGGCTTTGCTAGTGGAAAGGGTGACTGACACCCTGACAGGACCAAAAATGACACCTGGAAAAGGGCGGATGAGCTCCCGTAGTGAGCCAACGGCCATCCAGTAAGGAGATGGTGTCTCCTAAAAAACACCCATCCGGTTTGGACCGTTTCAAGTCATACCAAAGACTTTTAAAAGGGTACGTGCTGCTTCCTTGTTTGAAAAGGATAGAGCACGGACAATCCCCATCGGTTGGCATCCATGGGGAGGAGGAAATTCCTCTTAAGGAAATGCCCCGTTGAGTACGGTGAGAAAAGCAGCGCCATTGTTATGATGTCGCTGGTACCCAGAGTATCTCAGGAAGTGACGTTAGTGAGGGTATTGACGGCACTTCGCCCAAGCTCAGTGGCTGTGTTAAGTGTTTATCTCATCAGTGTGTGTGTGTGTGTGTGTGTGTGTGTGTGTGTGTGTGTGTGTGTGTGTGTGTGTTTGTGTGTTTGTCAGCTCTACTACGAGCCTTAGCCCATGTAAAATATAAAAACTTAAAATAAACCTGCCTAGCTGTGTTTGTTATTCTTAAAGGAACACCATTTCTGACTGTTTAATTGACACTTCTGGAATTACCAAATCACTGTTTGTATAATTAATGATCCCTGCCACATTTTACCCTGAATGTGACTGCTGTAATGTTGTGGTAAAACATTCTCCTCCCACGGCCTCTTCCTGCAAGGCCCCACAGATCGCACTGTCGCTCATTGGGTTTCCACCTCACCCTCCTATTACCCCACCCCGATTGATCAACCCCCTTACCAAATGGGAAAATTGTCATAAAACGTTTGTTGTTGTTTGTTGTTGTCCTCCCATCGCCCTTGCCAACACATCGGCACAATGGGAAGTGCTTCTGCTTTTTTCAGAATGATCATACAATGAATGATATCGTCAATGTGGACGCCATCCTTGAATGAACCACCTTTTGTTTTGCCTTTATTCGGCTGTGTTACTCCGCTTTGACCCACCTGCTCTCAACATCGTTTGCTACATCAACGTCACAAAGAAAGAACTTCTAATTTGAATGATCTTTGTGCAGGCATATGCACAGACTGTGGGAAATTTTCCCCGTAACCTTGCGAGCATGCTCAACGGCCTGCAGCTTCAACATGTCGGCAGGCACCACAGTGGTCTGGGTGAGTGGATAAACAAAGGAATTTCTGTCTGGCAGTACTTTTATTGGTGTGTATGTGTGTACGCATGTGTGTAACATGAAGTGGAAAAGACCTTGGCATTAATGCACTGTATTTCCTATATTTGCTTCAACAGCCAAAGAGATGACCCCTAACCCCACGGAGATGGATATTTTGCCAATATCAACCAGCTAACAAATACACCTTCATCTTGAGCCAATCACAAGGATTCAAACTAGCAATAGATTTGGCCATAGGATATGTCAGGAAGATAGACAGCACAATGCTGATGGCCTGGATACCAGCTTGATGTTTTTCTTTTGTTTTTTTAAAAATGTACCACGAGGTCTTTAACTTCCACAAAACAAGTGAGCACAGAAGGGATCTCTCCAGAAGACAGTGCATTGTGAGATTGAGCATCCTGCCCACAAATGACCAGGAAAGTTTGTGGTTCAGTTTTATCCCTTCAACAATGGAATTAAGATTTTTAAAAAACTCAGAAGAAGGAAATTCTCTAGACATAAGAAAGTAATAAATTAAATATATATTTTGGTCTGAAATATATTTTTTTATGTTGAAGGCTCAAGGACTATATAATCATCGAGGCCAGGCCTTAAATAAAACAAGCATTCTGAGTATTGCGCTGCAATACATGTCCCCTACCGGCATTGGGTAGCACTGTCATAGAAGACAGTATTATGACTTACCGCACTCCAAATTATAGTCCGGAAAACTGTTGGAGAAATTCCCAAAGTTCAAAGTGCCATAACTTTGTCAAAATGATCGAAACGTCGTGAAGTTCGAACTTGATCTGTAACTTATCATGAGGAAACCGTGTACCAAGTTTGAAATCATTAGCATTAAGAGTTTAGAAAAAAAAAAGTACGGAAAGCTTTTCTTTGCGTGACGGACTGACGGACCGACAGACTAACAGACGGAGGGACAGAGTGCAAACCTATAGTCCCCTACGGTGTACACCAGTAGGGGACTAACAACTGCACAAGGAGAAATAAAAGAGAGAGAGAGAGAGAGAGACTTTGACTTTTGAAGCTCTTTTATTATAAAGGTAAGAAACCCATACAAGTCATGCAAATAATAAAGTCACCACAATTCAAAACATGTGCAGCCAAACAACAACAATAAAAACACCAAACACTAAAATAAAAAACTTAACAAACCATGATCAAGTTTACAAAACCCACCCTTTGCACACCATTTTCCCACAAAGGTTTGTAAATCATCTTTCATTTGGAAAAAAGAAAATTCCATGCGTAACCTTGCCATGACTAGAGCCTTAAACACAATTACCACATCACATAAAATATCAGCATTTGCCAGGAGCTTTGCTTTTCTTGTTTTGTAGATTGCTAATTTTCCAATAGAAATTAAGAAATTAGCAAGAGCAGTCTCAGAGCGTTTTTTATAACTAAGTGGTGTTCCAAAGATAAAAACACGTGTAGAAAAAGAAAAGTTCATACGATTAAAAAAAGTTGATAAAAAACCAAAGAAGGGAAAGAGTCTTGCACAATCTACGTAAGCATGGAAAAGGTCTTCAGAAATCATACAAAAGGGGCATTCCACTGAATTATCCTCATTAAAACGATGTAATAAAACATTGGAGGGCAACACCATATGGGCGAGTCTCCAAGCAATATCACCAGTCCTTTTAACAATCGGTGAAACATACATTGCAGACCATTGCGGATGGGAGGGAGACCCAGAAGGCAGTTTCTCTTTCCATCGAGCCCCAAAAGAAAGAGGCTGTAACGAGGGAAACCGAACTGAGATACACAAACGATACAGTCTCTTTTTATCCTTGCTGGAAAGTGGCGATGAGGATAGCAAGATAGATGTTGTGGTGCTACCAGCTGGCAGGCTAGAGCTAGCACAGATCTGTGGTGGTGTACGGTGGTCACCAATGTTGGCGGTTGAGCTCAGGCCCAGGTGCCTAAAAACACACAGGATTTCCTGTAGGACCTTGGCTACGCTCCTCAAAGATCTGATGCCAGTTCTTACTTGAAGATGTCCTGCGGAGAACCAACTGTTCCTGTTACAGTCACGAAGGTCCCGAGTCGTTTTCACGCCAGCACTCACAAAACGTTGCACAAAGGCACGTGAGCGAGGAATAGCAGGAAAGAGGGCATTGTAGAAAAGGGGTTCCCGGAGGAACCTTTCACTGTTGTATGTCTCCATTTGGCGAGTTATTGAAATGGACCGCCAGACGTTCAAGACATCTTGGTAAAAGTCAGGGAGCAGCGAAGCATCGACATGTTGCAGCTCCATGAAGAAGAGTTCACAATTGTACCCAAGCATGCCGGCTTGTTTTAGTATACAGTTTGCAGTCGATTTCCAGGGCAAGGCCTCCAGAAATATAAAACGACGAGCTGTGGAGACTCGGAAGGCCATCACCCGACAAAGAATGTCCACAAGCCCATGACCACCTTCTGCCAGTGGGAGGCAAATAGTCTCTGGCTTTAGCCAGTGTTTGCCATCCCAAAAGAAGTCAAGTAAACATTTTTGGATTGACGACACCAACGTTGCAGGTGGCTGCAAGGCAATCATTTTATGCCATAAGAGAGGGGCCACCAGGTTGTTAATGACCAGTGCACGACCTCGGAAAGACAAGGTCGACAAAATTCCTCTCCATCTGTTTAATTTGTTGCTGATTTTGTGGAGCAAACCATCCCAATTCCTTTTGACAAAGCCTGGGGTTCCAAGGTAAACACCGAGGTATTTCACACCTTCTTTTTCCCATGTCAAATTCATAGGGAGAATTGGAAGGGCAGAAGGTGGCGTACCGCCGACCCAAACTGCTTTGCATTTCGACCAATTAATTTGCGTTGTACATGCTTGAGAGTAAACCCGTAGGCACTCAAATAGCAGAGCAATGTCATTACTGCTGCGAACAGCAAAACATACATCATCAGCATAGGCCGAAATTATAACGGGATTTTCTGAGGGAGTCACTGAAAATCCCATAAGAGAAGATCGTAAACGAATCAAAAGGGGCTCAATGCAAAGAGAGTACAATATTCCAGATAAGGGACAGCCTTGCCGAATTCCCCTCCCAATCCGCAAAGGTGAACAGAGACCATCATTGATTTTGATCAAGCTAAAAATGTGATTATACAATAAGGATACATATGAAATAAAGGATGCCCCAAAACCAAATTGCTTTAAAATGTGAAACAAATACTCATGATTAACAGAGTCAAAAGCCTTTTCTTGGTCAATAAAAAAGAGACCGGTATGTTGTTGTTGAAATGCACACACATCCCACAGGTCTCGTACCAAAAAAATGTTATCGTGCATAGATCTGTGCATAACACAGTACGATTGATCCTGATGTATAACTGTGCTTAGAACAGTCTTTACACGGTTAGCTAGCGTTTTGGCAAAAATCTTGTAATCTGTGCAGAGAAGAGAGATTGGACGCCAGTTCTGTATCAATTGCAGGTCGTTTTTCTTAGGGATAAGGCAAACAACTGCACGCCGACAACTAAGGGGTAACAATCCCTCACGCAGACTGTATAAAAACACTGAGTGCAAAGCAGGACCAAGCATGTCCCAAAAGGTTTTATAAAATTCAGCTGGTAGCCCATCAAAACCAGGAGCCTTATGATCAGCAAGGCCATCGAGCGCAGTTTTAAGTTCACCGAGAGTAATGTTCTCATCCAAGACATGCCGTTGATGCTCATCTATCTGCGGTAAATTGGTCGTAATATTCTGCATTGCAGGCACATCATTGGGCTTAAAGGAAAACACATTCTCAAAATAAGACCGAACAAAGTGAACAATCTCCGTATTATCACTAAGAATATGCCCATCACTAGCCCGAAGACTAAGCATTTGCTGGCTCGCCTTCGTCGTCTTCTCAAACTTAAAGAAATCTTTACAACATGTGTCTGACGACAGTAAACTATTAACTCTCAGCCTGACTAAGGCACCAATACCATTTTCTTGAATTAATTCCTTAAGCAGAGTTTGTTTTTCAAAGAGGAGTTGACACCGTCTTTCATCACTGAGGACCTCAGCACCTTCCTGCAATCGTAGAATTTCTTGTTTCAAGGCATCAATACATAATTGTTTACTTTGAGAGCAATTGGTTTTGTATTGCTGACAGAAAACACGGATCTGCGCTTTAGCATAGTCCCACCACTGACAGAGATTTAGGAAACGATGTTGGAAATCCACAACCTTGTCCCAAAAAACCACAAAGGATGATTTAAAGAAAGGATCGCTCAGAAGTGAGGTGTTAAAAGACCAATACAGGGTGCGGCGTTTGAAGCGAGGAAAGGAAAAGCACAGTTTTACCAAAGAATGATCAGAGAAGCCTGAAGGGACAATAGCCGTATATGTCACAAGGTTGACAGCAGAGTTAGGAATATAAAATTTATCAAGACGAGCAAGTGAAAGATGATTTAGTAAAACCCGACACCAGCTAAATTGCTGCAGGTTTGGGTGTTGTTGCCGCCATACATCGTTGAGGTCATGCCGCGAAGTTATACTGGAAAGAGGCCTACTTGAAGCTGGATGTGGCTCTGCACTGTTCCTATCTAAAGTTGGGTTTAAAGTACAGTTAAAATCACCCCCTAAGCACAACAACGTATCAGAAGAGAGGTGTCTCAGGAAATTAAAGGACTGATTAAAAAAAGTTCCTCTATCTGTGCTATCACTTGGAGCATAGACGTTAACAAACATAAATCGTTGCTGATTGTATTCAAGCTCTACAGAGGCTAGATAGCCTGGTACGATTTCCTTAAAGATGGGGGGGGAGACAGACAAACGTGAACTGACAAAAAAAGCAATACCCGCACTCACAGAATCTGTATTACTAAAAAACCAAGTGCCAATCAGCTGTTGCTGCCAATCAGCCATGCAGTCTGCAGTGGCACGGGTTTCTTGCAATAAAAGTACATCAATCTTTTCCCTCCTGGCTAATTGCACAGTTTGGGACCGACGCAGCTGACTGCGCCCACCATTAATGTTCAAGCTTGCTATGTTCATAGAAACATAGGCAGCAACACAGCCATTACAGGTTTAATTCTTTCCTTGCTGTGACAAGGTACCTCTTCAGTCTTTTCAGTGATTGATCAGAAATATGAAGGGCCGCAGATTGTTGTACAACTTCCTGAGCCCCACTAATGAAGGCGTGAGTATCAACGAAGAAATCGCAGATTTTCACGCGCTTTTTACGGTAAGTTTTTTGAAGGAAATCCACGATTTCAGCAGGAGGGACAGAGCCTCCAGAGACATGCTCCGATGAGAAGTCGGCCTCACCATCACTCAGTGAGGCAACGGAAGAACCCCCATCAGAGTCACAATCATTGCATTGAGAGTCCATTGCTGAGGCAACAGGCTCATCGACGTGAAAATCTGAGACTTCAGCACTATCGCCCTGCTGACCATGAGCTTGACAAGGCTCAGCTGCCTCAATGGAGGATTCCACAGACAGATCACTAGTTCCAACACACTCACCACTCCCCACAGAGGGAGGGGTGGCACAATCAACACAAGCTTCATCAGGGGACACACATGGAGGCTCAACCTCACATGGAGGTTTACCCTCAGAACACTGGAGAGACTCAGGTGCTGTCTGGCCAACACATACATTTTCAGCATTTATCACATTACCCTCAGAGTATTCTGAAGGCGGGGGAGGTTGAGCAATTTCCTCAACTGGAGGAAACTGCTGAGGAGGAGGTCGCGCTCCACCATAACCTTCACTAACCACTTGAGCGAAGGTTGGAGGACAGGCCAAGACCTTATTATCAGGCTCGTTGAGGTCGCTAGAAGGTGGGAGGGTTCTTTTCCTGGTTCTCTGTTTGTCTACAATGGGGTTTGCATCAGCACCACCCATACTGTTTACCTCATCGACAACGATCTCAGTAGAGCCCTGCTGTTCATCACCATTCAGGCTAGTGGCTCTATCTGCGGACTTTTTCGGGCACGAGTCTTTTAAATGACCATATTGACCACACTCAAAACAAACTAGAGACTCTGTGGAGACAAAGACCCGATAAGTGTGACCTTCGACCTTGAAGGGCAATACCGCATTTAAAGAGGTTACACCACGCGGTAAAATCATATAAACAAAACGACGAAAGGACATGACGTGTTTTAAACGGTTATTTTTCCCTCGTACAGGAACCATAGTAACTGAAGAGACGACAGAACCAAGTTTGTTTAGTTCAGTAACCAGGTCTTTGTTCTTAAGGAACGGAGGAGCGTTAGAGAGAGAAACCCGAACTGCCGGCGTGTCGAGTGGACATACCTGAACAAACACGTCGGGAGCAAAGAATAGCCCGTGCTCGACTATTTGAGCAACCATGGGCACTGTGGAAACAAAGATTACCACGCGTTTATTCATGCGAGAAGCCGCTTTTACATTATCCAAACCGATTAACTCTCCGACCGCAAGGATAATGGCCTCCACATCGATTCCCGACGGAGGTGAGCAAACTAACCCATGCTTCCGGGTTAGCGCTTCAAGAGACGTGTAACGAGAGCTATCCGCCATCGTTTCCACGTTTAAACAAAGGGTAAATGTATAAAGGTTAATGAAGCCAAAAAGCTCCAGTAAACAAACGAAAAATAAAAATATTTACGAAAAAAGAAACGGAAAAAGGATTATGATTTGTAACACGAGGCGAAAAAAACCCGAAGAGGGAACCGCCCTAAGGGGGAACCTTTACCGGTCTCACCACGTGTGCTCTCTCACTTTCTCACTCTCAAGAGGGGGGGGGGGGGTATGATGACGTGGAAGGGTGACACACAAAAGACGGAACAAAGGTGAGAAAAGGTAAGGGGAGGGTAAAGATACAAACCACGAGCACGGAGCTACAATGCCAAGACACGAACAGACGCCATGACACCGCACCCAACACACGAACGGCCAGCAGGGGGCGGGAGAGAGAGAGGGAGAGAGAGAGAGAGAGAGAGAGAAAGAGAAAGAGAAAGAAAGAAAGAAAGAAAATGTAAAGGGGAGGAGTGAAAATGAGTAAGAAAAGTGTATGATGAAAAGTGTATGATGTTTATTTGCAAGAAAGAGAGCTGGAAGCCGGCCTGGTAGCTATAGTTTGAGTGAGACACACAGTAAGACCAGCAATCCTGACACGGAGAGTGTAAGATGGTTCCGGGCACCACAGTAACACTGCTAAGTCGGAACGGTAGTACTACCCTGGGCGGTTGCTGTCTACAACCTACTACCTAAAAATCCGGTCCAATCGGATGTGTGTTTTTTAGGAGACACCACACCTTACTGGATGGCCGTTGGCTCATGGAGGGAGCTTGTCTGCCCTTTAACAGGTATTGTTTTTAGTCCTGCAGGGTGTCACAGTCACCCACCCCACTGGCAAGCCAGTGAGGGTAGTCAGTTTAGTCGCAGACTACCCGACCATGCGGCAGGTAGCACGGGGTTACACTGGGAAATGCTCGATACCAGTACAGTATTTTAAAAGGGCACTCTACTCTAATATCCAAACCTCTTATCTGATTCTTCCATAGTAATAAAATGTGGTGGTTCAAAAGTTATTCAGGAAAGCTCAGACCTTCTGACAGCAAGAAACACCCATTTCGGAATCGTCTCATGGCATCAACTAGCAACTGCCAGGAGATCGCTCAAAGGTAGCTTGCTCACCTCTGGGTTTTCTTGTCCGAGTCCGATTTCGAATTGAATACGATCTGAGATTGCGCATTGCGGGTTGAGATTGCGAATTGCGGGTCTGCGCATGCGCAAGATTGGAGGTCACGTCTCTTCAAAGCTGTCCATGCACGCAGCCGCGCACGCTTTCGAAGTTAAGTAATTTTTCACAATTGTGTTTTTGTCGAAACTGTATCTTTCTTTCCATGTATGTACCTATTGGTGTGTCTTTAATAGGATTCTCGGTGTTGGTTTTTCATACCTGTGTACAGAATCGTCGGTTAGTTCGTGTCGCGTATTCTGAGGCCTAGTGTAGTAGGCCACCGTGTCCGACCTTGGCTTGAGGCTTTGTTTTTGTCTCAGCGGTTCTTCGATCGCGCTGCAATTACTTTCCGGTCTCTGTTTTTCCCGGTCTTTTCATCCCATACTTCCTTGTTTTAAAATCTCCTCAAAAAAAAAAAACCCCAAAAATATTTCCTTCTCTGTTCTTATCCGTTTGTTCGTTCTTATTTGTTTGTTCGTTCTTCGACCACGTTTTTCGTGATCACATGATCACATTGTTAAAAAATGCTTAATCTGTCCCCTGAAGAACTGTATTCTGTCGTATACTATAACACCTTTTTCTTCTTCTTCTATAAAAGGATGCTTTCGACTTGCTCACCAAATCTATTCATTCCAAAAAAAAATTCCATCTCTTACAGTGCCTCTTTCATACATTCCCTAAACTCTCCAGCACTCCACCCATCCTTCAGCGTCCTCAAACGTATTTTTGACTCGAAGGTCTCAAGAAACTCATTTTGCAATAAATGTTCGTTTCCCATTAATCGTACACTTTTCAAAATCCAATCTCACCCCTCCCCTCCAAATCTTCCCCATCACCCCTTCCCTCCAAATATTCCCCCTTGCCCCTCCCCTCCAAATATTCCCCATCACCCATCTCTTTCAAATATTCCCCCTTGCCCCTCCCCTCCAAATATTCCCCATCACCCATCCCTTTCAAATCTTCCCCCTTGCCCCTCCCCTTCAAATCTTCCCCATCACCCCTTCCCTCCAAAACCTCCCCATCACCCCTTCCCTCCAAATCTTCCCCATCACCCCTCCCCTTCAAAACTTCCCCATCACCCCTCCCCTCCAAATCTACCCCCTTGCCCCTCCCCTCCAAATCTTCCCCATCACCCCTTCCCTCCAAAACTTCCCCATCACCCCTCCCCTCCAAAACTTCCCCATCACCCCTCCCCTCTAAATCTACCCCCTTGCCCCTCCCCTCCAAATCATCCCCATCACCCATCTCTTTCAAATCTTCCCCCTTGCCCCTCCTCTCCAAATCTTCCCCATCGGCCATCACCCATCCCTTTCAAATCTCCCCCCTTGCCCCTTCCCTCCTAAACTCCCCGCACACCCCCCCCACCCCCCTCCGAGACTCTCCCTCGCTCCTCCCCTCCGAGACTCCCCTCTCACCCCTCCTCCTCAAAGCATCCTCCCCGCTTCTTCCCCCTTCCAACTTTCACCTTCATCTCCCTCAACCTTCTGCCTCACTCTTCCCCCTCCTCAAATAACACCTCACTGTGCCTCACCCAATCACCATCAAACCTTTTGTCCACCCAATTCTTCCCTTTCTCCAAGCTATTCTGAAATCTCTGACACACCTTCAACAGCTCTCCCTTCCTCTTCCTCCTCTTCCACATCTTACCCTACCGGTCACCCCCCCCCCTCCCCCCCTGTTCTGTATCCGATGCTCCCCCTTCCTCTTCTTTAACAGTATGGACCTCAAACATCCGGGGCCTTCGCTCAAACTTGACTGATCTCTCCATACAGGTTGCTTCTGACAAACCAGACGTGATCTGCTTAACAGAAACTTTCCTCCTTCATGATGTCTCTGATTCCTTGGCATCTCTCCCAGATTACTCCCTCCTCCGGTATGATAGACCTGAGCCTCGTCCTGGAGGGGGGGGGGGGTTGCTATCTTTATAAAAAAACTCTCTTCCTCACTCGCCCTGCACTGCCCTCTCTCCACCTCACCCCCAGGAATACCTTTGGCTATGGCTTCCCCTTCGCTCCCACCTTTTGTTCATATGTGTGTTGTACCGTCCACCAAACAGTGATGACTCCATCTCCATCTCGCTGTCTGATAATATGGACCAACTTCTATCTACCCATCCCAACTCTCTCTTCCTCATATATGGTGATTTCAATTGTCACCATGCCAGTTGGCTGGGTGTGGGTACCTCTCTCACCAGCCATAGCTCTTCAGCAAAGGACTTCTGTGACTCACTGGGACTGACACAATCTGTCAATTTCCCGACCCGGATCTCAGTCAACGGAGCTTCTTCTCTTCTGGACTTGGTTATGACTAACTTCCCTGAAAATGTCTGCTGCTCTTCTTCTGCTCCAATCGGCTCATCTGATCATGTGCTTGTTAAAGTGGACATCTCTCTGACCATTCTCAGAGAGCCTCCTCAGCGTCGACGAGTCTGGCATTTCACTCAGGCCAACTGGCACGGTCTTCAAGGAGCCATCAATCATCTGGACTGGTCTCCCATCTCGACCGCCTCTGACATCAACTCATCCTGGGAATTCTTCCAAAGGAAATTCCTCTCTCTCATGCACAGATTTATCCCATCTCGTCTTCAGTTGTCATACCCTTCCTCCCATCCATGGTACACGGAATCTTGTGGTGAGGCTATTGCCCAGAAACAACTTGCTTTCGTCTCCTGGAAAGCAAATCCAACGGAAGGAAATCTCATTTCCTTTCACAAAGCCCGAAACAAGTGTGTGTCCACCCTCAGGAGAGCCAGGAAACAATATCTCTCCGTTCTCAGGACTGAACTCTCTTATCTGTCTCCCTCTTCCAAATCCTGGTGGCGTCTGGTCAAATCTGTTTCTGGTGTTTGTTCCCCCTCCATCCCCTCCCTCACCTCAAATGGCCACACGGCTGACTCCACACGTGAAAAAGCTGAATGTCTCAACTCTGTGTTTGCCTCTAAATCTTGTGTCCCAAACCCATCCCTCTCTGTACCCACCGTACCCAGTCGTACCCAGCTGCTCCTGGACTCTGTGTCCTTTCCTCCTGACAAGGTGGAAAAGTTTCCGTCAATCCTCGACTCTGATTCTGCAACTGGACCTGACGGCATCAGACCACGGGTCCTAAAATCCTGTTCTTCCGCTCTTTCACTCCCTCTCTCTGTTCTCTTCACCCTTTCCTTTGCTCAAGGTCATCTTCCATCTGCTTGGAAATCTGCCAACATCACCGCTTTGCACAAAAAAGGTGCAAAAACAGATCCCAGCAACTACAGACCAATCAGCCTTCTCCCTATTATCAGCAAAGTCATGGAATCCATCATTGCTTCAGATATGAAATCTTTCCTCTTCTCCAATGGCTTGATCTCTGATCATCAATTTGGTTTCAGACCTGGTCACTCTACTCTGGGCATGCTGCTTCTGCTTTCTCAACAATGGATGGAGGTCCTCAATGCCAAACAGGAAATTAGAGCAGTCTCCCTTGACATATCACGTGCCTTCAATACGGTCTGGCACCCCGCTCTGCTCACCAAACTCTCCTCTTTTGGTATCCATGGAAATCTCCACGCATGGCTGGCGGACTTCCTCTCTAGTCATAGTCAACGTGTGGCCCTGAATGGGTTTCTCTCATCTTTTATTCCTGTTCAGGCTGGAGTTCCCCAAGGCAGTGTTCTGGGCCCTTTGCTTTTTCTGGGCTTCATCAATGATCTCTCTGACTCTCTTGAAAATCCTCTCTATCTCTTTGCTGATGACTCTACTCTCTGTCGCTCCATTCTTCATCCCTCAGATCGGCAAGTCTGCAGCCTCCTCACTCTCTGCAGACCTGGACAAAATCACAGACTGGGCAAACAAGTGGAACATGTCTTTCAATCCTGACAAATCTCACACTCTTACGATGTCTCTCCGAAAAGACTGACTGGACAACCCTCCCATCCACTTTCTGAATAATCCTCTCCAAGAAGTTCTGTCACTCAAACTTTTGGGTCTCACTATCTGCCATGATCTTTCCTGGGAAAACCACATTTCAAATCTGGCCTCCAAAGCCAGTCGCCGACTGGGCATCCTCCGTCGTGCGAAGTCCTTCCTTGGCACACCTGAGCTCCTCACCACATACAAGGCTTTCATCCGCAGCTCAATGGAATACTGCTCTCCCCTCTGGGCTGGTGCTCCTGCCTCACACCTAGCTCGTCTTCACGCTGTTGAAACCAAAGCATTCAGAATCATTGGAATCTCCCGCGATGAAGCTAACTCCAAGGGCCTCTCACTCACTCACCGCAGGCAGGTTGGTGGTCTTTCCGTCTTCTACCGACTCCTCTCTGGCCTTGCCCCCCCCACCCCCCCAGCTCTCTCTGGGCTCTGTCCCGCAAATATTCCTACAGGTCGCACAAGATCTGCCTGCAACCCTCTTCTGGTTAAACTGCCAAAATCAAGACTCTCTGCTCACCTTCACTCCTTCATTCTTCTTTTCTCCCGCCTCTGGAACAAACTCCCTCACTCTCTTCAATCCCACTCCACCCTCCAGGTCTTTAAAACAGCTGTTCACCACCATCTCTTATCTTCCCCCATCCAAAACCTTGATCTTTTCTACCCCGCTAATTTCACCCCAATTCCACTTTTTTGAAATTCCAACTTCTGTCCTGGAAGTCCTTGGTGTCCTTGTGTTTTATACTTCTCCCTCTCCTCCCCCCCC
Source organism: Myxine glutinosa (assembly GCF_964187855.1). Taxonomy (NCBI): domain Eukaryota; kingdom Metazoa; phylum Chordata; class Myxini; order Myxiniformes; family Myxinidae; genus Myxine; species Myxine glutinosa. Next base: position 73,953,062 of record NC_136261.1, on the reverse strand, counting down.
CCCCCCTTCCCACACCTCCTCCCCCCAAGCCCTCTCCCTTCCACATATCTCCCTGCTCTCAAATGTTGTGTTTGTGTGCTTCCCCTTCTTTCCCCATCTTGTCTTCCGCTCCCTCTTTTTATATATTTTGTTTGTTTGGTTGATTTGTTTGTGAAGTAAATGTTAGCTCTTTCACGAGCCTCGATTCAGTATACAAAAAAAATACATAATAATAATCTGAATGTAAACCGTCACCCTGGTGCTCTTCTCCGCACAGCCCATTGCATCATTAGAGTATGCTGTACTTTCAGAGGACATGTTAGGCCTTTTACCTCATCTGCTAACAGCTGCATGTAGAAATTGAAGATCTCGCAGTGCTTTCAAAACGAGCAGGCCGTTTTTACGCAAGTTTTCAGACTGGAATGCAATTTCCTTTCTTTGCTTATTGATAAGAAAGACATTAATTATGTCATGTCTGACCATAAATGATCCAGTAGTTTTGTATATATATATTTTTTGTTTCATTCGATTTGTGGACCGTTAATTTGACATGAAACAGAGATATCAAATCTAATTCGCTGAATAATATATTTCCTGAAAAAGAGTAATCCCTCAGGCTTCTTTAAAAACCTCTAAATCATTGGCATTGCCAAAACACAATTCATTTATTTATCTGGCCAACTTTATCACAATTAACCCTTTGAGTACGGGATTTTTTTTTGATAATCCCGGGATCCCCAGCAACCTAAACAAATTAAAATAAAATTCTCGAACCTCGATAAATTTCATAAAACGTGATTAATTTGGCATTACGGGAATGCAACCACGTACTGACGATCTATTTATAGGTATAGTCGATGACGTGTAGTAACGTCATCCGTACACAAAACTTTTTCGTGGATGGACGCACTTTTTCGCACTGGACGTCATCCGTACTCAAAGGGTTAAAAAAAAAATTCCAAACTTGTTTTCTTGTAATCTGTTTTTTCTATCTCTGTCTTATTGCAGGACGATGACCTGGAGTGTTATGTTGTTGTCTTCTTGGTTCTTTGGTGTTCTCGCTGATTGCATGTTACGTGAATACAGGTAAAGTGTCAAAGCCTCGAATGATGCCCAGGTCGTCGATTGTGAACCTAGGCTGGCTAGAAATGGTTGGCATGGTACTTTTTAGGTTTTCGAGGATTTATGTATTATTTTGAGTGTGCTGTGAGAGTGGAAGGCTGTTTGTGTAATTATTGTTTCTCTTGATGTGTTTTGTGTTATAAGAATGTATCCCACTCCATGTTTCTGATGGCCATTATACTGCAGTGAATGAACCTGAAGGAATTCTGAAGATTCTTTCTCTCCCTCTCATTTCTCCTCTCTATCTCACTCACTCTTCTCACTCACTCACTCACTCACTTTATCTATGGAACTTGTACATATACTGTATTATGTTGGACAAGTTTACGAGGAGACATCTTAATATACTTTTTTGTGAATGAGAGAGATATTAGTAGACAATAAAAAAATAATTGAAACAATATATCGGGAATTTTTAGACCATCCCCGGCCATATCCCTATCCGATTAACCTATATAGCATCCTGCAACAGAATGGTAACCTGTCCAGGATTGATTTTCAGCAATGGAAACCGTTTCAGCAGAACCGATGCTCTGGAAAGGTCATGGCTGGATGATTACATGAGATTTGAACCTGTGATTGCAGCATCAAGAGAAAAGTGCTCAGATGGGAATGCCAATCAGACCACAAGTCATTGGGACTCTGAATATATTTCAATACAAGTAGATAATACAATCTCTACAGGCCCGCTGTGCGCCCGCTTAACAATTATTCGAACACTCACCCAAAATATATATATATATATACATATATACAGACTTGGCATTTAATGTGGAATTTTTTTTTTTTCTTGACTTGGGTTTACTTTCTGAACTCAGTATATCAATCTGGTGAGTTTCTTTTACACTTCGGTGATTTCTTTGTTAAAAGAACCATGTCACTGATTGTCTGTCGCAGCAAGAAGTCAATAACAGGATGATATCACAGGTGGCGTGACAAAATGTACGGACAGGTACATTTGACGATTGGCTTCACAATCGGGTATATAAGGGTTGTTGTGTTCTGTATTAGTGGAAAACAACTGCTGCACGTCTACAAAAGTTATTGCCGCTTCCTCTGGAGATGGTCCGTCAACTCGACAATGCTGTTTGTCATTTAGTGGTCGCTTTATGAAATTCCGGCATGAAACAGCATGCTATTGCTCGGCAGTATGGCATCACTCAAGGTCAGGTGTCAAAGATCCTGAAACGAAATGCTCAAAGGGGTGTCCCTACTCCAATACCGAGGCCAGGACGTCCCCGCAGAACCACAAGGAGGGATGATCGCCAGCTGCACCGGTGAGTCCGCAATGGCCGTACCAAGTCAGCTAATCGGCTTAGGGCTGAATGGCAGCAACTGACAAATGTGCCTGTATCCAGAAGGCTAGTCAACCAACGACTGGTTCAAGCAGGCTATCGTGCCAGTCGTCCCCTGAGAAAGCCACGTCTGACCAGACAACACCGCCAGCGCCGATTGCAGTGGGCCAGAGAGCACCGTCAATGGCAGCCAGGACACTGGAATCACGTGATCTTCAGTGACGAGTCTAGATTTCTGGTCTATCGTCAAGATGGCCGCGTCCGAGTGCGCAGACAAGTGCATGAAGCCTACAACGAAGATTGTATAGTGCCAAGAGTTCTAGCTGGAGGTGGTGGGGTGACCGTTTGGGCTGCTTTTCATGCAGGGGGCAAAACTGACCTCGTTGTTCTGAATGGAAACCTGAACCAGTTCAAGTACAGGGCCATTCTGGAAGAAACATTGCTTCCATTTGTTCGTGCAGCCTTTCGAGGAAACTTTGTCTTCCAAGATGACAATGCACGGCCTCATCGTGCTCGCATAATCCAACACTTTTTTGCTGACCGTGGTGTAGAGCATATGGAGTGGCCTGCCATGTCCCCGGATATGAATCCGATAGAGAACTTGTGGGCAGAATTAACGCGTCAAATCGACAACTTGGACCAGCAGCCTGCCTCTGTGCATGAATTGCAGCAGGCTATTGTAACTGCATGGCAAGCGATTCCTGTCCAAACCTTGGCAAATCTCGTGAACAGCATGCCTCAACTTTTACGTGCTCTCCTGAATGCTCGTGGGGGTTACACGAAGTACTGAACTGTAATTTTACTGTCCGTAATCCCAGTCATAATTTAACTTTTGTTTTTGTTGAAAAAAAATTTGGCTAATGTGCAAAATAAAAAGATACTTCTGGAAAACGCACAGGAGTTTAACACACTACTGTCTGTGAATTGAGTTCGATATCAGGTTACATCACTTTCAAGGATCAATTTATTTGCTTCGAAATGTCAAATGTGGTTTTTGTTTCTTTTAAAGGTCACATTAACAAAATCTAGAATAGTTTCAACATAATTCCAATGAACTTTTGGTTCTAAGTCATCTTGAAAAGTAAGTTCACCCCCACAAAAAAAAAATCCATATTAAATGCCAAGTCTGTGTATATATATTTATATACATATATATTGTTATAGATCGCGGTTAGATGTTATAGACCGAGCGGTGGTGTAAGACCGCGACCTAACAAACTCACCCGATTCACCCAGACTTTGGCCGTATCGCACCGTAGCTGCCCAATGGGGAAAAGACAAAGGCGACGAATGCAAAGAGGAAAAAGAAGGCCAAGACGAAAGACAAAAGGTTTGAAATATTACTACTGAATTTATTTACTATTTACACACAAGCAACAAAAAGCAATTCAGTTTATTTACAAGTACAAGACGCAGATGACACAGTGCAAATTTAGCTTATCTACAGACTTAACTAACCCAGGACAGCACAAACAGAACACTGACTCACGCGGGGAATTGATGATAGGACTGGCGGGAGATGGATGGCTGGCGGGATAGGGAGGTCCACTGGTCCTTCAGCACGATTGACTCGTTGGGCAGCCGCCGCTCCTCCGCGGCCGTGCTCCAAACTGCCGTCCAGGCCTCACGCTGCTGTGGCTGCTGTTTCGGTGGCTCCAGCTGCAGCAAATGCAGTTGCGGTGGCTCGAGCTGCAGTTCAACTCTGGACTTCTTGGTTGGACTCAACTCCTTGGACTCCCTCTCGTCTCTCGGTAAAGGCTCATCTCCCGTCTGCCTGTCTGGTCCAAACCCTCACTCTTTCTTCTTTTCTCTCACTCCTCACCACCGCAACCACTGACCCTCCTCTGGCAACCGACTCAGACCAACTCATCTCTCGTTGCCACACCCCTGCCTTGGGTTATATAGGCCCCCGCCCCTCAACCTTTGCGAACCTCCCCCACCGCTCTTCCTCCGCCCTCTGTAGCCAAACCCCTGGCTCATGGTTGGTCGAGCGGGGCTGGTTCACTCCTCCCCCTCTATGACGAGGTGGAGACACGCCTTTCTTCCCCAACCCTGCCTCGTGGCCAATGGCGGCAATTGGATCGGAGGGGAGGTAATATGGGCAATCGAGGCTTTTGGGGATGGGAAGGAAAGGGGGTCTATTCTCTTTCACTGGTGCAATGGAGTACTTTTAATTAATGGGAGACACAGCCTTATCCTAAAACACAGAATAAGAGATAACTATCAAAAGAAAAGATATATCGTGACCTACATGTATGTTTTTCTATGGACTAACTACGGGAACGCCCTTTGACCTTTATACAACCACAACGGAGGGAGGAGGGGTGATATTTTACAACAACCTTTTACAACAACCTTTTACAACATTTTACCACCACCACAAAATAAAAAAAAACACATTCTCATATTCACAACACTGCACCCTCCTCCCCTTAGGCACGTCCCGGGCCTATTACTTTTACCTTAGTGTGGCATGTAGGTGTAGTTCCCTCTACTTTTAGCCTGACCCTGAGTGCGACAGTTTTAAAACATAAATAAATGTGTCCCGCTGCTCCATTGCACCCTGCCTAACAGACTTACGCCCACAGTTAACCGAATTGCGGAATGGTCTTCAAACTACACACTGACGGTGGGAAGCATTATTTACAATTGACGCTATTTTTATTTACAAAACTAACCCAGGACCTGTAATTGTTCTTTCTGGGGGGAGGACAGTCTGCTCTGCATCAATGCACCATTAAAGCACCCAAAAACGCACCAATACACACCCAAGCACCAATCGGTGCAGTCACCATTGTTCAATGAATAAAATAAAACCAACAAACCCAACCCTGCAGGTGTCTCTTGCTCTTCGGCTCCCTCTGCTGGTTATTATTATTTCTTCCAGTTGTTGTCATTTCCATTTTGCTTTGCTTACTGGCGGCCTATTTGTAATAAAGTGTGCCCAAGGTGTCCTTTTTATTTTCGTTTATTTATGGCCCACAGGGCCGACTAGTGTGGTTCACCTGTGGGGCATCGGTGCCCTGTGGCCAAGGTCCGCCAGCAAGATTTCGGGCCCTCATGGCCGGTTCCAGCAGAGGGGCCTTGCCCCAACCCATGGGGTCCATAAGTGGTGCTCGGCCACTGACATGTGGTCCATAATGTGGTGCATCGATGCAGACAGCTGGTTCTGGGAAATTCGGGCGCACAATGGCCGACCCACACACGCTCCCCTCGGCGCCCAACGGCGCTCAGGTCCTCATGTGGGAGACAAAAAGGGGGGACAAGACAGATGAGCGAGGGGTAAGGTCTCAAGGGTACACATCAAAAAGGCAATGCAAGGCGAAATGCGTACGGAGGGCGAAGTGAGAAAGCTCGTCCCTACCGTACGTCACCCCCCTGTTACCTAGCCTACCCTTGCCCTTACCCCATATGTACAAAATCTACGCATTACCAATTCGTCACTACTGTCACGTCTTCCCCATATTTCCCCTATACCAAATTCGTCTCCACAATCCCTCTACTTCAAAATTTGCCATCACCAATTCATCATCAATCCTCATAAGGAGGGAGAGATGGAACATCAAAGCACAATGTCACACCCACGTCATGATGCGTCTCACAATCCAAAACATTTGCATCAAAAATAATTAAACATGGCATGGTGCGGAGTACCTGTCACCTCAGGTGAGTGGATGCAGATGGTGCGAGGAGATCCTTCATCCTAACTATCCTCTAAATGATTTTAACACACTTTACACTACCCGGGGTCTTTCTCTGGCCAAACCATTGGCCCTCTTACACTATGGGTTCTGAAAACCAATTCCCATTGGCCAAACTGTGGTGCTTTTCAATTTGGGGTCTCACTCCCCCGATTCATCTCCCGGTGCCCTCGCACAATTTCTGGGCCGCGACGTGTAGCTCTCCCAACAGGTCTACCCACCTGCACACCTCCACCACTGTAGTTGCCACCCGAGCTTACCTAGCTCCTCACCCTAACCTATCTAACTGGGGGCAGCCCCTCTCCTGGCTCTGTCACCCCATGGTGCCCTCTGGCACTGGGCTACCCGGGTCCGTCCTCCGGATCCTCGGGCCCCATCCACAACAACTACTACCGGCTCCCAGAGCCCACCTGCGGCCTCACCTGGCCGACATCCTCACAGTGGTGGAGTGCTCAAACAACTACACACACTAACAGGCTACACGCCCAGCCATTTCCACAACACTAATGCACCCATCCACAGACCATTCTTTCACCCGCCCCACAGATGCCAATATCCAAACCACAATTTACCTGTACCCTCTACCTAACACTTACACTACCCGCCCCGGGTATCCGTGATGGGGGTCCACTCTTCCCCCATTCACACCTTCGCACCATCCACTCCACTCCACAATTTCCACCATACTCACTCCACGACCATCCATTCCAATACTCCATACCATTTATTCCATGCACCTGTCTTTCATTCACCTGTCGTTGCACACCTGTGCAATCTCACCTGGTGCCACCTGCACCCTCCTCCTCTTTCTGGACCAGTTGGTCAACGCAACACACATCACCATCACTCACTCATACACTGCTCCACACACCTGTTCAGTTGCACACCTGTGCAATCACACCTGTTCCATTCTCACCTGTTCAATCCTCACACACACGGCATCATCTCAGCTAACTTCTCCCCTCTGAAACTTGCGCTTCCCAGTCGTCCCTTTAAACTATTGCGCTCCCACGTCATTATCATCCATACTAATCTACCTGCGTCCCCACTACAGGTATCAGTCACTAACTAAACTTAACGTTACCTAATGTCATCTTCGCTAGATCCCTACAATTATCCAAGCCCTCCCTGGCTCGGTTGTCATAGCCACCCCATAAACTATTGCGCATTTGCCCCCACCTGTGAGGGATGGTGGATTTGCCATCCCACCACATCGGGGGTCTCTCACTACCAATTTCGCTCGTCCAAATCCAACAATTCAAAAATTTTCCATTTACTGCCAATTCTATTCACTTTTCTAAATTTCGTTTCAAATCACTACTATCACTATCACCATCACCCGTCTACTTATTACATCCTCTCGGTGCGCCAATTCACATCTACAGCCCGGCTTCGTACAGCCGAGCAATGAACGCGGGTTCTTTTGTGCCAGCGGCTGGATACGTCCCGCATTCGGGGCAGGGACGGAGGCTTACCCGGGCCGAGATCCCATGCACCACTTCGGCGTGGAGCCATCCAATGTCCCGATCTCGACCTGCCGGCACGTCTCAATAGAAAGTGGTCGCCATGACGACCCTTCCTATCGAGCTGCCCGCTCCGCCTTGTGGAGCCCGGACGCGGCCGCTCCACGCGAGGCCCAGCGTGGATCGCGCACGGCGGTCCTTTCGAACCCGCCGTGGCTCGGATCTCCGCTGGTTCTCGCGGCACGCGAAGCCCGGCACGCACCGAGGGCCCGATCCGGCTAAAAGTCGACCTAACCTTTAACCCGGTTACCGTCGACGCTTCACCTGCAGGCTTACATGCATACGCTACCTCTTTCTTGCTCATACATGCAGCCGTTCCCATTCTCCTCGTACCTTTTCTTCCACACCTCGGTACACTCACTCCGCTCACCGACTTGGTCACACACCTGACCACCGAACACTTTGGCACACATTCGTTGCTCGCACACCTCACCAATACACCGCTTCGCGCCCCTTTCTCGGTCACCTCCTTTGTGACGATCACAGGTGTGCTCTCACCCGCACACCCAACCACGTGCCTCACTACCAACTCAAATGTGCCTTCCCACACACGCTCTACCATTCCAGGTGTGCATCCTTCCATCCCAGGTGTACATCCTCGCCCACCTGTCACAACCAGCTCACGCTCCGTTTCACTCTCACTACTCTCACCTCCACTCTCAGTCGCGCACTCACCCTTACTCTTGACAGCATGCGCTTTCCCCATGCACCCGTCCGTTACACACCTTTCTCGCGCATCCTCCCGCGCACACTTCTTCGTTACTTCCTCCGTAACACTCACCACAGGCATGCATTCTCCCTTACTCTTGACAGCATGCGCTTTCCCCATGCACCCGTCCGTTACACACCTTTCTCGCGCGTCCTCCCGCGCACACTTTTTCGTTACTTCCTCCGTAACACTCACCACACCGCGCTTCCCTGTGCTCCCTCGCACACGCGCTTCGACCAATTCACTCTTGACGGCACACTCACTCCTCGGCGTGCACTTTTTCCTCACACACCCCATGGTCGGACATTCTCGCACACCCCTTTTTTCGCACACCTGTCCTGTCACACACCTCACCAACGGCCTTTCACGAACACCCGGATCCAAACCAATCCCCAAGCCGACTGAATCTCCCCTCACATCATGTACATTGCCACTCACCTCCGTACCTCGTCGCACCTTCTCTGCCACCTGCAAACTTTTTATTTGGTTAGTGAGCACCGCATCATGATTTGAACACAGACCTTGTACACATTCCATCACCTCCTCCCGGATTTCTCTCTTAGTTTCTGTCCGTCCCTTCTTAATTTCACTCACCTCTTCTCCCACTTCCTCTAATTTTTGTTTAACCTCTTTTATTTCCCGGTGCGTCTCCTCAAGTTCGTCCTCTAAGGCTACCGTGACCGTTTCTACGTGCGTCCTTACCGCCCGGTCCTTCGTCTCCATTGCTTCTGTCACCTCTTCCACCCTCATTGTCAGTTCCTCCCGTACCATCTGACATTGCCTCTGCGTCGCTATTAATTCGTTTTTAATTTCTTTTTGTGTCGCCTTTAACCCTCCTAGTACCGCAGTGTTCTTTTGAACCTGCTCCACTAACTTAGTTTGTCCCTCTGTCAGCTGCTCCACCTCCTCCGTCAGATCTTCTATTCCCCCCTGTAACTTTGTCGTATTATTTCTCACCTCTTTCTCTATACGCTTTTCGCCTCGCTTTACCTCCTCGCGCAGCCCCGAGACCTCCTCACTCACCCCTCGTCGTATTTCCTCCATCTGGTTCCCCATCTGTTCGATTTCCCGGGCGGATTGTTCCCCTATTTCCCGCAATTTGTCCTCCATCCTATTTTCTAACCCCATTAACCCATTTTTCACCCCCTCTAACTGATTCTCCTGGGCAGCCATTCTATTTTCCACCCCCGTTAACCCATGTTTCACCCCTTCTATCCCATTGTCTAACCCCTCAAATTTCTTGTCTAACTCCTTAAAATTATTGTCTAACCCCTTAAAATTATTGTCTAACCCCTCAACGGTACCCCTTGCTTCGTCCCTCATTACCCCCATTTGGTTTCCCATTCTATCCATTTTTGCATTCAGTTGGGTCAAGAATAATCTGAGGTCAAACCCGGTTTGCCCAGCGTCCCCAGCCGCCACCGCAGGCTCGCCCTCCGCGGCGCCGCTATTTTGGGACCCTTCAACCACGTGAGCGAGCGCGCCATTTTGCGCGCCTGATATTCCCGCAACCACATTGCCATTTTCCTCCTCCCTTTCTTCCACATACATTTCCCCGAGGTCCTGGGTCGATTCTACCCCGTCTATCTCTCCCACCGGCATCCCGTCGCCTTGAACAGCCATGGCGCGATTTCAAAATTCGGATTTTTATACAACAAACAAATTTCGGCTTTATAATTTCGAGCGCGTAAACGCGCTCCGGGTCCGATCTCACTCCTCGACACCAATTGTTATAGTACTAACACAATTGGTGTCCAAAATTTGGGCTAAATAAATTTAGTCCCAGGTTCGAATCCCATCTCCTGACTACCAATTGTTATAGATCGCGGTTAGATGTTATAGACCGAGCGGTGGTGTAAGACCGCGACCTAACAAACTCACCCGATTCACCCAGACTTTGGCCGTATCGCACCGTAGCTGCCCAATGGGGAAAAGACAAAGGCGACGAATGCAAAGAGGAAAAAGAAGGCCAAGACGAAAGACAAAAGGTTTGAAATATTACTACTGAATTTATTTACTATTTACACACAAGCAACAAAAAGCAATTCAGTTTATTTACAAGTACAAGACGCAGATGACACAGTGCAAATTTAGCTTATCTACAGACTTAACTAACCCAGGACAGCACAAACAGAACACTGACTCACGCGGGGAATTGATGATAGGACTGGCGGGAGATGGATGGCTGGCGGGAGATGGATGGCTGGCGGGATAGGGAGGTCCACTGGTCCTTCAGCACGATTGACTCGTTGGGCAGCCGCCGCTCCTCCGCGGCCGTGCTCCAAACTGCCGTCCAGGCCTCACGCTGCTGTGGCTGCTGTTTCGGTGGCTCCAGCTGCAGCAAATGCAGTTGCGGTGGCTCGAGCTGCAGTTCAACTCTGGACTTCTTGGTTGGACTCAACTCCTTGGACTCCCTCTCGTCTCTCGGTAAAGGCTCATCTCCCGTCTGCCTGTCTGGTCCAAACCCTCACTCTTTCTTCTTTTCTCTCACTCCTCACCACCGCAACCACTGACCCTCCTCTGGCAACCGACTCAGACCAACTCATCTCTCGTTGCCACACCCCTGCCTTGGGTTATATAGGCCCCCGCCCCTCAACCTTTGCGAACCTCCCCCACCGCTCTTCCTCCGCCCTCTGTAGCCAAACCCCTGGCTCATGGTTGGTCGAGCGGGGCTGGTTCACTCCTCCCCCTCTATGACGAGGTGGAGACACGCCTTTCTTCCCCAACCCTGCCTCGTGGCCAATGGCGGCAATTGGATCGGAGGGGAGGTAATATGGGCAATCGAGGCTTTTGGGGATGGGAAGGAAAGGGGGTCTATTCTCTTTCACTGGTGCAATGGAGTACTTTTAATTAATGGGAGACACAGCCTTATCCTAAAACACAGAATAAGAGATAACTATCAAAAGAAAAGATATATCGTGACCTACATGTATGTTTTTCTATGGACTAACTACGGGAACGCCCTTTGACCTTTATACAACCACAACGGAGGGAGGAGGGGTGATATTTTACAACAACCTTTTACAACAACCTTTTACAACATTTTACCACCACCACAAAATAAAAAAAAACACATTCTCATATTCACAACAATATATATATATATATATATATATATATATATATATATATATATATATATATATATATATATATATATATATATATATATATATATATATATATGTGCAGTGTCTGTGTTGTGTTGTCATGTCTTGTCTTGTCACTGAACTACTCCCTCAAACTTTTGTGAAATCCTATCAAACTTCTGGTATGCACATATCTCTCCCGTCGGTATGTCCTAAGGGTATTTGTTTTTGAAAAATTTTCCATTTAAAAAAAATATATTTTATGGGAATTTTTTCGGGACAATTTTTTTTTTCAACTTCAATTGTTTCTAAAATGTGATATCACGTATATTACAAATACATTTGTGCAAAATAATTGTTTGAATTATGATTGGTTTAAACTTTTAAACCATGACAAAACGGCAACTCGGGTGCAGTCATTTATCTATATATCTACACATCTGGGCAGTGTCTGTGTTGTCACTTATTGACTCCCTCAAACTTTTGTTTCCGTGGTTGTGAAGTGTTTTTAATAACGTTGTGGTGGTTTTGAATCACGTGGTGGTGAGGTATTTTGAATTATGTGGTGGTGAGGTGTTTTTAAATGACGTGGTGGTGAGGTGTTTTTAAATCACATGGTGGTGAGGTGTTTTGAATTACATGGTGGTGAGGTGTTTTGAATTACGTGGTGGTGAGCTATTTATAATTACGTGGTAGTGAGGTGTTTTTAATTATGTGGTGGTGAGGTGTTTTGAATTAGTTGGTGATGAGGTGTTTTGAATTACTTGGTGGTGAGGTGTTTTTAAATGACGTTGTGGTGAGGTGTTTTTAATTTTGTGGCTGTGAGGTGTTTTTATTGCGTGTTTTATGGCTGTGAGGTGTTTTAAATTACTTGGTGGTGAGGTGTTTTCAATTACTTGGTGGTGAGGTGTAATCGTCCCAAATTTCCAGTCTGCACCTACCCCTCCCCTTTGTATGTGCTGAGGGGTTCTTTCTTGAAAAAAAACATTCAACCTAAATCTTCAACCTAAATTGCTTATAAAAATGTAATATCACAAACACAACAAATACATTTGTGCAAAATAATTGTTTGCATTATGATTGGTGTAAATCATGACAACACAGCAACTCAGGTACAGTCATAAGCCTCAGCTAAAATAAGCCCGTTCCTCAGTAATGAAGCGTGGTGAGGCGAGCACAGCGAGCAGAGCCAAGCTTGTATATATATATATTGTTACGGTTTCCGCGCGACCCTCCTTCCCTTACCAAGAGGAGATTAAGCCCCTTGTTCTTTTTGGGTCGTCGCAACCGCGAGACATGAGTCGCCACTCCCGGGCAGACGCAGGGCAGGGTTTCGGGACAATTCTCGCACGTACCTAAATACCTACGCCGCCGCGGAAGCGGGGATCACGTCTCGCACGAACCACGCGTAATTTGAGTACGTCCGAGCGGATGGCGTACCACGTGATCCGTGCAGTTACCTTATTATTGGAACCCGATTTGAGCGATATAATTCGTACCACGCTCAAACAATAGATGCAAGGGACGAAACGGTCGAATCAAAGAAATAACACGTTTAATAATTATTATTTACAATGATTGGTAGAAGCAGAGACAGGGCAGAGCTTATACAGTCTTAGCTTTTACCCCAGACAACGGGCCCGTTCACACTCACAGGGGGAATGAAGGAAGGAAATGTTCATGCGCTGAACGCGCCGGCTTTGTTGTTCAGGAACAGCTCGCCCGACGTGGCCCTCTGCGGTCACAGTACGTCCCTCGATGAAGGCAGGCAGGCAGGCGGGAGGGATCCTTGTGGCACGTATCTCGAACAAAGGCAGGCTGGCGAATATGCGCATCTCTCGCCCGGCTCGGCGGTTCCTCACAGCGCGATTAATCAACGGCGCACTTTCACCCTCGTAACTCAATTCAGAGGATCTGCCTCAAGCTCAACCGAGCATTTAACTTGTAACTCAATTCAACACCGCGCACTCTCAGAACTGTTCAACAGAGGACCCCGGCTCATAACTTGTTCAAGCGCCTCTCCCCTCAAAACTGAGGTGGGGGCTTTGCGCAAAGGGTTATATTGACACGCCCTTAGCCCGCATCGAATGTTCCAAACCACGCCTTTGCCACAGTCATGAGCCACTCCCCTCGAGCCCTGATTGGCGGCTCACGCTTACCGTCGGATCCTCCTCCGCCTTCCTTCGGCCTGCCTCAACTTGTCAGGTCGGCCTCGTGTTAATTTGCGCCAAAACCAAAGCATCGAGGCGGCATAAAGCATTGGAAGGACCTAAGTCTCATTATTCTACTCAACGCAAACCTACACAGAGGAAAGGTCTATGCTTACACTTACTAAGACATAACTGAGCTTAAACGAGGCTACATGTTGTAGTGTGACTAACTTTGAGGGGGGAATAAACCTTTTATTGCAAAAACACAAAACCGCAACAATATATATATTGTTGCGGTTTTGAGAATAAAGGCAAACCCCCCTCTTAGTTAGTTGCACCACAACATGTAGCCTCGCTTAGTTCAGTTATTTCTTTTTAGATGTTAAGTATAGTCTCCTTTCCTGTGTTAGTATGCGTTGATGCAGGTAAGTAAGTGTAGGCCTCATTGGGCTGGAATGCCATGTGCTAGGGCCTGGAACAAGTCTGGGAGGCCCGAGGGAGGAGCTAAAGGGGAGTGGCCAACAGTGGCAAACAGCCAATGGGAGCTAAAGGGGAGTGGCCAGCGACGGCGGTCAGGGGAGATACAACAACAACAACATGCATTTTAAGGCCATTTTCCCTGCTAGAGCGGGGGTTAGCCTTGCGGTCCCCATGACAATCTTCTCCATTTTGCCCTATTTTCTGCATCTCTCCTTGTTAACCCCCTTGCCCGCATTTCTTCTTCCACCATCTTTAGCCAAGTCTTTCTCGGTCTTCCCCGTCCTCTACTTCCTTCTACATTAATTTCCATCACTCTTCTCAACCAGTCACTTTCATCCTTCCTCAACACATGACCAAACCATCTCAACCTGTTCCTCTTCACAGCATCAATCACAGGCAATATTCCCATCATCTTTCGCAATTCATCATTTGTCTTCCTCTCTCTCAACGATACTCCGCACATCCATCGAACCATTCGCATTTCCACCCTTTCCAGCCTTCGTTGCTGCTCTACGTTCATTACCCATGTCTCGCTCCCATAAATCATAACACTTCTCACACATGCAGCATACACCTTTCCCTTCAGCTTCAGCGACACTCTCCTCCTCATCAGCACGCCACTCAGTTCCCGAAACTTCTTCCATGCACATCTCACTCGAGCAACCGTTGCCGAGTCTGATCCACCTTATCCATTCAGCATGTCTCCGAGGTAGCAAAATGTTTTCACACCTTCCAGCTTCACGCCGTCTCCAAGATCCAACTCAACATTTCCTCCATCTGCAGCTCCCTCTGTGCACACCTTACATTTGAATGTAGCTGCCACACTGGTAAATGACCCTCTCAGACCACTACATTTTCGATGAACCCACTCAGCGCACATTGTACATTGAATGGAGTTCACTCCGACACCCTTCCTGCACACAGCGCACGGCCACTTCCCAGTTCTTTCCACCTCACCACATGCTTTACCACTTGCCATCACCTTCGTCTTTCCGATATTCACCTTCAGACCTTTTGTCTCCATACATTCCTTCCACTTGTTCATCTTTTCCTTCAGTCCATCCATACTTTCCGCAATCAACACCAGATCATCTGCATACAACAACTCCCACGGTAAACCCCCCTTTACGTTCTGAGCTAGCACCTCCATCACAGCTACAAATAGTAGTGGACTTAGTACCGACCCCTGATGCACTCCCACCTTCACCTCAAACTCACCACTGTTCCCGTCCTTCGTCCTTACAGCTGTGCGCACTCTTTTGTACATTGCCATCACTACTCTGATCAACCATTCCTCCACTCCTAACTTCCTCAATGCCCATGTCAATACTTTGCGTGGAACCCTATCGAATGCTTTCTCCAGATCAACAAACCCAAAAAACAACTTCTTCCTCTTCTCCATGTACTTCTCCTGCAACTGCATCACAATGAAAAGCGCATCTGTCGTTCCTCTTCCTGGCATAAATCCAACTGCATTTCGTCAATCTTCACTTTCTTCCTTATCCTCCTCTCCAACACCCTTTCCAATACCTTCATTCCATGCTCCAATAACTTTATCGCTCGGTACGAGCCACACTCCAGAGGGTCACCTTTCCCCTTGTATAGAGAGACGAGGGTACTCAGTTCCCAAACCACTGGAATGCAGCCTTCTTTCACCACCAGATTACAGATCTCTGTCATTCTCTTCACACCCCAACTTCCTGCTGCCTTCAACATATCTCCCACAACTCCCGTCGGCCCTCCCGCTTTTCCACTCTTCATTGCTTTTATCGCTTCCTCAACTTCCTTCTCAGTTATCTTCTCTGCCGGTCCTAAAACTGGGTTACTCTCTATGTTGCCATCCCATTCATTCTCTGTATTCAACAGCATTTCCATATATTTTTTCCATCTTCCTTTAATTCCATCTGGGTCGACAACGATTTGTCCCACTTCATCCTTCAAGCAACTCACCCCCATCACATCACATCTCTCTTTCGCTATGTGCTTTGCAATCCTGAATACTGCTTTCTGACCCTCTTCCGAATCCAAGCGTTCTCCGAACATTTTCCTACATGCCTCCTGCGCCTTTGCTACCTCTTTCTTTGCAGCCTTCCTGGCTGCCTTATAACTTTCATGCTCTGCTGTTTCTGCTCCCGTACCCTTCGCCTTCTGCCACTCCTTGAACTTCTTCCTCTTCTCGTCAATCCTCTTTCCAACTTCATCATCCCACCACCATGTTTCCGAGTGCCTCGGTGGTCCTTTTGTCCATCCACATACCTCACCAATGGCTCCCAACAGACTAGCTTTCATTGACATCCAACCACTTTCAAGCTCAACCACATCATCCTCTACCCTACTCAGCCTCTCTTTTAATGCCTCCCTTACTGTCACCTCTTTCAACCTCCACACCTTTATTCTTGGTTGGTACTTCACCCGCCAAGCTCTCCTCGCACCTTTCACCCTTATGTCGCAGACAACCAAGTGGTGCTGTGAAACAGCCTCCTCCCCCGGGATCACCTTTGTGTCCCGGAGGTGCCCCCGATCTCGCCTACGCACCATCAGGTAGTCAACGGTTGTCGTCGACCCACCTGACGTGTATGTAACAAGCTTATTATCTTCTTTCTGGAACCGAGTATTACAAATCAACAAATCAGCTCCATCAGCAAACTCCAAAATCCTTTCACCTTCTCCATTTCTCACACCATATCCGTAACCCCCATGAACTCCCTCAAAACCATCCATACTTGATGATGAGGGGAGATGCTTGGAACATTCTGTTGGGACTCTGG
The DNA here is from genome assembly GCF_964187855.1 of Myxine glutinosa. Lineage (NCBI taxonomy): Eukaryota > Metazoa > Chordata > Myxini > Myxiniformes > Myxinidae > Myxine > Myxine glutinosa. Next base: position 73,936,246 of record NC_136261.1, on the reverse strand, counting down.
GGGGGGGGCTATAAAACCCTGCCCCGGTTCCCTGAACTCTCTCTCTCGAGCCCAGGACTCCGAAGCACGAACTCTCTCCGTGGCCAGCTCCCAGCGTGCTCCCTGTCTCTGAGCTCTCGAGGTCGAAGCACGAACTCTCCCTGCCCCCGAATGAAAGAAGGTCTCATCGCTCTCCCTGTAGTCTGCGTTCTGCCCCTGCTCTGAGCTGCCCCTGTTATAAGCGCTCTCGCAGGACGATCTCTCCCGGGGCCTGAGACTCCAGCGATCTCCCTGCATGGGCTCCCTGCATGTGCGCGGTTGCCTCGCTAACATCGGGACACGCTGGGCGGATTCCCGTGCGTGAACGACCGAGGCCGACGTCCGTGCCGCGAACATCCTCAAGGGAACGCCCAACGAGCTGTCCGGGGCGAACTGCACAAACGACCGCGCTTGAGCGCGTTCTCTTCTCTTCCTTCCTTTCCCCGCGTGAGTGAGAGGGCCCTTGTCTGGGTAATTAAGTTAAGGATGTTAAGTTTCTACCCTGTGTCTCTTTGCCCTGATCACTGTACAAATTATAAATAAACCTGTGTTCTTTGCTTCCATTTGGCCGTTCATGTCTCTTCCCAATTGGCCTCGCATTGTACGAGATAAAACCGCTCAATCGGGTTCAATAATAATTAACGGCACGAGTCACGTGACACGCAAACCGCTCGGGCGTATCAGACCAGCGTGACTCGTGCGAGGTTCAGCCCCCGTCTTCGTGGCAGCGTGTGTATAGAAGGTACTTGGGTATTTGACCAGAGACCCTTCCGCACGCTCGCTACGGGGGTGGCAGCTGGAATTGCTTCGCAATCCGCCCCACGAGTGTAAAGTGGGTAGCGGCCTCGTGGACTCGAAGGCCCGAGGGGGAAAAGGGTTTAACCCCCCTTTGTACGTCGACGGGCTCGAGATCCGCAACAATATATATATATATATATATATATATATATTGTTACAGACGTGGCTTAGATGTTATTTACCGAGCGGTTTTGGTATGACCACGTCTGCACAAGTTACCGATTATACTCGAAGTTGACTAGTCGCGCTGCGCTAGGCCAATAAAGGCAATAAAGGAAAAGGACACACGGCTGGGTTTCAAATGACACGACACCCAGGGTTCAGTTCTCAAGACCTCCGGAGGAGATTATATTCGTTCGGAAGGTCAGATTACAGGGACGAGAGGTACAACATAGAAAGACAAGCACTTAGACACAATCTTATATTATTCCCAACAGACGACAGATAAACGGGACAAAGCTGACTCACACGGGGATTGATGGAAAGGACAGCGGGTATCGATGGCTCAAGGTGCACTCTTGGCTCAAGGACAGGGTCGACCCGGTCCGGTCTAGAGATGCGGGGAGGTCGCAGCGCTCGGATGGCGTCTTGTCTGCTCAAGCTGGGGGCGCATCTCACGTCACATCCGGCGCGGGGCCGCGTATATCCGGCGGGGAGTGACACGCCCTCGGCTCGTTAGCTCCGCCTCGTGGAATCGGCACGTTGCTTCTCATTGGGTGCGTGCGGGGGGGTTACCGGCTCCGCCCTTGACGAGGAGCTGACAAGGAGCCCCTTTGTGGTAACCCCGTGGAGCGCATGGTCTGGAGCGCGTTGTCTGGAGCGCATTGTCGATGGCGGCTAACCGAGCCGGTGGGAGGACGCACACTCCCCCCCGCGCAGCGCCGTGCCCCTCTGTTGTTGTAGACGGGGAAGAAGATGGGAGGAGGTATGGGAAAGGTCCTAAACTCACTACTGGTGCCATATAATCACATTCTGGTGCAACGAAGAGTCATAATTAATGGAAACGAGGCCTTAACTGACATAGACTAAGAATAACTAGCAAGATGTCCGAAAGTTGTCTACGTGTGGTGCGGTGGACCTGGGCACGACATTTAATGGGGGAATAAGGGGAAGGTCGGCTCTACTGATTGTTGTTTACAGACAATGGGACTAGGGAATGGGGGATTGGGGATAGTTGGGGAGTATTGGGGAAATAGGGGAATATTTACAAGCGGATATGGAGGCCAAATTCCATATTCGCAACATTGCACCCTTCTCTACCCTCGGGGCGTCCCGACCCGATAAATTTTTACCTACTTTAGTGTGGCACGCAATGTAGTTCCCTCTACTATTAACGCTACCCTGAGTGCGACAGTTTTACAGATATTCACAAATGAGTAAATATGTCCCCCTGCGACGTTGCACCCTTCTCCTCACAGAAACACACCCACAGGATAACCGAATCCGGAAAGAATCCTCAAACTAAACATACAGCCGGTAGGGAGCATTATTTACACAAGACTACGCTGATATTTACACTACGATCCAGGACCTGTTTTTGGAGGAACACATGCAGATGTTATGCATAGAGAGAGCACGCATGCTAGCATCGATACACCAACCCACGAGTGCTCTGTGGCCGACGGCCTTTAATAACGTGCAGAGCACCCCTTCCAAGCATCAAGCACCACCCCATCACACAGTGAGCACCATCCGGTGCACCAATAAAGTGTTTATAAATCATTGTGTGGTGTCGCAGCCGGCCGATGTTCTGCCGCTGGTCTTGCCTTCGTGTGGTGCACTTGGCCTTCTTACTTCTTTTCAAAAATAAAGAAAGGCGCCAACCGCGTCCATTTCTGTATTTTGGCCTTCAGTGGTGTCAACTATAAGTGGTTCACCTGTTTGGCATAGGTGCCACGTTGACCCATAGGTCCTTCCACGGGTGGTGCTTGGCCGCAAAAGAACTGCGGTCCATTGTGGGTGGCCACAAACATTGCGGTCCGTATGGTGTATCGATCCAAGCAGCAAGCAGCGAAAGTGCAGGCCCACAACTGCGTAGCCAGCACCGCTCTCTCCTCTCTCTCTACCCCAAAGCCAGATCCTCGGAGGTGGGAGACAAAAGAAGAAGACAAGTGAGTAAGGTGGTAAGGGCGCAAAAGTGCACGCAATATAAGATGATGCACACTGGGGGCACATGGGAACCAGGTGAGACAGGTACGTTCCTATCGTACGCCCCCCCCCCCCACCAGGTAACCTACATGGCCCCTCCCTTACCCCTTACTGTATCCACAAAACTCAACACTACCCATAAACATCTATTTTACAAATCAACAAACATCCCTACTGTCTTCCCCGTTCCTCCCATAAACCAAATTCGTCTTCTCTCCCTCCTAACCAATCAAATTTGCCATTTTCAACTCTCATCAAAATTTGCCATTTTCAACCCAACATCAAAATTTGCCATTACCAATTCATCATCAGTCCCTCCTAGGGAGGGAGAGATGGAATCACCCCAATGTCTCATCCACGTTGTGATGCGTCTCACCAATCCACACAGCAATTCTCATTTCCTGCAACAAAACAAAGAAAACACAGGTGTGGAGTCATCATCATCACCACAGGCAAGTGGCTGCGTATGGTGCGACAGGTTCATCAATCCTAACTATTTCCTAAGTGACTTTAACAACTTTACACTACCCGGGGTCTTCCTCCGGCCAAACCATTGGCCCTCTTACACTATGGGTTCTAAAAACCAATTCCCATTGGCCAAACTGTGGTGCTCTTCAATTTGGGGTCTCACTCCCCCGATTCATCTCCCGGTGCCCTCGTACAATTTCTGGGCTGCGACGTGTACCTCTCCCAGTGGGTCTACCCACCTGCACACCTCCACCACTGCAGTTGCCTCCGAGCTTACCTGCTCCTTACCCTAACCTAACTACCAGGGGAAGGCCCTCTGGCACTCTCCCCACTCGGTGCCCTCTCTGGCACTGGGCTACCCGGGTCCATCCTCCGGATCCTCGGGCCCCATCCACAACTCTACCGGCTCCCAGAGCCCACCTGCGGCCTCACCTGGCCGACATCCTCACAGTGGTGGAGTGCCCAACCAACTACACACACTAACAGGCTACACGCCCAGCCATTTCCACAACACTAATGCACCCATCCACAATACCATTCTGCAACCGCACCACAAATGCCAATATCCAACCACAATTTACCTGCACCCTCTACCTAACACTTACACTACCCGCCCCGGGTACTCGTGAAAGGGGTCCACTCTTCCCCCATCCACACCTTCGCACCATGCACACCACTCCGTACCACTCACTCCAACTCTCTCCACACACCTGTACCTGCACACCTGTGCTCTCACACCTGGTGCCACCTGCACCCTTCTCTCCCCAAGCGCATTCGCGCTGATCCACAACACTCACTACTCATACACTGCTCCACACACCTGTCCAGTTGCACACCTGTGCAATCACACCTGTTCAATTCTCACACACACGGCATCATCTCAGCTAACTACTCCCTTCTGAAACTTGCGCTTCCCAGTCGTCCCTTTAAACTATTGCGCTCCCTCGTCATTATAATCCACACTAATCTACCTGCGTCCCTACTACAGGTATCAGTCACTACCTAACCTTATCGTCACCTAATGTCATCTTCGCTAGATCCCTATCAATATAACCTAACCCACCCGGGCTAGTTTCCACTGCCATCAACCCCATAAGCTATTGCTCCTTTGCCCCCACAACATGGGAAGGATGGTGGATTTGCCATCCCACCCCATCGGGGGTCTCTCACTACCAATTTTGCACATCAAATTTCAACAAATCAAAAATTTGCCAATCACTACTCATCATCTGCCAATCACTACTGCCAATCCCTTGCCAATCATCAAATTTTGTTTTTCTCCAATTTTGGGTCCAAAACACTAACCTCATCACCCAGTCTACTCACTAATACCTCTCGGTGCGCCAATCCCTGTCCAAAGCCCGGCTTCGTAAAGCCAAGCAATGGATGCTGGTTGTTTTGTGCCAGCGGCTGGATGCGTCCGGCACTCGGTGCAGGGAAGGAGGTTTACCCGGGCCGAGATCCCACGCACCATCTCGGCACGGAGCCATCCCATGGCTCGATCTCGGCCTGCCGGAATGCCTCACCAAAAAGTGGTCGCCATGACGACCCTTCCTATCCTGCCGCCCGCTCCGCCTGGTGGAGCACGGACGCGGCCGTTCAAAGCGAGGCCCAGCACGCACCGAGGGCCCGATTCGGCTATAAGTCGTTCTAAACTCTACCCCGTCTAACGTCGATGCTTCACCTGCATGCTTACATCCCGCAGCCCGTTCCTTGCTCACACATCCAGCCGTGCCCATGCTCCTCGTACCTTTCCTTACACACCCAGGTACCCTCATTCCACTCACAGCCTTGGTCACACACCTGACCACCGAACACTGTGGCACACATTCGTTGCTCGCACACCTCACCAATACACCGCTTCGCGCCCCCTCCTCGGTCACCTCCTCTGTGACAATCACAGGTGTGCTCTCATTCGCACACCCAACCACGTGCCTCACCACCAACTCCAGCGTGCATTCCCACTCACGCTCTACCATTCCAGGTGTGCATCCTTCCATCCCAGGTGTACATCCTCGCTCACCTGTCACAACTAACTCACGCTCCATGTCACTCTCACTACTTTCACCTCCATTCCTGACAGCGCACTCACCCTTACTCTTGACAGCGCACTCTTTCCCCATGCACCTGTCCGTCACACACCTTTCTCGCGCACACTCTCCCGTCACACCCTCTGTAACACTCACCACAGGTGTGCATTCTTCCTTGCCTTTGACAGCGCACTCTTTCCCCATGCACCTGTCCGTCACACACCTTCCTCGCGCACACTCTCCCGTCACACCCTCTGTAACACTCACCACAGCACGCTTCCATGTGCTCCCTCGCACACGCGCTACGACCGACTCACTCTCGCCAGCACCCCCACTCCTTGGCACGCACTTTTTCCTCACACACCCCAGAGTCGGACTTTCTTGCACACCTCCTCTTTCGCACACCAGACCTGTCGCACACTTCACCCACGGCCTCTCACGAACACCCGGGTCCATCTCGACCCCCAAGCTTATTAAATCCCCTGGCGCATCATACGCACGACCATATTGGTCACCACTTACACCGGGTCCTCTTCCTCTTCGCTTCTCCTCCATCACCTGCGAATCCCTCATCCGGTTAATGAGCACATCATCACGATCCAAACACAGACTTTGGACCAATTCTTTTATCTCCTCTTTTATCTCTTTCTCATCCCCTCTCCGTCGCTTCTTAATTTCGCTCATCCCTTCTTCCACTTCTTCTAGTTTCTGCTTCACCTCTTTTATTCCCCGGTACGTCTCCTCAAGCTCATCCTCTAAGGCTACCTTGACCGTTTCCATGTGCGTCCTCACCTGTCGGTCCTTCGTCTCCATTACCTCTATCACCTCGTCCAACCTCGTTGTCAGTCCCTCACGTACCATCTGACATTCCCTCTTCGTCGCCACCAAGTCATCTTTTAGTTCTCTCTGTGTCGCTTTTAAACCTCCTAATACCGCAGTGTTCCTTTGAACCTGCTCCACTAACTCCGTCTGTCCCACCGTCAGCTGCTCCACCTCCTGCGTCAGGTCCTCTATGCCCCCTTGTAACTTTACAGTCCCCTTTCTCACCTCCTTCTCCATGTGCTCCCTACAGTGCCTCACCTCCTCGCGCACTCCTCCGACCTCCTCACTCACACCTCTTCTGATCTCCTCTCCCATCACTTGCATCTCCTGCCCAGATGCCACCCTCATCTGCTCCATTTCCTCCCTGTGAGCATCCAGTTTGGCTTCTACCCCCATTCTGACCCCCTCTATCTGCTGCCCCATTTGGTTAACTTCCCTTTCCGCTTGGTCCCTCATGTCCCTCAATTTGCCTTCCATGGTGTTTTCTAACCCCTCTAACCCCTTTTGCATCCCTTCCATTTGATTCTCTTGAGCGGCCATTCTGTTTTCTACCCCCGTTAACCCATGTTTCACTCCCTCTATCTGATTCTCTTGAGCGGCCATTCTGTTTTCTACCCCCATTAACCCATGTTTCACCCCTTCTATCCCATTGTCTAACCCCTCTAATTTCTTGTCTAATCCCTCACCGGTACCCCTCGCTTCGTCCCTCATTACCCACAATTGCTCACCCTGAGCATCCATCCGGTTCCCCATTACCCCCATTTGGTCCTCCAATCGCTCACCCAATCGCTTACTATCAGCCCTCATTTGCTCACTCATTTCCTCGCTATCGGCCCTCATTCCGTTTATCATTTTGTCCATAAGGGCCTTCATTTTTATCAAAAAAAGGTTCAAATCCACCGGTGGCGCTGCTACGGTCGCGGGCGTGGCAAAATTTGGTGCCGCTACACCCACGTGCGCGACCACGCTATTTTGCGACCCTGCCGCCCTCACTGCTTCGCTCTCCTCTTGTCCCTCAATTTGGTCCTGGATCGACCCTGCCTCACTCTCCCCTACCGGACCCCAGCTGTCTTGGTCTGCCATAGCGCGACTTTCAAAATACGGGTTTTTATACAACAAAACAAAATTTCGACCGTTATAATTTCGTCGAGCGCAGTAAACGCGCTCCGAATCGATTCTCCCTCCCTGGTTTGGGCCTAACAACGGGCGGGAAACGCGCTCCGAATCGATTCTAATTGTTACAAATTTGGGCCTAATAAATTTAGTCCCGGGTTCGAATTCCACTCCTCGACACCAATTGTTACAGACGTGGCTTAGATGTTATTTACCGAGCGGTTTTGGTATGACCACGTCTGCACAAGTTACCGATTATACTCGAAGTTGACTAGTCGCGCTGCGCTAGGCCAATAAAGGCAATAAAGGAAAAGGACACACGGCTGGGTTTCAAATGACACGACACCCAGGGTTCAGTTCTCAAGACCTCCGGAGGAGATTATATTCGTTCGGAAGGTCAGATTACAGGGACGAGAGGTACAACATAGAAAGACAAGCACTTAGACACAATCTTATATTATTCCCAACAGACGACAGATAAACGGGACAAAGCTGACTCACACGGGGATTGATGGAAAGGACAGCGGGTATCGATGGCTCAAGGTGCACTCTTGGCTCAAGGACAGGGTCGACCCGGTCCAGTCTAGAGATGCGGGGAGGTCGCAGCGCTCGGATGGCGTCTTGTCTGCTCAAGCTGGGGGCGCATCTCACGTCACATCCGGCGCGGGGCCGCGTATATCCGGCGGGGAGTGACACGCCCTCGGCTCGTTAGCTCCGCCTCGTGGAATCGGCACGTTGCTTCTCATTGGGTGCGTGCGGGGGGGTTACCGGCTCAGCCCTTGACGAGGAGCTGACAAGGAGCCCCTTTGTGGTAACCCCGTGGAGCGCATGGTCTGGAGCGCGTTGTCTGGAGCGCATTGTCGATGGCGGCTAACCGAGCCGGTGGGAGGACGCACACTCCCCCCCGCGCAGCGCCGTGCCCCTCTGTTGTTGTAGACGGGGAAGAAGATGGGAGGAGGTATGGGAAAGGTCCTAAACTCACTACTGGTGCCATATAATCACATTCTGGTGCAACGAAGAGTCATAATTAATGGAAACGAGGCCTTAACTGACATAGACTAAGAATAACTAGCAAGATGTCCGAAAGTTGTCTACGTGTGGTGCGGTGGACCTGGGCACGACATTTAATGGGGGAATAAGGGGAAGGTCGGCTCTACTGATTGTTGTTTACAGACAATGGGACTAGGGAATGGGGGATTGGGGATAGTTGGGGAGTATTGGGGAAATAGGGGAATATTTACAAGCGGATATGGAGGCCAAATTCCATATTCGCAACAATATATATATATATATATATATATATATATATATATATATATATATATATATATAGATATATATATATATATATATATATATATATATATATATATATATATATATATATATATATATATATATATACGTATATATATATTGTTGCGAATATGGAATTTGGCCTCCATATCCGCTTGTAAATATTCCCCTATTTTCTCCGATACTCCCCAACTCTCCCTTACCCCATTCCCTAGTCCCATTGTCTGTAAACAACACCCATTAGAGCCGATCTTCCCCTTCATCCCCCCATTAAATGTCGTGCCCAGGTCCCCCGCACCACACGTAGACAATTATAGGACATCTTGCTAGTTATTCTTAATCTATGTCAGTTAAGGACTTGTTTCCATTAATTATGACTCTTCGTTGCACCAGAATGTGATTATATGGCACCTGTTAGGAAGTTTAGGACCTCCCCATACCTCTCCGCATCTCTTCCCCATGAAGAAGCGCCAACTACAACAACAACAACAAAAGAGGGGGGCGGCGCGGTGACGGCATGGGGAGTGGGCGTCCTCCTTCCGGCTCGGTTAGCCACCATTGACCACGCGCTCCACGGGGTTACCACGAAGGGGCTCCCTGTCGGCCCCTCGTCAAGGGCGGAGCCGGTAACCCCCGCACCCAATGAGAAGCCATGGGCCGATGCCATCTGGGGCGGCGCTAACGAGCCGAGGGCGTGTCACTCCCCGCCGGATATACGCGGCCCCGCGCCGGATGTGACGTCAGATGCGCCCCGAGCTTGGAAGGAAAAGACGCCACCCTCCCGAGCGCTGAGCGACCTCCCCAGCTTGAGACCAAAGTCGCGACCCACAAGCGCTGTGATACCTTCACGCATCTCTGGACACCACCGTACGTGATTCTGTCCCTGAGCCAGGTGCACCTGAGCCATCGCGACCTGCCTCCCCTTTTCATCAACCCCCGTGTGAGTCAGCATTTTGTCCCGTGTGTCTGTCGTCTGTCCGGGGATAATATAAGAGTGTGTCTAAGTGCCTGTCTTCCTGTAATATACCTCTAGCCCCTGTAATCTAACCTTTTTCCCTACGAATATACTTGAGAATCGAAACCCTGGTGTCGTATTGTGTCATTATAACCCAGCCGGGTGTCTTCTCTTTCCTATTGAGCCAGCGTAGCGCGATTAGTCAACATTCGGGCACAATCGGGTAACTTGTACGGATACGGCGGCCATCCCGCTCGGCCCACCATACCATCAAAGTCGTATCTGTAACAATTGGTGTCAGGAGTGGGATTCGAGGCCCGACCAAATTTTGAAGAAAAAAAAAAAAACGAATAGAGGAAAAAAAAAAATTTGGTCAAAATTTGGAGCGGCCGAAATTTGTTTTGTTTTACGAAACTCGAATTTTGCAAGTCGCGCTATGGCGGATCAAGACGGCTGGGGTCCGGTAGGGGAGAGTGAGGTAGGGTCGATCCAGGACCAAAATGAGGGACAGGAGGAGAGCGAAGCAGTGAGGGCGGCAGGTTCGCAAAATAGCGCCGTCACGCACGAAGAAGCGGGCGCGCAAAATGGCGCCTCGCTGATCACCGCGCCAGCGACCGTGGCAGCGCCCCCGGTGGATTGGAACTTGTTTTTTTTCATACAAATGAAGGCCCTTATGGCCCAGAATAGCGAGAAAATGAGGGAGGAAATGAGGGCTGATAATGAGCGATTGGGTGAGCGATTGGAGGGCCAAATGGGGGTAATGAGGGACGAAGCGAGGGGTACCAGTGAGAAGTTAGACAATAATTTTGAGGAGTTAGACAAGAAAATTGAGAAGTTAGACAATAATTTTGAGGAGTTAGACAAGAAAATTGAGAAGTTAGACAATAATTTTGAGGAGTTAGACAACGGGATAAAAGAAGTAAAGAATGGGTTAACGGGGGTAGAAAACAGAATGGCCGCTCAAGAGAATCAAATGGAAGGGATGCAAAAAGGGTTAGAGGGGTTAGAAAACAGTATGGAAGGCAAATTGAGGGACATGAGGGACCAAGCGGAAAGGGAAGTTAAACAAATGGAGCAGCAGATAGAGGGGGTCAGAATGGGGGTAGAAACCAAACTGGATGCTCACAGGGAGGAAATGGAGCAGATGAGGGTGGCATCTGGGCAGGAGATGCAAGTGATGGGAGAGGAGATCAGAAGAGGTGTGAGTGAGGAGGTCGGAGGAGTGCACGAGGAGGTGAGGCACTGTAAGGAGCACATGGAGAAGGAGGTGAGAAAGGGGACTGTAAAGTTACAAAGTGGCATAGAGGACCTGACGCAGGAGGTGGAGCAGCTGACGGTGGGACAAACGGAGTTAGTGGAGCAGGTTCAAAGGAACACTGCGGTATTAGGAGGGTTAAAAGCGACACAAAACGACATAAAAAACGACTTGATAGCGACAAAGAGGGAATGTCAGATGGTACGTGAGGGACTGACAACGAGGCTGGACGAGGTGATAGAGGTTATGGAGACGACGGACCGGCAGGTGAGGACGCACATGGAAACGGTCAAGGTAGCCTTAGAGGATGAGCTTGAGGAGACGTACCGGGGAATAAAAGAAGTGAAGCACAAATTAGAAGAAGTGGAAGAAGGGATGAGTGAAATTAAGAAGCGACGGAGAGGGGATAAGAAAGAGATAAAAGAGGAGATAAAAGAATTGGTCCAAAGTCTGTGTTTGGATCGTGATGATGTGCTCATTAACCGGATGAGGGATTCGCAGGTGATGGAGGAGAAGCGAAGAGGAAGAGGACCCGGTGTAAGTGGTGACCAATATGGTCGTGCGTATGATGCGCCAGGGGATTTAAGGAGCGTGGGGGTCGAGATGGACCCGGGTGTTCGTGAGAGGCCGTGGGTGAAGTGTGCGACAGGTCTGGTGTGCGAAAGAGGAGGTGTGCGAGAAAGTCCGACTCTGGGGTGTGTGAGGAAAAAGTGTGTGCCCAGGAGTGAGGGTGTTGGCGAGAATGAGTCGGTCGTAGCGCGTGTGCGAGGGAGCACATGGAAGCGTGGTGTGGTGAGTGTTACAGAGGGTGTGACGGGAGAGTGTGCGCAGGAGTGTGCGCGAGAAAGGTGTGTGACGGACAGGTGCATGAGGAAAGAGTGCGCTGTCAGAAGTAAGGAAGAGTGTCCACCTGTCGTGAGTGTTACAGAGGGTGTGACGGGAGAGTGTGCGCAGGAGTGTGCGCGAGAAAGGTGTGTGACGGACAGGTGCATGAGGAAAGAGTGCGCTGTCAGAAGTAAGGAAGAGTGTCCACCTGTGGTGAGTGTTACAGAGGGTGTGACGGGAGAGTGTGCGCAGGAGTGTGCGCGAGAAAGGTGTGTGACGGACAGGTGCATGAGGAAAGAGTGCGCTGTCAGAAGTAAGGAAGAGTGTCCACCTGTGGTGAGTGTTACAGAGGGTGTAACGGGAGAGTGTGCGCGAGAAAGGTGTGTGACGGACAGGTGCATGGGGAAAGAGTGTGCTGTCAAGAGTAAGGGTGAGTGCGCTGTCAGGAATGGAGGTGAAAGTAGTGAGAGTGACATGGAGCGTGAGTTAGTTGTGACAGGTGAGCGAGGATGTACACCTGGGATGGAAGGATGCACACCGGGAATGGTAGAGCGTGAGTGGGAATGCACGCTGGAGTTGGTGGTGAGGCACGTGGTTGGGTGTGCGAATGAGGGCACACCTGTGATTGTCACAGAGGAGGTGACAGAGGAGGGGGCGCGAAGAGGTGTATTGGTGAGGTGTGCTACCAACGAATGTGTGCCAAAGTGTTCGGTGGTCAGGTGTGTGACCAAGGCTGTGAGTGGAATGGGTGTACCTGGGTGTGTAAGGAAAGGTACGAGGAGCATGAGCACGGCTGGATGTGTGAGCAAGGAACGGGCTGCGGGATGTAAGCATGCAGGTGAAGCATCGACGTTAGACGGGGTAGAGTTTAGAACGACTTATAGCCGAATCGGGCCCTCGGTGCGTGCTGGGCCTCGCTTTGAACGGCCGCGTCCAGGCTCCACTAGGCGGAGCTGGCAGCCCGATAGAAAGGGTCGTTATGGCGACCACGTTTTGTTGAGACGTGCCGGCAGGTCGAGATCGGGACATTGGATGGCTCCACGCCGAGGTGATGCGTGGGATCTCGGCCCGGGTAAGCCCCCGTCCCTGCCCCGAATGCCGGACGCATCCAGCCGCAGGCACAAAACAACCAGCATCCATTGCTTGGCTTTACGAAGTCGGGCTTTGGACAGGGATTGGCGCACCGAGAGGTATTAGTGAGTAGACTGGGTGATGAGGTTAGTGTTTTGGCCCCGAAATTAGAAAAAGGCGAAATTTGATGATTGGCAAAGGATTGGCAGAGTGATGATTGGTAATGGTACAGTGATTGGCAGATGATTGGCAAATTTTTAATTTGTTGAAATTTGATGTGCGAAATCGGTAGTGAGAGACCCCCGATGTGGTGGGATGGCAAATCCACCATCCTTCCCATGGGGGGGCAAAGGAGCAATAGCTTATGGGGTGTATGGCAGTGAAAACTAGCCCGGGTGGGTTAGGATATTGTGTGTAGGGATCTAGAGAAGATGACCTTAGGTAACGTTAAGGTTAGTTAGTGACTGATACCTGTAGTGGGGACGCAGGTAGATTAGTATGGATGATAATGACGTGGGAGCGCAATAGTTTAAAGGGATGACTGGGAAGCGCAAGTTTCAGAAGGGAGTAGTTAGCTGAGATGATGCCGTGTTTGTGAGAATTGAACAGGTGTGATTGCACAGGGGTGCAACTGGACAGGTGTGTGGAGCAGTGTATGAGTAGTGAGTGTGTGGATCAGCGCGAATGCGCTTGGGGAGAGAAGGGTGCAGGTGGCACCAGGTGTGAGAGCACAGGTGTGCAGGTACAGGTGTGTGGAGAGAGTTGGAGTGAGTGGTACGGAGTGGTGTGCATGGTGCGAAGGTGTGGATGGGGGAAGAGTGGACCCCTTTCACGAGCACCCGGGGCGGGTAGTGTAAGTGTTAGGTAGAGGGTGCAGGTAAATTGTGGTTGGATATTGGCATTTGTGGTGCGGTTGCAGAATGGTGTTGTGAATGGGTGCATTAGTGTTGTGGAAATGGCTGGGCGTGTAGCCTGTTAGTGTGTGTAGTTGGTTGGGCACTCCACCACTGTGAGGATGTCGGCCAGGTGAGGCCGCAGGTGGGCTCTGGGAGCCGGTAGTTGTGAGTGGGTGCCTGAGGATCCCGGGTGTGGATCGGGCAGCCCAGTGCCAGAGAGGGCACGGAGTGGGGAGAGAGCCAGAGGGCCTTCCCCTGGTAGTTAGGTTAGGGTAAGGAGCAGGTAAGCTCGGAGGCAACTGCAGTGGTGGAGGTGTGCAGGTGGGTAGACCCACTGGGAGAGGTACACGTCGCAGCCCAGAAATTGTACGAGGGCACCGGGAGATGAATCGGGGGAGTGAGACCCCAAATTGAAGAGCACCACAGTTTGGCCAATGGGAATTGGTTTTTAGAACCCATAGTGTAAGAGGGCCAATGGTTTGGCCGGAGAAAGACCCCGGGTAGTGTAAAGTTGTTAAAGTCATTTAGGAAATAGTTAGGATTAATGAACCTGTCGCACCATACGCAGCCACTTGCCTGTGGTGATGATGATGACTCCACACCTGTGTTTTCTTTGTTTGTTGCAGGAAATGAGATTGCTGTGAGGATTTGTGAGACGCATCACGACGTGGATGAGACATTGGGGTGATTCCATCTCTCCCTCCCTAGGAGGGACTGATGATGAATTGGTGATGGCAAATTTTGATGTTCAGTTGGAGATGGCAAATTTTGATGAGAGTTGAAAATGGCAAATTTGATTGGTTAGGAGGGAGAGAAGACGAATTTGGTATATGGGAGGAACGGGGAAGACAGTAGGGATGTTTGTTGATTTGTAAAGTAGATGTTTATGAGTAGTGTTGTGTTGTGTGGATGCAGTAAGGGGTAAGGGAGGGGCCATGTAGGTTACCTGGTGGGGGGGGGGCGTACGATAGGAACGTACCTGTCTCACCTGGTTCCCATGTGCCCCCAGTGTGCATTACCTTACATTGCGTGCACTTTTGCGCCCTTACCACCTTACTCACTTGTCTGCTTCTTTTGTCTCCCACCTCCGAGGATCTGGCTTTGGGGTAGAGAGAGAGGAGAGAGAGGTGCTGGCTGCGCAGTTGTGGGCCTGCACTTTCGCTGTTCGCTGCCTGGATCGGTACACCATATGGACCGCAATGTTTGTGGCCACCCACAATGGACCGCAGTTCGTTTGCGGCCAAGCACCACCCGGGGATGGACCTATGGATCAACGTGGCACCTATGCCATACAGGTGAACCACTAATAGTTAACACCACCAAGTGCACCACAAGAAGAGCAAGAGACACCTGCAGGGTTAGGGGTTGTTGAAGTTATTTTTATTCCAATGAACAATGGTGACTGCACCGATTGGTGGTGGGGTGGTGCTGTTGATGCTCAGGAAAGGGTGCTCTGCACGTTATTAAAGGCCGTCGGCCACAGAGCACTCGTGGGTTGGTGTATCGATGTTGGCAAGCGCGCTCTCTCTATGCATAACATCTGCATGTGTTCCTCCAAAAACAGGTCCTGGATCGTAGTGTAAATAGCAGCGTAGTCTTGTAAATAATGCTCCCTACCGGCTGTATGTTTAGTTTGAGAATTCTTTCCGGATTCGGTTATCCTGTGGGTGTGTTTCTGTGAGGAGAAGGGTGCAACGTCGCAGGGGGACATATTTACTCATTTGTGAATATCAGTAAAACTGTCGCACTCAGGGTAGAGTTAATAGTAGAGGGAACTACATTGCGTGCCACACTAAAGTAGGTAAAAATTTATCGGGTCGGGACGCCCCGAGGGTAGAGAAGGGTGCAATGTTGCGAATATGGAATTTGGCCTCCATATCCGCTTGTAAATATTCCCCTATTTTCTCCGATACTCCCCAACTCTCCCTTACCCCATTCCCTAGTCCCATTGTCTGTAAACAACACCCATTAGAGCCGATCTTCCCCTTCATCCCCCCATTAAATGTCGTGCCCAGGTCCCCCGCACCACACGTAGACAATTATAGGACATCTTGCTAGTTATTCTTAATCTATGTCAGTTAAGGACTTGTTTCCATTAATTATGACTCTTCGTTGCACCAGAATGTGATTATATGGCACCTGTTAGGAAGTTTAGGACCTCCCCATACCTCTCCGCATCTCTTCCCCATGAAGAAGCGCCAACTACAACAACAACAACAAAAGAGGGGGGCGGCGCGGTGACGGCATGGGGAGTGGGCGTCCTCCTTCCGGCTCGGTTAGCCACCATTGACCACGCGCTCCACGGGGTTACCACGAAGGGGCTCCCTGTCGGCCCCTCGTCAAGGGCGGAGCCGGTAACCCCCGCACCCAATGAGAAGCCATGGGCCGATGCCATCTGGGGCGGCGCTAACGAGCCGAGGGCGTGTCACTCCCTGCCGGATATACGCGGCCCCGCGCCGGATGTGACGTCAGATGCGCCCCGAGCTTGGAAGGAAAAGACGCCACCCTCCCGAGCGCTGAGCGACCTCCCCAGCTTGAGACCAAAGTCGCGACCCACAAGCGCTGTGATACCTTCACGCATCTCTGGACACCACCGTACGTGATTCTGTCCCTGAGCCAGGTGCACCTGAGCCATCGCGACCTGCCTCCCCTTTTCATCAACCCCCGTGTGAGTCAGCATTTTGTCCCGTGTGTCTGTCGTCTGTCCGGGGATAATATAAGAGTGTGTCTAAGTGCCTGTCTTCCTGTAATATACCTCTAGCCCCTGTAATCTAACCTTTTTCCCTACGAATATACTTGAGAATCGAAACCCTGGTGTCGTATTGTGTCATTATAACCCAGCCGGGTGTCTTCTCTTTCCTATTGAGCCAGCGTAGCGCGATTAGTCAACATTCGGGCACAATCGGGTAACTTGTACGGATACGGCGGCCATCCCGCTCGGCCCACCATACCATCAAAGTCGTATCTGTAACAATATACATATATATATATATATATGTATGTATGTATGTATGTATGTATGTATGTGTGCGTGTGTGTGTGTGTGTGTGTGTGTATGTATGTATGTATATATACTCAAAGGCAAAAGTTATTGTGACACACAAACAACAAACAGAATCAGTGTTAAACTTTTACTGCCGCGAATGAAATGTTATTACATGGAAAGACAAATGTTTCAAGGTATGGTAACGATCAACAGTCCATAAGAACAGTGCACCTGGCATATGCAAATGAGCCACAACACAGGAGGGGGTTCACAAGCAAGTTCACACAGTCAGTAGCGAGTGTGTCCACCTTGTGCATTGATGCAGGCCTGGCACCTTCGCCTCATTGAGGCCACTAAACGTCGATGAAAGTCCTTGGGAAGATCATTCCATATCCGAGGAAAGATTTGGCGGAGTTCCTGCAGCGTTTTTGGAGGATTCGGATGACGTCGTAAACGTCGCTCCATTTCATCCCAGACGTGTTCAATGGGTGACAAATCAGGGGATCTTGCGGGCCAGGGTAACACATTAACATTGTTCTTATTAAGATACTGCTGTACAACTCAAGCAACGTGTGGTCTGGCATTATCGTGTTGAAACGTCACTCTAGGGCCGTTCTGTTGCAAAAACGGTAAAGCGGCCATTTGCAAAATCTCGTCTCGGTACCTCACAGCATTCAAGTTCCCCTCAATCACAATCATTGGCGTTCTTGCTGCAGCTGTTATCCCACCCCAGATCATAACGCCCCCACCTCCAAAACGATCCCCTTCCAGAACACATGGCCTGATGTAACGTTCACCTGTGCACCTGTAGACACGTGTCCTACCGTCAGCTCGGTGAAGCTCTGCCAAATGGTGTTTCCATGGACGTTGAATCGACGAGCAACATCACGCTGCGAGGTACCAGGCTGAAGCATACCGATAGCTCTCCATCTGTCATTTTCCCCGAGGTGTGGCATGTCGAACTTGTTCCAGAACGATGAATAGAGGTGTTTTTCTGACTTCTGCACTTCTTAAGTGACGCATTGAGTGGAAATGATAAGCGTCTGGTTGTCTGGCCTTTTAAAGTGAACATTGCTGGCCATTTTTCTCGAATATGTCATGCTTCTTGCAAATTTCGTGCAATTCGAACAACAACTGCTTGGTTGCGTTTCTTCGACCATTTTAACACACTCTTTCTCTGGTTCAAATCCAAAAATTCATTCACAAGATTACCAATGAAAAAATTCCATGTCACAATAACTTTTGCCTCTGAGTATATATATATATATATATATATATATATATATATATATATATATATATATATATATATATATATATATATATACATACGTACAGACTTGGCATTTAATATGGAATATTTTTTTGTGGGGGTGAACTTATATATATATATATATATATATAAGTATATACCTTATATATATATATATAAGTTCAAAACACACCTGGTCACAAGTGTGCCGCACTGACCGGTTCTCAGTCGAGGTCCTCAGCATCATCCCGTTTCGGCCCTTCAACCTCGATACGGTCAGCTTAGGTGGGCCAGCAGGGGCACATACACATCCACATGCACAACTACACCTGGATGCGTACATACCCCCACCCCCAGCCAGTGTGAACGCAGACAACAGCAACACCTCCACATCCAGAATCCACAGCACCAAACAAACATGGTGGAACACTCAAACACCCACCTTTATACCCTCCACCACTCACCAACAAAACACACTAGATCATTCATACACACACATCCACACACATACACACACAACACCAACCAACCACCTACCCTTACAACATACACCGCTCAACATACAAAAACACACACACTCATGCAAAAATTCATTCATGCCAAAACACACACCCTCACCCACTCACTCACTCACATACACAAAATAAGAAATAATAATAGTAACAAAAAAAAAAAAACCCACACACACCCAACCACCTACCCTTACCAACATGCACCACTCATGCAAACATGAAAAACCATTCATGCAAAACCACACCCACTCATGACCCACTCCTGCAACACACACACACACACACACACACCTACACACCTCCATTTCTATTCCGTAACCTCAACCTACACTGTTCGTCGTGCCTCCATAAACTTCCTCCATATCCAAAATGAGCCTTTCAAGGCAACCTGGGCCACCTTGTCACACATCCTCCTTCTTTCTGTCCCACACACTCCAAGCCGAGCAAGAAATGCAGAAAAGGAATTGCCAATATACCCTCTGCACCCCACCTCAAATGGCTGACACGAAACTCACCAACCCTTCTCCTGGCACTCTGCCTCCAGATCACTGTACTTTCCTCTCTTCCTCTCGTGCACCTCCTCCATGATCTCTTCCCAAGGTACAGACAATTCCCCTAAGATGACCTGTCTTGTTGCACCTGACCAAATGACAATGTCAGGCCGCAACCTTGTCACACAGATCTCCTCTGGGAATACCAATTGTGGCTTTAGGTCTGTCACCACCTGCCAATCACAAGCATCTGACAGCCCTCTTGCTTTCAACCTCCTCCTCTTTCCACCTCTTACCACTTGGCCCTCCTTGACAAACCACACCTCTCCCCCATCAGTCTCCTTCTCCACTCTTCTCTCTCTCGACCTCAGCACCTCTTGTTGCACCATCTGCACCACCACCGCCTGGACCTGATCATGTCACCACTTGTATTCTCCTGCTGCCAATGCTACTGAACATGCACTCAGTGCATGCTGCACCGTTCCCACACCTCCACACAAATAACATCTCTGCTCCTGCAACAACCCCCACAATGTCAAGTTTTCTGGTGACGGAAGCACATCATACGTTGCCTGCAACAGGAAATTCAACAATATTGGCTCCATCCTCCAAATCTCTTGCCACTTCAACAACCTCACCCGCACAACTTCCCACCTAGTCCAAGCACCTTGCTCTGCCTGACCGACTGCTTTCACATATCTCCCCTCCTCTTCCTTTCTTCTCACTTCCCTCTCAACCATCTTCCTCCTCTCTTTCACACATGCTTTTCCCCATCGCTCATGCTTCATCCACCCCAAGCCATGCTTCCCATGCTGTACCATCCCCATGACCTCCTCCTGTTGCAACCGCTCCTCCATCTCGTCCACCTCTGCTCTTGAATTCCACTTCCGACTTCCCTTCTTCTCTGGGAGAGCATTCTTTACCACTGCATCACTTGAATCCCGCAACATCATGAACACCCGCACCCTCACCACCTTAAACTCCTCGGTTAATGATGTCAAGGGAAATATAGTATGTCATGTCAAATATATATATATATTATGCCACTTACCATTTTCAATGAGATGTGCGTGGCTTGTAACAAAAATGTAATGATGGCTTCAATAGGTTGGTTAAATGCATCAGTAGAGGTCTATCCCAGGCCATCATATGCATGAAATGAAACTCGGGAAAATCAGACTTCATTACACCATTTATTTAATAGCACCCTCAGCCATAATATTTTGCTCGTCGATTCCCCCAAAGGTAACCAGGACATTCCCTTTGATTTCTGGCCTTGTGCTCACATTCGTATTGTGCCTAAAATGATTAAAGGTTCATCATGGAAGAGATTGTACTTTCAAACAAAATGTATTTCCTTTTTCAAATGGTTTCAAAGCCAAAAAACATGACTTATTTTCCGATGGAATCAGGAATTTCACCCAAGGCAGGGAATAACGCATGACGAAGTACGTTGAAATGGACGAGAATTGGTGCAGAGTTAAGCTGGTGCAGAAACACTTCTTCGTAGATGTGGGGAAAACTTTTGATACCCTTGTATATCACGTTTATAATTGGTGTTGGCCTAATGGTTAGGGTGGCGGGCTTGGGATCCTAAGGTCCTGAGTTCGAATCCCGTTCAGCTGTTGAATTAATACCAGGTGGGGTTGACTCAGCCTGTCATCCTTCCGAGGTCGGCGAAATGAGTACCAGGTGACTGGGTCCTCTCTCAAGGAGGTTGGTGGCGTGATTTGTACTCCGGCTGCTGTAAAACACCTCATTCCGTAGCACACACAGTGGTGTGTGTCGGGATGGTGCTGAGGAGTCGTTCAAGGACGCAGCGACGTGCTGATCCAGCCTGCGCTCCGATATACTGTATGTATTTGTTTGGTTTGCCGTGGAACAAAGCAAAAAAAGCTTTAAAAACTACTAAATCTTAGCTTATTCCACACAGGAATCCTAAAATGGCCTGGACAATATTATTGACACCTTTTAGAAGTTGTTAGAAATAATTAGATTTCAAGCAGGTGATTCTCCTTTACTTTGTAATTGAACTCACCTATGGTGAGTTGCAGGTGCCTGCAATATAAAAATCACTCATTCAACCAGTTTCAATGGAGAAAAGGAGTCATTCTTCTGTTTTGTGTCACTGTGTGTACCGCAATGAGCATGGAGAAATGAAAGAAAACCAGAGAATTGTCTGAGGAGGTCAGACACAAGATTGTAGCGACGCATGGACAATCTCAAGGCTACAAGTCCATCTCCAGAGACCTTGATGTGTCTGAGTCCACCGTACGCAATGTTATCGGGAAGTTTAAGGCCCATGGCACTGTAGCCAACCTCCCTGGACGTGGCCGCAAGAGAAAACTTGATCGAAGATTGCAGTGAAGGATTGTTCGAATTGTCGAGAAAGCACCTCGATCAACTGCAAAACAGATTGAAGCTGACCTTCAGACACAAGGTACGATAGTTTCAACTTGCACCATCTGTCGCCAACTCAATGAAATGGGGTTCTATGGTTGGAGACCCAAGAGGACCCCACTGCTGAGAAAGCCCGACTGGAGTTTGCCAAAGCACTCCTGAGCAAGAAAAAGAACAATCAGAGATTGCAAACAAACCTCACCAGGATGTATTTTCAGTGGTTTTTAAAGGCTTTTGTGTTAAAACAAATATGGCGGCCGAACCATGTGACCGATGACGTCATCATTTTTTTTTTCTAAACGAATTTATTCCTAGATTATCCTCAATAAATTTAATCTTGATCGGATGAAGTTTTATACTTGTCAAATTATGACGTCATAATGGAAGCACCTATGACATCATCATTAACATATTTTATTCCCCATTTAGAGTTCTTTACAATGAGCCATGTCTCAATTTTTTCTATTCAGCCCTTTCGGAGATATAGAGGTGCAACGTTTTTCGGTTTTTCCAAGATGGCGGCTGAACCACGTGACCGATGACATCATCATTATTTTTTTCTCCACCAGTTTATGCTGACATGGCGCTCAAGAAATTTCATCTTGATTGGATGAAGTTTTGTACTTGTCGAATTATGATGTCATAATGGAGGCACCTATGACATCATCATTAACATATTTTACTCCCCATGCAGAGTTCTTTACAATGAGCCATGTCTCAATTTTTTCTATTCAGCACTTTTGGAGATATCGAGGTGCAAAGTTTTTCGGTTTTTCCAAGATGGCGGCCAAACCACATGACCTATGATGTCATAATTATCATTAAAAATGCTACAGGTGGAGTTGCACCTATGGTGAAAATTTCCTGTCAATCGGACCAAAGGTTGCAGTGAAAATCATATTTATTCTGTGTGGACAAACAGACAAACAGACAGATGAAAAATCACTCATAGAGCGACACTTGGCACAACAGTACAAAGTAGAATGCCGCTCAGTAGAGCATACTTTTGACCTTAAAAATAATTTATGGTTGAATTCAGTGACCTGATATGTCACTCATCTTCAAAGTTTAAGTTAATCTGAGAAAATTGACAATTTTTAAAAATTTGGCCTATGTTGACCTTTTAGCCGATGTTGACCTCAAAAATAGTTGGTGGTTGGTTTCAGTAAGCTGATATGCAAATCCTATTCAGATTTCAAGTCAATCGGATGAAAATTGAGGATTTTAGAAATGTGTAAAAAGTGGTTGACCTTTGGCCTATGTTGACCTTTTGGCCTATGCTGATCTAAAAAATAGTTTGTGGTTGAATTCAGTTTACTGATATGTAAATCCCATTCAAATTTCAAGTGAATCGGATGAAAATTGAGGATTTTAGAAATTCAAAAAAAGGGGTTGACCTTTGGCCTACGTTGACCTTTTGGCCTACGCTGATCTCAAAAATACTTGGTGGTTGAATTGAGTAAGCCGATATGTAAATCCTATTCAAATTTCAAGTCAATTGGATGAAAATTGAGGATTTTAGAAATTCGAAAAAAGTGGTTGACCTTTGGCCTATGTTGACCTTTTGACCTCAAAATATATAGGATTTTGTGGGACCACGAACTCTACCATTTGGTGAAGTTTCGTGAAGATCGGTTTGAAATTGTGACCTGTGGGCAAGTATAAGTGAGCGGACACACAAACACACAAACACACAAACCGGAGTGATCAACATACTTGCAATTTTTTTTTTTTTTTTTTTTTGCCAAGTAACAAACAGACAAACAAACGGACTCAAATGCAATACCCTCTGCTCTGGCGAGGGTAACAAGCCAAAATCCTTTTGGGAGAATGTCCTGTGGACAGATGAGACCAAATGAGAGCTTTTTCGTAAAGCATATCTCTATGTTTACAGAAAACAAGATGAAGCCTTCAAAGAAAAGAACACCTTCCCTGCAGTCAAACATGGAGGAGGTTCAGTGATGTTTTGGGGTTGCTGTGCTGCCTCTGTCACTGGATGCTTTGAATGTGTGGATGGCATCATGAAATCAAGAGATTACCAAGGCATTTTGGAGTGCAATGTTCAACCCAATGTCAGAAAGCTGTGTCTCCGTCAAAGGTCATGGGTCTTGCAGCAGGGCAATGACCCCAAACACACTTCAAAAAGCACCCAGGAATGGTTGAAGACAAAACGCTGGACTGTTCTGAAGTGGCCAGCAATGAGTCCAGATCTAAATCCCATTGAACACCTGTGGGAAGACCTGAAAACAGCAGATGGGAGAAGGCACCCTTCAAAT
Source organism: Myxine glutinosa (assembly GCF_964187855.1). Classification (NCBI taxonomy): domain Eukaryota; kingdom Metazoa; phylum Chordata; class Myxini; order Myxiniformes; family Myxinidae; genus Myxine; species Myxine glutinosa. The sequence goes on along the minus strand of NC_136261.1, from coordinate 73,912,634 downwards.
CTGGGAAAACTGGAGCAGTTTGCCAAAGAAGAGTGGGCCAAACTGCCAGTAGAGGTGTAGGAAGCTCATGCAGGGCTATAGGAAGCGCTTGACTGCAGTTATTTTGTCCAAAGGCCATGCTACCAAATATTAAGTCTAGGGTGTCAATAATTTTGTCATTGCCATTTCTTTTTATTTTCTGATTTAAAAGGATATATTAAGTTCTGAATCAAAAACAAAGGTTCTGTAATATTTAACAGTGAAATAATGAATTGTGGAGACCAAATACTTTTGTCAATTTGAACTTCATTTTAGAGAAAATTGTGAGTTATTTGAAAAAAGTGCAAGGGCGCCAATATTTTTGGCCACGACTGTATATCACATTTTGTACTTCTCTTGTGTCATATAATCACAATGATATTAGGAGGCATTGATGCAATCTTAAATGGAATTATAAGGACATTTTGAAACAACATAGCATACAAGATTTAAACCTGGGATCATGCGAATATTATAAGCTGAATGTTCGATGGGTGACATCAAACAGACCAACCCAGAGCGTGGGCACCTATTTAGAAGTTAGAATCCGCCAAATGATTGATGTGCTTTAAACGCGTGCATCGTCTTTGAAAGGGGGCCATGACTGGTCACTTATTGAAATAACTTTTGTGCCCCATATATCTAAACACGATGCTTGTAGGACAGAGGGGCCTCTCTTCGAGTGTCCTCAGAATGGTGCTGAGAGATTACAACGACAAGGCGGGAGCAGCAGATAATTAAAGGCGCGATTAGCGAACACCCACGGTGTGACGGGCCTCCTATGCCGTCGATATCCCGCGGCTGGTTTTGCTTCAAGGTTAGTCGCAATGTCAGAGACGTAGCGCAGAGACGGCACCTTTCCCTCTGCCGGGGCAATGAGTTTGAGTTCACCAGCAGCCAGTAGAAGAGAAACGCCAACCCGGCATCGGAGGCCTTTCGGCGTCTCCTCCTTCCTGCCGTTCCGACTATTTTGAGTCCAATCAGTCATTGTGGGAAATTTATGAAGGACTAGCCGAAAGAACCCGGCATTGCCCGCGTTCTTTTTGAATGAATTTACTACTATAATTCAACTTTTACTTGTGGCCATAGAAGATTGACTACGATAATACAGCTCAGCTTTTTGTTGTGAAATGGGCCCAGCCCGGCCGAAGCGGCCTCGACCGGCCTCGCCACCCAGCCTATAACCTTCCCGGGGCCTGTCCCGACATTTTTAGTTCTTTTTGAATGAATTTACTACTATAATTCAGCTTTTACTCGCGGCCGTAGAAGATTGACTACTATAATTCAGCTAAGCTTTTAATTGTGAAATGGGCCCAGCCCAGCCGAGGTGGGCCTCGCCCCCTAGCCTAAAACCTTCCCGGGGCCTGTCCCGACATTTTTTGTTTGAGAGGTTTCCTCCTATCTTTCACCGTTCAGGAGATTAGCGCGTGCAGACAAACAAACAAACAAACAAACAAAAACTTTCTTTATATATATATATATATATATATATATATATATATATATATATATATATATATATATATATATATATATATATATATATATATATATATATATATATATATATCAGTCATTGTGGGATGACTATATCAGTCATATATATATATATATATATATATATATATATATATATATATATATATATATATATATATATATATATATATATATATATATATATATATATATATAAGCCACTGGTGTTTAGGTGTTCAGTTAGTCGTGACCACGTCTGCAAAGTGCCTCTTACGAGAGAGGGGCGATGTGGCCCAGACAGAATGTGAGCAAAATTTCACATCAGATGCAGCGGCACAAACAGGATTTCCCGTGATCCCCAAAGGTGTGAAGAAGATCCGTTGCTCGTCACGGCAATGGGATCCTTACGTTTTCAGGCCACCTCATGCCACACTTGGAAAATCGTTTATACATTCCACCATTGTTCATCTTTGTTTTATTGCATCGGCTGATCGGCCCAGAAATAGTCGATCAAATGGAAAGGGATGAATTCCACGGTTATTTTATGATGACAAATATATCTATCAAACCATGTTGCCATTCAGTATTGACCAATCCTATAATAGCCATCCTTGTAAGGATTATGGCCCGTTTGCATAAAATTCCCTTATCATGAAGGAAAGATTTACCTTGAGGTACACTGTGATTCCTCAGCGAAGCATTTCCGTAAGGGCTTTTGCATAAACAACTTTCCGGAAATCCTCAAGCAAAAACTTCCTTCAGGTTGAGGAAATTCTTAGGAGCCGTTGCTATGCTGGGCAACCAATCAGATTAGAGACAAGTAAAGCTACATTCAAAGTACACCGCCCACATGCCAAATAATTAAATATCCTACAGCGCGGCATTGCCGGGGCGCCTCCGGCGCCCGGCAATACCGCAGTGCAGCTCATTGAGGCTGCATTGGGAGGGAGAGGTGTACACTAATTGATTGATTAATTGTATAATTAAAATCAATAAAAGATTATCACAAAATATTTTCATAATCAATTGGCTAATCGCATAACTAAACCAGTAGTGCTTCATCCGAAGATGTATCTTTTAGAAATTTAATTAAATAAGTCATTTATAAAAAATTAAATAATTAATTGATTACTCAATAAATAATTAATCGATTAATCAATAAATACTTAATAGATGAAATGATTAATCAATAAATCAAAAATATCCTTGATAGCCACATCACTTGGTCACTCATGTCCAAATATTAGCTTCCCAGCTCAAAAGGTGCCTGAGATATTGGCCAAATGAGAAAGAAAATAAATAAATGATTAATAATGAAAATAAATAAATAATAATCATAAAAAAATTAAATTATTAATCAATTTGGTCAGAGAACACATAAACTACCACTATTTCATCAGAATCTGTAACTTAAAAAAAAAAAAATTTTTTGTCATTAATCGAATAATTAAATAATTAATCGATTAATTGATTAATTAATAAATCAAAAATATCCTTTGCAGCCAAATCACCTGGTCATTGGCATGTCCAAATATCAGCTTCCTAACTCAAAAGGTGCCTGAGTTAATAATGGTCAGAAGATAAATGAAATTTAATTAATTAAATAAGTACTTAATTAAACGCTAATAATTAAATAACTCCTCAATTAATTGATTATTCAAAAAACAAAAAATACCGTATTTGACAAAGGACTTGCTCACTACTGTGCCGAAATTTCAGCTTCCTAGCTCAAAGGATGGCTGAGATATCGTCCGGACAACCAAGAAAGAAAACAAACAAGTACACATACATTCAAAGTACACCGCCCCATGCCAAATAATTAAATATGCTGCAGCGCGGCATTGCCGGGGCGCCTCCGGCGCCCGGCAATACCGCAGTGCAGCTCATTAAGGCTGCATTGGGAGGGAGAGGTGTACACTAATTGATTGATTAATTGTATAATTAAAATCAATAAAAGATTATCACAAAATATTTTCATAATCAATTGGCTAATCGCATAACTAAACCACTAGTGCTTCATCCGAAGATGTATCTTTTAGAAATTTAATTAAATAAGTCATTTATAAAAAATTAAATAATTAATTGATTACTCAATAAATAATTAATCGATTAATCAATAAATAATTAATAGATGAAATGATTAATCAATAAATCAAAAATATCCTTGATAGCCACATCACTTGGTCACTCATGTCCAAATATTAGCTTCCCAGCTCAAAAGGTGCCTGAGATATTGGCCAAATGAGAAAGAAAATAAATAAATGATTAATAATGAAAATAAATAAATAATAATCATAAAAAAATTAAATTATTAATCAATTTGGTCAGAGAACACATAAACTACCACTATTTCATCAGAATCTGTAACTTTAAAAAAAAAAATTTTTTTGTCATTAATCGAATAATTAAATAATTAATCGATTAATTGATTAATTAATAAATCAAAAATATCCTTTGCAGCCAAATCACCTGGTCATTGGCATGTCCAAATATCAGCTTCCTAACTCAAAAGGTGCCTGAGTTAATAATGGTCAGAAGAGAAATGAAATTTAATTAATTAAATAAGTACTTAATTAAACGCTAATAATTAAATAACTCCTCAATTAATTGATTATTCAAAAAACAAAAAATACCGTATTTGACAAAGGACTTGCTCACTACTGTGCCGAAATTTCAGCTTCCTAGCTCAAAGGATGGCTGAGATATCGTCCGGACAACCAAGAAAGAAAACAAACAAACAAGAAAACAAGAAAACAAACAAGAAACCAGAGTGAAAACTGAGTACTCTCTTTCAGCGTGCGTCACTGCCGAGCCCCCTTCGGTGCCCGGCAATGACGATTTGCAATGCCTGGAGGTGGCATAGGAAAGGAGCGGTGTACAACAAACAAATAACAACACAAGTACACATACATTCAAAGTACACCGCCCCATGCCAAATAATTAAATATGCTGCAGCGCGGCATTGCCGGGGCGCCTCCGGCGCCCGGCAATACCGCAGTGCAGCTCATTGAGGCTGCATTGGGAGGGAGAGGTGTACACTAATTGATTGATTAATTGTATAATTAAAATCAATAAAAGATTATCACAAAATATTTTCATAATCAATTGGCTAATCGCATAACTAAACCACTGGTGCTTCATCCGAAGATGTATCTTTTAGAAATTTAATTAAATAAGTCATTTATAAAAAATTCATTGATTACTCAATAAATAATTAATCGATTAATCAATAAATAATTAATAGATGAAATGATTAATCAATAAATCAAAAATATCCTTGATAGCCACATCACTTGGTCACTCATGTCCAAATATTAGCTTCCCAGCTCAAAAGGTGCCTGAGATATTGGCCAAATGAGAAAGAAAATAAATAAATGATTAATAATGAATATAAATAAATAATAATCATAAAAAAATTAAATTATTAATCAATTTGGTCAGAGAACACATAAACTACCACTATTTCATCAGAATCTGTAACTTTAAAAAAAAAAAAATTTTTTGTCATTAATCGAATAATTAAATAATTAATCGATTAATTGATTAATTAATAAATCAAAAATATCATTTGCAGCCAAATCACCTGGTCATTGGCATGTCCAAATATCAGCTTCCTAACTCAAAAGGTGCCTGAGTTAATGGTCAGAAGAGAAAGGAAATTTAATTAATTAAATAAGAACTTAATTAATCGCTAATAATTAAATAACTCCTTAATTTATTGATTAATCAAAAAAAAAAAATACCGTTTTTGACAAAGGACTTTCTCACTATTGTGCCAAAATTTCAGCTTCCTAGCTCAAAGGATGGCTGAGATATCGCCCGGACAACCAAGAAAGAAAACAAACAAACAAACAAACAAGAAAACAAACAAACAAGAAACCAGAGTGAAAACTGAGTACTCTCTTTCAGCGTGCGTCACTGCCGAGCCCCCTTCGGTGCCCAGCAATGACGATTTGCAATGCCTGGAGATGGCATAGGAAAGGAGCGGTGTACAACAACCAAGAAAACAAACAAACAAGAAACCAGAGTGAAAACTGAGTACTCTCTTTCAGCGTGCGTCACTGCCGAGCCCCCTTCGGTGCCCAGCAATGACGATTTGCAATGCCTGGAGATGGCATAGGAAAGGAGCGGTGTACAATTAAAATCAATAAAAGATTATCACAAAATATTTTCATAATCAATTGGCTAATAGCATAACTAAACCACGAGTGCTTCATCCGAAGATGTATCTTTTAGAAATGTAATTAAATAAGTCATTAATAAAAAATTAAATAATTAATTGATTAATCAATAAATAATTAATCGATTAAATGATTAATCGATAAATCAAAAATATCCTTGATAGCCACATCACTTGGTCACTGTCATGTCCAAATATTAGCTTCCCAGCTCAAAAGGCGCCTGCGATATTGGCCAAATAAGAAAGAAAATAAATAATTAATAATGAAAATAAATAAATAATAATCATTAAAAAATTAAATTATTAATCAATTCGGTCACAGAACACATAAACCACCACCATTTCCTTTACAATCTGTAACTGAAATTTTTTTTTTTCCGTAATTAATCGAATAATTAAATAATTAATCGATACATTGATTAATTGATTAATTAATAAATCAAAAATAGCCTTTGCAGCCAAATCACCTGGTCATTGGCATGTCCAAATATCAGCTTCCTAACTCAAAAGGTGCCTGAGTTAATGGTCAGAAGAGAAAGGAAATTTGATTAATTAAACATGTACTTAATTAATCGCTAATAATTAAATAACTCCTCAATTAATTGATTAATCAAAAAACAAAAAATTCCGTTTTTGACAAAGGACTTGCTCACTATTGTGCCGAAATGTCAGCTTCCTAGCTCAAAGGATGGCTGAGATATCGCCCGGACAAACAAACAAGAAAGAAAGAAAACAAGAAAACAAACAAGTACAGATACATTCAAAGTACACCGCCCCCATGCCAAATAATTAAATATCCTACAGCGCGGCATTGCCGGGGCGCCTACAGCGCCCGGCAATACCGCAGTGCAGCTCTTAGAGACTGCATTGGGAGGGAGAGGTGTACAATTAATTGATTGATTAATTGTATAATTAAAATCAATAAAAGATTATCACAAAATATTTTCTTAATCAATTGGCTAATAGCATAACTAAACCACTAGTGCTTCATCCGAAGATGTATCTTTTAGAAATTTAATTAAATAAGTCATGAATAAAAAATTAAATAATTAATTGATTAATCAATAAATAATTAATCGATGAGTTGATTAATCAATAAATCAAAAATATCCTTGATAGCCACATCACTTGGTCACTCATGTCCAAATATTAGCTTCCGAGCTCAAAAGGTGCCTGAGATATTGGCCAAATGAGAAAGAAAATAAATAAATGATTAATAATGAAAATAAATAAATAATAATCATAAAAAAATTAATTTATTGATCAATTCGGTCATAGAACACATAAACCATCACCATTTCATCAGAATCTGTAAGTAGGAAAAAAAAAATTTTTTTGTCATTAATGCTATAATTAAATAATTAATTGATTAATTGATTAATTAATAAATCAAAAATAGCCTTTGCAGCCAAATCACCTGGTCATTGGCATGTCCAAATATCAGCTTCCGAACTCAAAAGGTGCCTGAGTTAATGGTCAGAAGAGAAATTAAATTTAATTAATTAAATAAGTACTTAATTAATCGCTAATAATTAAATAACTCCTTAATTAATTGATTATTCAAAAAACAAAAATACCGTTTTTGACAAAGGACTTGTTCACTACTGTGCCGAAATTTCAGCTTCCTAGCTCAAAGGATGGCTGAGATATCATCCGGACAAACAAACAAGAAAGCAAGAAAGAAAGCAAGAAAACAAACAAACAACCAGAGTGAAAACTGAGTACTCTCTTTCAGCGTGCGTCACTGCCGAGCCCCCTTTTGTGCCCGGTAATGACGTTTTGCAATGCCTGGAGATGGCATAGGAAAGGAGCGGTGTACAACAAGTACAGATACATTCAAAGTACACCGCCCCATGCCAAATAATTAAATACGCTGCAGCGCGGCATTGCCGGGGTGCCTCCGGCGCCCCGCAATACCGCAGTGCAGCTCATTGAGGCTGCATTGGGAGGGAGAGGTGTACACAAATTGATTGATTAATTGTATAATTAAAATCAATAAAAGATTATCACAAAATATTTTCATTATCAATTGGCTAATAGCATAACTAAACCACTAGTGCTTCATCCGAAGATGTATCTTTTAGAAATTTTATTAAATAAGTCATTTATTAAAAATTAAATAATTAATTGATTACTCAATAAATAATTAATCGATTAATCAATAAATAATTAATAGATGAAATGATTAATCAATAAATCAAAAATATCCTTGATAGCCACATCACTTGGTCACTCATGTCCAAATATTAGCTTCCCAGCTCAAAAGGTGCCTGAGATATTGGCCAAATGAGAAAGAAAATAAATAAATGATTAATAATGAAAATAAATCAATAATAATCATAAAAAAATTAAATTATCAATCAATTTGGTCAGAGAACACATAAACTACCACTATTTCATCAGAATCTGTAACTTAAAAAAAAAAATTTTTTTTGTCATTAATCGAATAATTAAATAATTAATCGATTAATTGATTAATTAATAAATCAAAAATATCCTTTGCAGCCAAATCACCTGGTCATTGGCATGTCCAAATATCAGCTTCCTAACTCAAAAGGTGCCTGAGTTAATGGTCAGAAGAGAAAGGAAATTTGATTAATTAAATAAGTACTTAATTAATCGCTAATAATTAAATAATTCCTCAATTTAGTGATTAATCAAAAAAAATATATACCGTTTTTGACAAAGGACTTGCTCACTCTTGTGCCGAAATTTCAGCTTCCTAGCTCAAAGGATGGCTGAGATATCGTCCGGACAACCAAGAAAGAAAACAAACAAGAAACCAGAGTGAAAACTGAGTACTCTCTTTCAGCGTGCGTCAATGCCGAGCCCCCTTTGGTGCCCGGCAATGACGATTTGCAATGCCTGGAGATGGCATAGGAAAGGAGCGGTGTACAACAAACAAGAAAGAAACCAGAGTGAAAACTGAGTACTCTCTTTCAGCATGCGTCACTGCCGAGCCCCCTTTGGTGCCCGGCAATGACGATTTGCAATGCCTGGAGATGGCATAGGAAAGGAGCGGTGTACAACAAGAAACCAGAGTGAAAACTGAGTACTCTCTTTCAGCGTGCGTCACTGCCGAGCCCCCTTTGGTGCCCGGCAATGACGATTTGCAATGCCTGGAGATGGCATAGGAAAGGAGCGGTGTACAACAAACAAGAAACCAGAGTGAAAACTGAGTACTCTCTTTCAGCGTGCGTCACTGCCGAGCCCCCTTTGGTGCCCGGCAATGACGATTTGCAATGCCTGGAGATGGCATAGGAAAGGAGCGGTGTACAACAAACAAACAAGAAAGAAACCAGAGTGAAAACTGAGTACTCTCTTTCAGCGTGCGTCACTGCCGAGCCCCCTTTGGTGCCCGGCAATGACGATTTGCAATGCCTGGAGATGGCATAGGAAAGGAGCGGTGTACAACAAACAAGAAACCAGAGTGAAAACTGAGTACTCTCTTTCAGCGTGCGTCACTGCCGAGCCCCCTTTGGTGCCCGGCAATGACGATTTGCAATGCCTGGAGATGGCAAAGGAAAGGAGCGGTGTACAACAATAAAGAAAACAAGAAAGAAACCAGAGTGAAAACTGAGTACTCTCTTTCAGCGTGCGTCACTGCCGAGCCCCCTTTGGTGCCCGGCAATGACGATTTGCAATGCCTGGAGATGGCATAGGAAAGGAGCGGTGTACAACAAACAAGAAAGAAACCAGAGTGAAAACTCAGTACTCTCTTTCAGCGTGCGTCACTGCCGAGCCCCCTTTGGTGCCCGGCAATGACGATTTGCAATGCCTGGAGATGGCATAGGAAAGGAGCGGTGTACAACAAGGAAACAACCAGAGTGAAAACTGAGTCCTCTCTTTCAGCGTGCGTCACTGCCGAGCCCCCTTCGGTGCCCAGCAATGACGATTTGCAATGCCTGGAGATGGCATAGGAAAGGAGCGGTGTACAACAACCAGAGTGAAAACTGAGTACTCTCTTTCAGCGTGCGTCACTGCCGAGCCCCCTTCGGTGCCCGGCAATGACGATTTGCAATGCCTGGAGGTGGCATTGGAAAGGAGCGGTGTACAAAAATACCGTTTTTGACAAAGGACTTGCTCACTATTGTGCCGAAATTTCAGCTTCCTAGCTCAAAGGATGGCTGAGATATCGCCCGGACAAACAAACAACCAAGAAAACAAACAACCAGAGTGAAAACTGAGTAATCTCTTTCAGCGTGCGTCACTGCCGAGCCCCCTTCGGTGCCCAGCAATGACGATTTGCAATGCTTGGAGATGGCATAGGAAAGGAGTGGTGTACAATAAATAAATGATTAATAATGAAAAAAAAAAAAATCATAAAAAAATTAAATTATGAATCAATTTGGTCAGAGAACACATAAACTACCACTATTTTATCAGAATCTGTAACTTAAAAAAAAAAATTTTTTGGTCATTAATCGAATAATTAAATAATTAATCGATTAATTGATTAATTTATAAATCAAAAATATCCTTTGCAGCCAAATCACCTGGTCATTGGCATGTCCAAATATCAGCTTCCTAACTCAAAAGGTGCCTGAGTTAATGGTCAGAAGAGAAAGGAAATTTGATTAATTAAATAAGTACTTAATTAATCGCGAATAATTAAATAACTCCTCAATTTATTGATTAATCAAAAAAAAAAATACCGTTTTTGACAAAGGACTTGCTCACGATTGTGCCGAAATTTCAGCTTCCTAGCTCAAAGGATGGCTGAGATATCGCCCGGACAAACAAACAAGAAAGAAAGAAAGAATGAAAACAAACAAACAAACAAGTACAAATACATTCAAAGTACACCGCCCCATGCCAAATAATTAAATATGCTGCAGCGCGGCATTGCCGGGGCGCCTCCGGCGCCCGGCAATACCGCAGTGCAGCTCATTGAGGCTGCATTGGGAGGGAGAGGTGTACACTAATTGATTGATTAATTGTATAATTAAAATCAATAAAAGATCATCACAAAATATTTTCATAATCAATTGGCTAATCGCATAACTAAACCACTAGTGCTTCATCCGAAGATGTATCTTTTAGAAATTTAATTAAATAAGTCATTTCTAAAAAATTAAATAATTAATTGATTACTCAATAAATAAATTAATCGATTAATCAATAAATAATTAATAGATGAAATGATTAATCAATAAATCAAAAATAACCTTGATAGCCACATCACTTGGTCACTCATGTCCAAATATTAGCTTCCCAGCTCAAAAGGTGCCTGAGATATTGGCCAAATGAGAAAGAAAATAAATAAATGATTAATAATGAAAATAAATAAATAATAATCATAAAAAAATTAAATTATTAATCAATTTGGTCAGAGAACACATAAACTACCACTATTTCATCAGAATCTGTAACTTTAAAAAAGGAAATTTTTTTAGTCATTAATCGAATAATTAAATAATTAATCGATTAATTGATTGATGAATTAATAAATCAAAAATAACCTTTGCAGCCAAATCACCTGGTCATTGGCATGTCCAAATATCAGCTTCCTAACTCAAAAGGTGCCTGAGTTGATGGTCAGAAGAGAAAGGAAATTTAATTAATTAAATAAGTACTTAATTAATTGCTAATAATTAAATAACTCCTCAATTGATTGATTAATCAAAAAACAAAAAATAGCGTTTTTGAAAAAGGACTTGCTCACTACTGTGCCGAAACTTCAGCTTCCTAGCTCAAAGGATGGCTGAGATATCGTCCGGACAAACAAACAAGAAAGAAAACAAGTACACATACATTCAAAGTACACCGCCCCATGCCAAATAATTAAATATGCTGCAGCGCGGCATTGCCGGGGCGCCTCCGGCGCCCGGCAATACCGCAGTGCAGCTCATTGAGGCTGCATTGGGAGGGAGAGGTGTACACTAATTGATTGATTAATTGTATATTTAAAATCAATAAAAGATTATCACAAAATATTTTCTTAATCAATTGGCTAATAGCATAACTAAACCAGTAGTGCTTCATCCGAAGACCTATCTTTTAGAAATTTTATTAAATGTCATTAATGAAAAATTCAATAATTTATTGATTAATCAATAAATAATTAATCAATTAATCAATAAATAATTAAGCAATTAAATGATTAATCAATAAATCAAAAATATCCTTGATAGCCACATCACTTGGTCACTGTCATGTCCAAATATTAGCTTCCCAGCTCAAAAGGTGCCTGAGATATTGGCCAAATGAGAAAGAAAATAAATGAATGATTAATAATGAAAATAAATAAATAATAATCATAAAAAAATTAAATTATTAATCAATTCGGTCAGAGAACACATAAACCACCACCATTTTATCAGAATCTGTAACTTAAAAAAAAGAAGTTTTTTTTGTCATTAATCGAATAATTAAATAATTAATCGATTAATTGATTAATTAATAAATCAAAAATAGCATTTGCAGCCAAATCACCTGGTCATTGGCATGTCCAAATATCAGCTTCCTAACTCAAAAGGTGCCTGAGTTAATGGTCAGAAGAGAAATGAAATTTAATTAATTAAATAAGTACTTCATTAAACGCTAATAATTAAATAACTCCTCAATTAATTGATTAATCAAAAAACAAAAAATACCGTTTTTGACAAAGGACTTGCTCACTATTGTGCCGAAATTTCAGCTTCTTAGCTTGAAGGATGGCTGAGATATCGCCCGAACAACCAAGAAAGAAAACAAGAAAGAAAACAAGAAAGAAAACAAACAAGAAAACAAACAAGTACACATACATTCAAAGTACACCGCCCCCATGCCAAATAATTAAATATCCTACAGCGCGGCATTGACGGGGCGCCTCCGGCGCCCGGCAATACCGCAGCGCAGCTCATTGAGGCTGCATTGGGAGGGAGAGGTGTACACTAATTGATTGATTAATTGTATAATTAAAATCAATGAAAGATTATCACAAAATATTTTCATAATCAATTGGCTAATCGCATAACTAAACCACGAGTGCTTCATCCGAAGATGTATCTTTTAGAAATTTAATTAAATAAGTCATATATAAAAAATTAAATAATTAATTGATTACTCAATAAATAATTAATCGATTAATCAATAAATAATTAATAGATGAAATGATTAATCAATAAATCAAAAATATCCTTGATAGCCACATCACTTGGTCACTCATGTCCAAATATTAGCTTCCCAGCTCAAAAGGTGCCTGAGATATTGGCCAAATGAGAAAGAAAATAAATAAATGATAAATAATGAAAATAAATAAATAATAATCATAAAAAAATTAAATTATTAATCAATTTGGTCAGAGAACACATAAACTACCACTATTTCATCAGAATCTGTAACTTAAAAAAAAAAAAATTTTTTGGCATTAATCAAATAATTAAATAATTAATCGATTAATTGATTAATTAATAAATCAAAAATATCCTTTGCAGCCAAATCACCTGGTCATTGGCATGTCCAAATATCAGCTTCCTAACTCAAAAGGTGCCTGAGTTAATGGTCAGAAGAGAAAGGAAATTTGATTAATTAAATAAGTACTTAATTAATCGCTAATAATTAAATAACTCCTCAATTTATTGATTAATCAAAAAAATATATATACCGTTTTTGACAAAGCACTTTCTCACTATTGTGCCAAAATTTCAGCTTCCTAGCTCAAAGGATGGCTGAGATATCGCCCGGACAAACAAGAAAGAAAACATGTACACATACATTCAAAGTACACCGCCCCATGCCAAATAATTAAATATGCTGCAGCGCGGCATTGCCGGGGCGCCTCCGGCGCCCGGCAATACCGCAGTGCAGCTCATTAAGGCTGCATTGGGAGGGAGAGGTGTACACTAATTGATTGATTAATTGTATAATTAAAATCAATAAAAGATTATCACAAAATATTTTCATAATCAATTGGCTAATCGCATAACTAAACCACTAGTGCTTCATCCGAAGATGTATCTTTTAGAAATTTAATTAAATAAGTCATTTATAAAAAATTAAATAATTAATTGATTACTCAATAAATAATTAATCGATTAATCAATAAATAATTAATAGATGAAATGATTAATCAATAAATCAAAAATATCCTTGATAGCCACATCACTTGGTCACTTATGTCCAAATATTAGCTTCCCAGCTCAAAAGGTGCCTGAGATATTGGCCAAATGAGAAAGAAAATAAATAAATGATTAATAATGAAAATAAATAAATAATAATCATAAAAAAATTAAATTGGTAATCAATTTGGTCAGAGAACACATAAACTACCACTATTTCATCAGAATCTGTAACTTAAAAAAAAAAATTTTTTGGGTCATTAATCGAATAATTAAATAATTAATCGATTAATTGATTAATTAATAAATCAAAAATATCCTTTGCAGCCAAATCACCTGGTCATTGGCATGTCCAAATATCAGCTTCCTAACTCAAAAGGTGCCTGAGTTAATAATGGTCAGAAGAGAAATGAAATTTAATTAATTAAATAAGTACTTAATTAAACGCTAATAATTAAATAACTCCTCAATTAATTGATTATTCAAAAAACAAAAAATACCGTATTTGACAAAGGACTTGCTCACGACTGTGCCGAAATTTCAGCTTCCTAGCTCAAAGGATGGCTGAGATATCGTCCGGACAACCAAGAAAGAAAACAAACAAGAAAACAACCAAGAAAACAAACAAACAAGTACACATACATTCAAAGTACACCGCCCCATGCCAAATAATTAAATATGCTGCAGCGCGGTATTGCCGGGGCGCCTTCGGCGCCCGGCAATACCGCAGCGCAGCTCATTGAGGCTGCATTGGGAGGGAGAGGTGTACACTAATTGATTGATTAATTGTATAATTAAAATCAATAAAAGATTATCACAAAATATTTTCATAATCAATTGGCTAATCGCATAACTAAACCACGAGTGCTTCATCCGAAGATGTATCTTTTAGAAATGTAATTAAATAAGTCATTTATAAAAAATTAAATAATTAATTGATTACTCAATAAATAATTAATCGATTAATCAATAAATAATTAATAGATGAAATGATTAATCAATAAATCAAAAATATACTTGATAGCCCACATCACTTGGTCACTCATGTCCAAATATTAGCTTCCCAGCTCAAAAGGTGCCTGAGATATTGGCCAAATGAGAAAGAAAATAAATAAATGATTAATAATGAAAAAATAATAATAATAATCATAAAAAAATTAAATTATTAATCAATTTGGTCAGAGAACACATAAACTACCACTATTTCATCAGAATCTGTAACTTAAAAAAAAATTTTTTTTTTGGCATTAATCGAATAATTAAATAATTAATCGATTAATTGATTAATTAATAAATCAAAAATATCCTTTGCAGCCAAATCACCTGGTCATTGGCATGTCCAAATATCAGCTTCCTAACTCAAAAGGTGCCTGAGTTAATGGTCAGAAGAGAAAGGAAATTTGATTAATTAAATAAGTACTTAATTAATCGCTAATAATTAAATAACTCCTCAATTTATTGATTAATCCAAAAAAAAAAATACAGTTTTTGACAAAGGACTTGCTCACTATTGTGCCGAAATTTCAGCTTCCTAGCTCAAAGGATGGCTGAGATATCGCCCGGACAACCAAGAAAGCAAGAAAGCAAGAAAGAAAGCAAGAAACCAGAGTGAAAACTGAGTACTCTCTTTCAGCGTGCGTCACTGCCGAGCCCCCTTCGGTGCCCGGCAATGACGATTTGCAATGCCTGGAGATGGCATAAGAAAGGAGCGGTGTACAACAAGAAACCAGAGTGAAAACTGAGTACTCTCTTTCAGCGTGCGTCACTGCCGAGCCCCCTTCGGTGCCCAGCAATGACGATTTGCAATGCCTGGAGATGGCATAGGAAAGGAGCGGTGTACAACAAACAAACAAGAAAGAAAGAAAGAAAGAAAACTGAGTCCTCTCTTTCAGCGTGCGTCACTGCCGAGCCCCCTTTGGTGCCCAGCAATGACGATTTGCAATGCCTGGAGATGTCATAGGAAAGGAGCGGTGTACAAAAATATCCTTTGCAGCCAAATCACCTGGTCATTGGCATGTCCAAATATCAGCTTCCTAACTCAAAAGGTGCCTGAGTTAATGGTCAGAAGAGAAAGGAAATTTGATTAATTAAATAAGTACTTAATTAATCGCTAATAATTAAATAACTCCTCAATTTATTGATTTATAAAAATAAAAAAAATAGCGTTTTTGACAAAGGACTTGCTCACTATTGTGCCGAAATTTCAGCTTCCTAGCTCAAAGGATGGCTGAGATATCGTCCGGACAAACAAACAAGAAAGAAAGCAAGAAAGAAAACAAGAAAGCAAGAAAGAAAACAAGAAAGAAACCAGAGTGAAAACTGAGTACTCTCTTTCAGCGTGCGTCACTGCCGAGCCCCCTTTGGTGCCCGGCAATGACGATTTGCAATGCCTGGAGATGGCATAGGAAAGGAGCGGTGTACAACAAACAACCAGAGTGAAAACTGAGTACTCTCTTTCAGCGTGCGTCACTGCCGAGCCCCCTTCGGTGCCCAGCAATGACGATTTGCAATGCCTGGAGATGGCATAGGAAAGGAGCGGTGTACAACAAACAACCAGAGTGAAAACTGAGTACTCTCTTTCAGCGTGCGTCACTGCCGAGCCCCCTTCGGTGCCCGGCAATGACGATTTGCAATGCCTGGAGATGGCATAGGAAAGGAGCGGTGTACAATATGGAAATTGAGAATGATATGGAGTGAGATAGTGAGAGATATAGAAATATAGAAGAATAAGGAGAGAACGAGAGATATGGAAATAGAGAATGATATGAAGTAGATAGCGAGAGATATAGAAATATAGAAGAATATGGAGATAAAGAGAGATATGGAAATAGAGAATGATATGGAGCGAGATAGCGAGAGATATAGAAATATCGAAGAATATGGAGAGAAAGAGAGATATGGAAATAGAGAATGATGTGGAGAGAGGTAGAGAGAGGTATAAAAATATAGAAGAACATGGAGAGAAAGAGAGATATGGAAATAGAGAATGATATGGAGAGATATAGAAATATAGAAGAATATGCAGAGAAAGAGAGATATGGAAAGAGAGAATGATATGGAGAGAGATACGGATATAGAAATATGGAAGAATATGGAGAGAAAGAGAGATATGGAAATAGAGAATGATATGGAGAGAGATAGAGAGATAGAAATATGGAGAGAAAGAGAGATATAGAAATAGAGAATGATATTGAGAGAGATAGAGATATATAAATATCGAAGAATATGGAGAGAAAGAGTGATATTGGAAATAGTGAATGATATGGAGAGAGATAGAGAGATAGAAATATGGAGAGAAAGAGAGATATAGTAATAGAGAATGATATGGAGAGAGATAGAGATATACAAATATGGAAGAATATGGAGAGAAAGAGAGATATGGAAATAGAGAATGATATGGAGAGAGATAGAGAGATAGAAATAAGGAGAGAAAGAGAGATATCGAAATATAGAATGATATGGAGAGAGATAGAGAGATAGAAATATGGAGTGTTACGGATTCGTCACTTCCATTGTTGTGGTTTTTATCCACTGTAAACATTTTTGATTCCATGTACTATTATTGTTGTCGTTTAAGGGAAATAGAGATTACTATTTTCTAAAGGTACGAACAAAGAGGAAGAGGAGGAAGAGAAGGCGGAGCGAGTGAGTCAGACAAGAAGCCTAGCTTCTTCGAGGTCTGGAGCAAACGATTGGCGAACGAGGGTCACGAGTGAACTTTGGGTTTCCCGGGAAAGGGATTCCTACGACAGAGTTGTCATCGTTGTGACAGATAAACCTGCGTGACAGGTTTTGCGGTTGATTCCGGAGAGAATCATCAGAGTGCCGTTAACGCCATGAGAACGGGCCGTCGGCCATTTTTACCTCGCGCAGGATTTGCGCTTCGCTCAAGGTTTTTCCTCTCGCCTCAACCATTTTCACCACATACAGACGTTAATCTGATGTGTGTGTGTGTGTGTGTGTGTGTGTGTGTGTGTGTGTGTGTGTGTGTGTGTGTGTGTGTGTGTGTGTGTGTGTGTGTGTGTGTGACGTGGCTTTTGAGTGGGAAATCTGCGGTTCACCGATCGGGAGCCGTGGAACGTCCATACCCGAGGGTGTGATTTCCCTGTCGCCTTGAGGGCACCTTTGGGCAGCTTTGGCAGCGTGACTGTGACTGTCATCCGAACGGGATTCTGGTCTCGATTAGACATCGTTCTGACGATTACTGGAGCGGATCGACTTTGGCTTGATGCCGGAATAGAGACATTGGGAATGTTCCTCTTTTTGCTCACTTGGAGCACAGTGAGTTATATTGTACGAACCTGATGGTACCATCATAGGAAATATATATTGGTTATACAATTGATTACTATTGTTGTTGTACTGTTATTCTTGTGTGATCTTAATACAATACTTGTTTGTTGGTAACAATTGGTGTGGTTTCACCGTTGATCTTTGACATACAGAATAACACATCTTTCTGCCGTGATTCCTCTCGGGGCGCGGAGGTACACCATGACCGGGGTTTGGGGAGGAGCACGTAACAGAAATTGGGGGCTCGTCTTTGCTGACAAAATTCCCAGTTTTTCATCCGGGATAGAATTCCCTAACACTCAGCCGGGATAGAATTCCCTAACGCTCGTCCGGGATAGAATTCCCTAACATTCCCCAAATTCCCAAATTTGGAATTTTCTAACATTCCCAAATTTGTTTTAAAAAATGGATTTTTTTTTGTGTGTGTGTGAAGGTTAATAGGTGCTAACTGATAGTCACCATGGTGTTTGACGCAGAAAAGTTTGCGGCGTCCCCTAATGAGGCACAGTTCCAAGCGTTAAAAAGATCGGAACTCTTGATATTGGCCAATGAGGTCCGAGTTAATATGAAGAAAGCAGAAATGCAGACATTGGTGGTAGAACATCTGGTGGGACAAGGAACATGGAAAGAGGTAGCCTTGGATTGGTTACCCAAGGAAAAAGAAAATGTGGAGCTCCGGAAAATGGAGATGCAACTGCAGAGCCAGGAAAGGTTAAAAGCAGAGGAAAGGAGAGCTGAAGAAGAAAGAAGAGCAGAGGAAAGAGCAGAGGAAAGGAGAGCTGAAAAGGAACACGAGGAAAGAAGAGCAGAACAGGAACGAGAACTTGAGGAGAGAAGAGCAGAGGAAAGGAGAGCTGAAGAAGAAAGACGAGCAGAGGGAAGAGCAGAGGAAAGGGGAGCCGAAAGGGAGTTAAAGGAACGTGACATGGAGTATCAGAAGGAACTTAAACTCAAGGAGTTGGAATTACTGGGAGAACGGAGAGAAGTAGTATCCATGCCGGCTAGTTCGACATCTAGTCTGAACACTTGGGATGTTGGTAGACATGTGAGGCTGGTTCCACCCTTCAATGAAAAGGGGGTAGCCAAGTTTTTTTTACACTTTGAGAAAGTGGCTCAAATGATAAAATGGCCTGTGGCGTCCTGGACTATGTTAGTGCAAAGTGTTTTGGTGGGTAAAGCTCAAGATATCTATTCGGCTTTACCGATTGACCTATGTGCAGATTATGAGGTAGTGAAGAAAGCCATTCTCAAAGCCTATGAATTGGTCCCTGAAGCTTACCGGCAAAAATTCCGGAATGCCAGGAAGAGGGAGAGTGAGACCCATGTGGAGTTTGCCAGAATGAAGGAAACCATGTTTGATCGGTGGTGTGACTCGAAGGGGATTGGGAAAGACTTCAAACTGTTGCGACAATTGATCTTGGTGGAGGAATTCAAACAGTGTCCACGTGGACATTAAAGTACATCTGGATGAAAAGAAAGTACCAGAGTTGTAGGAGGCAGCAACCGTGGCAGATGACTATGCCTTGACACACAGGATGGGGTTCCACAAACCTAACTTCCCGACTAGAGTTAGCCAGGGGAGTTATGGTAAATCAGGGGCGGAGAACAAATATTCATGGAGGTGGCCTAGAGTTGACTATGGGGACAAATCTGATACTGCGAATTTTAGGGATCAGAAGACTACAGTTCCAAGACAGACTTATCTTCCGGGGGGCCCGAGGTAGACCACGAGTTTTTCCTCCGGGCCTACTTGCGCTTTTTGCAAGAAACCTGGGCATTTGATGTCCCAATGTTATGCCCTGAAAAGGAAAAATCAGGAGCGGAGTCAGACTAGTACAACTCCGAATGCATTGGCCAATGCGGGAAATCGTCCTCGGAGGACAGTGCCTTGTAAAGGTTCCCATGCCAAAGTTACGGCATCACAGAACGACCTTGTTCAAGAGGGTTACAAACCTTTTATTTCAGAGGGCTTTGTGTCACTGGATGGAGACTTAACAAACCAGAGACCTGTTAGGGTATTGAGGGACACAGGAGCACATCAATCTTTGATGCTTGAGGGCATTTTGGCATTGTCAGAGAAAACGGCAACTGGTGTTCGTGTTCTTTTACAGGGGGTTGGTGGCTATGTTAAAGCTCCACTTCATGTCATCCATTTGAAGTCTGATTTGGTGTCAGGACCGGTCACTGTAGGTTTACAAGACACTCTTCCTGTAGAGGGAATCTCTTTTATTATCGGGAATGATTTGGCCGGTGGTCGAGTTTCTGGTAATCCAATGTTGCTTGAAAAGCCCAGTATGGAAAATAACACCGCACAGTTAGAGCAGGAGATTCCGGGTATCTTTCCATCCTGTGCTGCGACTCGTGTTATGGGTAGGAAGCGCTCTGAAGAGAAGGAGAAGGTACTGACGTCACGCTTTGCACAGGCACTTCTTGTCGAGTACCCTGAAACTAAGTGTCAGCACACACAAGTCATGGATAGAGGAAATGTTGGCAAGCTCTTTGTAGGTGGACTGAACTTTGACACAAGAGAAGATGTTCTGGACTCTATCTTTGGCAAATATGGACCACTCTTGGAAGTGCTGCTGATAAAAGACAGGGAGACGCAAAAGTCGAGAGGGTTTGGCTTTGTCATGTTTGAAAAAACAAAGGACGCCAAAGATGCAGAAAAGGATTTGAATGGCAAGGATTTGGATGGTCGAACCATAACAGTAGGGAAGGCAGGCCATGGGCGTCGAGGGGGTTACAGAGGAGGAAAACGTGGAGGTAGTTTCAGGGGTGGCTATGGCTCCTGGGGTGGGAGTAGTAGTTTTGGTGGCGGCCGCAGTCGTGATTACTATGGAGGCTCCCAGCAGCAGCAGCGCACTTTTGGCAACTCTCGACGGGATGACTATTACGGTGGTAGCCGAGATGGGGACCGCTACTCACGTGACTACAGCACCCGACTCTACAACCGTGATTATGATTTTTATGATCAAGAGAAGAGTTGGAAGCACTGAGTGCTCAGGAGCAGCCGAGCCAAGATTCCCACACGGATTAACCCATGAACTCCACGTTCCTAAATGCGTCCATGCAGTGAATACTTCCAGGCCTCACCACCCAACCACCATGAAACCTGGCTCTCAGCTCAGTCTCCTTCAAAAAGTGCTATAGATTTGCTTTGCTTTGGATTTTTGATCACAACCCCTTAACCTTCATTCAAAAAATGAAAAATAAAAATCAGAGGTTGATGAGATGGAGTTTGGCTTTGCAGGAGTTCAACTTGGAAATTGAGCATGTAAAGGGCAGGGACAATGTCGTTGCTGATGCTTTGTCCAGAGTGAACTAACTTTGGAAATTTCTGTAGGTTGTTTGGAAGTTTTGTTGCTTTATTTTGGGGAATATTAATTATTGTTGCTCATTTGAATTGATAATTTCGGTGTGAGTTTTACTCTTGTTTGTTAAAAGAGTTTTTGCCTGCAAAGAAAGTTTTCACTATGTTCAAACTTTCTTTCTTGAGGGGGGGGGAGGTGTTACGGATTCGTCACTTCCGTTGTTGTGGGTTTCATCCACTGTAAATATTTTTGATTCCATGTACTATTATTGTTGTCGCTTAAGGGAAATAGAGATTACTATTTTCTAAAGGTAAAAAAGTTAATGTTTTCAATGAAACCGGAACCGGATGACGACGAAGAGGAAGAGGAGGAAGAGAAGGCAGAGCGAGTGAGTCGGACAAGAAGCCTAGCTGCAAAGAAATAAAAAAATCCAAAGCAAAGCAAATCTATAACTTTTTGAAAGAGGCCGAGCTGAGAGCCAGGTTTCATGGTGGTTGGGTGGTGAGGCCTGGAAGTATTCACTGCCTGGACGCATTTAGGAACGTGGAGTTCACGGGTTAATCCGTATAGGAATCTTGGCTCGGCTGCTCCTGAGCACTCAGTGCTTCCAACTCTTCTCTTGATCATAAAAATCATAATCACGGTTGTAGAGTCGGGTGCTGTAGTCACATGAGTAGCGGTACCCATCTCGGCTACCACCGTAATAGTCATCCCGTCGAGAGTTGCCAAAACTGCGCTGCTGCTGCTGGGAGCCTCCATAGTAATCACGACTGCGGCCACCACCAAAACTACTACTCCCACCCCGGGAGCCATAGCCACCCCTGAAACTACCTCCATGTTTTCCTCCTCTGTAGCCCCCATCGACACGCATGGCCTGCCTTCTCTACTGTTATGGTCCGACCATCCAAATCCTTGCCATTCAAATCCTTTTCTGCCTCTTTGGCATCCTTTGTGTTTTCAAACGTGACAAAGCCAAACACTCTCGACTTTTGCGTCTCCCTGT
This sequence comes from Myxine glutinosa, assembly GCF_964187855.1. NCBI lineage: Eukaryota > Metazoa > Chordata > Myxini > Myxiniformes > Myxinidae > Myxine > Myxine glutinosa. The sequence continues at coordinate 73,890,308 of NC_136261.1, read as the reverse complement.
CTTTTATCAGCTGCACTTCCAAGAGTGGTCCATATTTGCCAAAGATAGAGTCCAGAACATCTTCACTTGTGTCAAAGTTCAGTCCACCTACAAAGAGCTTGCCAACATTGCCTCCATCCAAGACTTGTGTGTGCTGACACTTAGTTTCAGGGTACTCGACAAGAAGTGACTGTGCAAAGCGTGACGTCAGAACCTTCTCCTTCTCTTCAGAGCGCTTCCTACCCATAGCACGAGTCGCGGCACAGGATGGAAAGATACCCAGAATCTACTGCTCTAACTGTGCGGTGTTATTTTCCATACTAGTCTTTTCAACAAACATCTGATTCCCAGAAACTCGACCACCGGCCAAATCATTCCCGATAACAAAAGAGATTCACTTTACAGGTAGAGTGGCTTGTAAACCTACGGTGACCGGTCCTGACACCAAATCAGACTTCAAATGGATAGCCACCAACCCCCTGTAAAAGAACACTAACACCAGTTGCCGTCTTCTCTGACAATGGCAAAATGCCATCAAGCATCAAAGATTGATGTGCTCCTGTGTCCCTCAATACCCTAACAGGTCTCTGGTTCATTAAGTCTCCATCCAGTGACACAAACCCCTCTGAAATAAAAGGTTTGTAACCCTCTTGAACAAGGTAGTTCTGTGATGCCGTAACTTTGGCATGGGAACCTTCACAAGGCACTGTCCTCCAAGGACGATTTCTCGCATTTGCCAATGCATTCGGAGTTGTACTAGTCTGACTCCGCTCCTGATTTTTCCTTTTCAGGGCATAACATTGGGGCATCAAATGCCCAGGTTTCTTGAAAAAAGCGCAAGTAGGCCCGGAGGAAAAACTCGTGGTCTGCCTCGGGCCCCCCGGAAGATAAGACTGTCTTGGAACTGTAGTCTTCTGATCCCTAAAAGTCGCGGTATCAGATTTGTCCTCATCGTCATCTCTAGGCCGCCTCCATGAATATTTGTTCTCCGCACCTGATTTACCATAACTCCCCTGGCTAACTCTAGGTGGGAAGTTATGTTTGTGGAACCCCATCCTGTGTGTCAAGGCATCGTCATCTGCCACGGTTGCTGCCTCATACAACTCTGGTACTTTCTTTTCATCCAGATGTACTTTAATGTCCGCGTGGACACACTGTTTGAATTCCTCCACCAAGATCAATTGTCGCAACAGTTTGAAGTCTTTTCCAATCCCCTTCGAGTCACACCACCGATCAAACATGGTTTCCTTCATTCTGGCAAACTCCACATGGGTCTCACTCTCCCTCTTCCTGGCATTCCTGAATTTTTGCCGGTAAGCTTCAGGGACCAATTCATAGGCTTTGAGAATGGTTTTCTTCACTATCTCATAATCTGCACATTGGTCAATCGGTAAAGCCGAATAGATATCTTGAGCTTTACCCACCAAAACACTTTGCACTAACATAGTCCAGGACCCCACAGGCCATTTTAGCATTTGCGCCACTTTCTCATAGTGTAAAAAAAACTTGGCTACCTCCTTTTCATTGAAGGGTGGAACCAGCCTCACATGCCTACGAACATCCCAAGTGTTCTGACTAGTTGTCGAACTAGCCGGCATGGATACTACTGCTCTCCGTTCTCCCATTAATTCCAGCTCCTTGAGGTTAGGTTCCTTCTGATACTCCATGTCACTTTCCTTTAACCCTCTTTCGGCTCTCCTTTCCTCTGCTCTTTCCCCTGCTCTTCTTTCTTCTTCAGCTCTCCTTTCCTCTGCTCTTCTCTCTTCTTCAGCTCTCCTTTCCTCTGTTCTTCTCTCCTCGAGTTCTCGTTCCTGTGCTACTCTTCTTTCCTCGAGTTCCCTTTCAGCTCCCCTTTTCTCTGCTCTTCTCTCCTCGAGTTCTCGTTCATGTTCTGCTCTTCTTTCCTCGAGTTCCCTTTCAGCTCTCCTTTCCTCTGCTCTTCTTTCCTCGGCTTTCCATTCCAACTCTTTTAACCTTTCCTGGCTCTGCAGTTGCATCTCCATTTTCCGGAGCTCCACATTTTCTTTTTCCTCGGGTAACCAATCCAAGGCTACCTCTTTCCATGTTCCTTGTCCCACCAGAGATTCTACCACCAATGTCTGCATCTCTGCTTTCTTCATATTAACTCGGACCTCCAAGTTAAAATATTTCGCCAATATCAAGAGTTCCGATCTTTTTAACGCTTGGAACTGTGCCTCATTAGGGGACACCACAAACTTTTCTGCATCAAACATCATGGTGACTATCAGTTAACACCTGTTAACCTTCACACAAAAAATCTCAATTTTTTTTTTTTTTTTGAAAAATTTGGGAATGTTAGAAAAATTCAAAATTTGGGAATGTTAGGGAATTCTATCCCAGACGAGTGTTAGGGAATTTAATCCCGGACGAGGATGTTAGGGAATTTATTCAGCAAAGACGAGTCTCCAATTTCTGTTACGTGCTCCTCCCCAACCCCAGGTCACGGTGTACCTCCGAGCCCCGAGAGGAGTCACGGCAGAAAAATGTGTTATTCTGTTTGTCAAAGATCAATGGTGAAGCCACACCAATTGTTACTCACAAACAAATATTGTATTAAGATCACACAAGAATAACAGTACAACAACAATAGTAATCACTTGTACAACCAATATATATTTCCTATGATGGTACCATCAGGTTCGTACAATATAACTCACTGTGCTCCAACTGAGCGAAAAGAAGAACATTCCCCAATGTCTCTATTCTGGCATCAAGCCCAAGTCGATCCGCTCCAGCGATCGTCAGAACGATGTCCAATCGAGACCAGAATCCCGTTCAGATGACAGTCACAGTCACGCGGCCAAAGCTGCGCAAAGGTGCCCTCAAGGCGACTGGGAAATCCAAAGGCGCCCTCCAGGCGACTGGGAAATCACACCCTCGGGTATGGACGTTTCACGGCTCCAAATCGGCGAACCGCAGATTTACCTTCAAAATCTACGTTACACACACACACACCAGATAAACGTCTGGATGCGGTGAAAATGGTTGAAGCGAAGTGAAAACCCTTGCGCGATGCGCAAAGCGCACGAGTCAAAATGGCCGACGGCCTGTTCTCGAGGCGTAACGGCACAATGATGACTCTCCTTGGAATCAACCGCCAAAACCTGACACGCAGGCCGATCCGCCACAGCGACAACAACTCTGTCGCAAGAATCCCTTTCCCCGGAAACCCGAAATTCGCTAGTGACCTCCGTTCGTCAACGTTTGCTCCAGACCTCGAAGCAGCTAGGTTTCTTCCCCGACTCACTCGCGCCGCCTTTTCCTCCTCCTCTTCCTCCTCGTCGTCGTCCGGTTCCGGTTTCATTTAAAACATTAACTTTTTAACCTTTTGAAAATAGTAATATCTATTTCCCTTAAACGACAACAATAATAGTACATGGAATCAAAAATGTTTACAGTGGATGAAAACCACAACAACGGAAGTGACGAATCCGTAACAATATGGAGAGAGAGAGAGAGAGAGAGAGAGAGAGAGAGAGAGAGAGAGAGAGAGAGAGAGAGAGAGAGAGAGAAGAGAAAGAGAAAGAGAGAAAGAAAGAAAGAAAGAAAGAAAGAAGAAAAAAAAAGAATGAAAAAGAAAGAGATAGAGAGAGATATTGAGAGAGATGTAAATTGAGAAGGATATTTATATATTGAGAGAGATATATATGGCGAGAGATGGAAATTGAGAAGGATATTTATTGAGAGAGAGAGATATGGAGAGAGATGGAAATAGAGAAGGATATTTATAGAGAGAGAGAGAGAGTTATGGAGAGAAATGGAGAGAGATATGGAGAGAGATGGAAATAGAGAAGGATATTTATAGAGAGAGAGAGTTATGGAGAGAAATGGAGAGAGATATGGAGAGAGATATGGAGAGAGATGGAAATAGAGAAGGATATTTATAGAGAGAGAGATATGGAGAGATATGGAAATAGAGAAGGATATTTATGGAGAGAGAGAGAGATATGGAGAGAGATGGAGTGATATGGAAATAGAGAAGGATATTTATGGAGAGAGATGGAGAGATATGGAAATAGAGAAGGATATTTATGGAGAGAGATGGAAATAGAGAAGGATATTTATGGAGAGAGAGATATGGAGAGAGAATGAGAGATATGGAAATAGAGAAAGATATGGAGAGAGAGAGAGGGGGGGGGGGGGTGAGATATATATTGTTACTGATCGCGGATTAAGATGTTATTTACCGAGCGGTGGTATTGCCGCGACCGTTACAGGATCCCTGACTCACCCGATTCACCCAGAACTTTGGCCGTATCGCACCGCAGCTGCCCAATCTGGGAAAAGACTGAAACGACGAAATGCAGGAGGAAAAGGAATAAAACGAGAAGACGGACAGAAGAGTAATTGGATTTATTATTTACACAAGCAAAAAGGAGCAATCAAGGTTTATTTACAACACATAAGACGCAGGTGACACAGTGCAAATTTTAGCTTACCTACAGACTTAATTAAATACCCAGGGACAGAACAAACAAAACAAACTCACGTACACAAGAAGGGTGGAAAGGCAGGAGGTGGATGGCTGGAGGGAGAGGAAAGGTCCAAGGGGGTCCTGCAGCTCAACCGGCACGTTTAGCAGCCGCCGTTCCTTTACGGTCCTGCTCCAAACCGTCGTCCAGGCCCCAAGTGGCTGTGGGTGTTCTTGCTGCTGCGGCCTCCGCTGCGTTCCCAGGACTTGTCTGACTCGTTGGTCCAACCCTCAACTCTTTCTTGGTCCCTCACTCTTTACCACCGACTCCTCACCGCAACCAACGCAACCACTTGACCACCACCTCTACTGACTGACTCTTCACCACTCTCCACTTGACGACCGACTCTCAACCAACTCAGACCAACTCACTTCCGTGCGTGCCTTTTTATAGCGCCTCCAGCGATTAAGCCGCCAGCGTTTTGGACACGCCCATCGGGGTGCTCACCTCGGCCCTGGTTGGTCGCGCGACCCTCGGGCTCCGCCCTGGATGACGACGGGCGGGCACGCCCCTCTTCCGCTCTATGACGAGGTGGAGGCACGCCTTTCTTCCCCGACTCGAGCCTCGTGGTCAATGGCGGTTATTGGAGGGGAGGTAATTGGGAATCGAGGGCTCAGCAATCACGAGAGGGGATGTGATAGGAAATGGAGGTTTTGGGGATGGGAATGAAAGGGGATCTATTCTCTTTCACTGGTGCAATGGAGTACTTCAATTAATGGGAGACACAGCCTTACCCTAGAACACAGAATAAGAGATAACTATCAACAGGGGTATTCTATTACTTGGCTGACGTGTATGCTTGTGGACTAATTATGGGATGCCCTTTCACCTTTACACAGCTCCGGAGGTAGGGGGGCGCAGAATAACCAATAATAATAATAGTACAGCACACAATCAAAAAATATACAGTCCTCATCTCCGCAACACTGCACCCTCCTCCTCTTAGGCATGACCCGGGCCTACAACTTTTATTTTTAGTGTGACACGTAGGTGTAGTTCCCTCTACTTTTAACCTGACCCTGAGTGCGACAGTTTTAAAACATAAATAAATGTGTCCCGCTGCTCCATTGCACCCTGCCTAACAGACTTACGCCCACAGTTAACCGAATTGCGGAATGGTCTTCAAACTACACACTGACGGTGGGAAGCATTATTTACACTTGACGCTACTTTTATTTACAAGACTAACCCAGGACCTGTAATTGTTCTTTCTGGGGAGGAGACAGTCTGCTCTGCATCAATGCACCATTAAAGCACCCAAAAACGCACCAAAGCACCCTCAAGCACCAATCGGTGCACAGTCATCACTGTTCATGAATAAAAATAACCAAAGAACCCCTAACCCTGCAGGTGATCTCTTGCTCTTCGGCTCCCTCTGCTGGTGATTATTATTTGTTCTTCCAGATGTTGTCATTCTTTTGCTTTGCTTACTGGCGGCCTATTTGCAATAAAAGAATGCACCTAACGTGTCCGTTTTTATTTTATTTATGGCCCACAGGGGCCGACTACGTTTGGTTCACCTGTGGGGCATCGGTGCCCTGTGGCCAAGGTCCGCCAGCAAGATTTCGGGCCCTCATGGCCGGTTCCAGCAGAGGGGCCATGCCCCAACCCATGGGGTCCATAAGTGGTGCTCGGCCACAGACATGTGGTCCATAATGTGGTGCATCGATGCAGACAGCTGGTTCTGGGAATTTCGGGCGCACAATGGCCGACCCACGCACGCTCCCCTCGGCACCCAGTGGCGCACAGGTCATGTGGGAGACAAAAGGGGAAAGACAATTGAGCGAGGGGTAAGGTCACAAGGGTACACATCAATAAGGCAATGCAAGGCGAAATGCGTACGGAGGGCGAAGTGAGAAAGCTCGTCCCTACCGTACGTCACCCCCCTGTCACCTACCCTACCCTTGCCCTTACCCCATATGTACAAAAATCTACACATTTACAAATTCGTCACTACTGTCACGTCTTCCCCATATTTCCTCTATACCAAATTCGTCACCACAATCCCTCTATCCAAAATTTGCCATCACCCAATTCGTCATCAATCCTCATAAGGAGGAAGAGATGGAATTACGCACAATGTCACACCCACGTCATGATGCGTCTCACAATCCAAACATTTGCATCAAAAATAATTAAACATGGCATGGTGCGGAGTACCTGTCACCTCAGGTGAGTGGATGCAGATGGTGTGAGGAGATCCTTCTTCCTAACTATCCTCTAAATGACTTTAACACACTTTACACTACCCGGGGTCTTTCCCTGCCAATCCATTGGCCAACTTACACTATGGGTTCTAAAAACCAATTCCCATTGACCAAACTGTGGTGCTTCTCAATTTGGGGTCTCACTCCCCCGATTCATCTCCCGGTGCCTTCGCACAATTTCTGGGCTGCGACGTGTAGCTCTCCCAGCAGGTCTACCCACCTGCACACCTCCACCACTGTAGTTGCCACCCGAGCTTACCTGCTCCTCACCCTAACCTATCTAACTGGGGAAGGCCCTCTCCTGGCTCTGTCACCCCTTGGTGCCCTCTGGCACTGGGCTACCCGGGTCCGTCCTCCGGATCCTCGGGCCCCATCCACAACAACTACTACCGGCTCCCAGAGCCCACCTGCGGCCTCACCTGGCCGACATCCTCACAGTGGTGGAGCGCCCAAACCAACTACACACACTAACAGGCTACATGCCCAGCCATTTCCACAACACTAATGCACCCATCCAAAGACCATTCTTTCACCCCGCACCACAGATGCCAATATCCAACCACAATTTACCTGTACCCTCTACCTAACACTTACTCTACCCGCCCCGGGTATCCGTGATGGGGGTCCACTCTTCCCCCATTCACACCTTCGCACCATCCACTCCACTCCACAATTTCCACCATACTCACTCCACGACCATCCATTCCTATACTCCATACCATTTATTCCATACACCTGTCCTTCATTCACCTGTCGTTGCACACCTGTGCAATCCTACCTGGTGCCACCTGCACCCTCCTCCTCTTCCTGGACCATTTGGTCAACACAACACGCAATCACCACTACTCCCTCATACACTGCTCCATACACCTGTTCAGTTGCACACCTGTGCAATCACACCTGTTCAATCCTCACACACACGGCATCATCTCATCTAACTACTCCCCTCTGAAACTTGCGCTTCCCAGTCGTCCCTTTAAACTATTGCGCTCCCTCGTCATTATCATCCATACTAATCTACCTGCGTCCCCACTACAGGTATCAGTCACTAACTAAACCTTAAAGTCACCTAAGGTCATCTTCGCTAGATCCCTATCAATATCCTAACCCACCCGGGCTAGTTTTCACTGCCATACACCCCATAAGCTATAGCGCATTTGCCCCACTCGTTGTGAGGGATGATGGATTTGCCATCCCACCACATCGGGGAGGTCCTATCAATTTTGCTCGTCCAAATTCCAACCAATTCAAAAATTTTCCATTTACTGCCAATTCTACCCACTATTATAAATTTCGTATCAAATCACGATCACGATCACTATCACCATCATCACAGTCCACTATATCCTAGCCTCGGTGCGTCATGACATCATTAAACTCGGCTTCGCAAAGCCGAGCAATGAATTCGGGTGGTTTGGTCGCCTGCAGGTTGAATCCGTCCGGCTTTCGGTTCAAGGGAGGTGGTTTGGTTGGACCGAGGCTCCACGCACCATCTCGGCGCGGCACCTTGCGGTCCCTGGCCCGATGGCTCAATCTCCCCCGGTCGGAACCCCGTCCCCACGAGGGGGCACCGTTCCGCTTCCTCCCACTCGCCCTTGAACCGGACCGGTCGCCTCGCCCTACAAGGCCCGGACTCGACCGTGCGGGGCGGGGCCAAGCCCGAATCGGCAACGACGCTTCGAAGAGAAGCGACGCAGCATCGACCCGCGCCGGGCCTCGCACCCAACAAAGCACCCCTCGCACCGAGTGCTCGCATCGGCTATCCGTCGCCCTAACCGCTAACCCGGTTACCGTCGATGCTTCACTTGCATGCTTACAAGCATACGCTACCCCTTTCACCCTCACAAAACCCGGCGTTCCAACGCCGTCCGTACATTCCACCAACGCTCTCCCTGTTACACACCACACCTCTCGCGCACACTCGCTGTTCGCACACTCCTTTAACACACCTCGCGCACCGTCTTGCGCACTCTCCCTCGGTACGTACTCCGTACCACTCACCATGGGCGTGCACTCTTGCATCCACCCACTAACGCGCTCAGATGGGCTCTCCCACTCTCGCGCTACTACCAACTCAGGTGTGCTTTCTCGCACACGTTCCCCCACCACCTTACTCTCCGTGTCACACTTCGTACACCCCGACGTGCATTCTCGCTCGCACTCGGTTTCACACTCGCGCTCCGATGTGCCCTCTCGCACCTGCGCCATCACCAACTCAGGTGTGCTTCCTCGCACACATTCCACCACCACCTTACTCTCCGTGTCACACTTCGTACACCCCAACGTGCATTCTCGCTCGCACTCGGTTTCACACTCGCGCTCCGATGTGCCCTCTCGCACCTGCGCCATCACCAACTCACTATTCGTGTCACACTCCGTACACCCCGACGTGCATTCTCGCTCGCACTCGGTATCACACTCGCGCTTCGTAACACGCTCACCCCTTGACGCACACTTTTTTTCCACACGCGTGCCATTTCCACTCACACGGGACCCTTCACCAACGCCCGGATGCTTCCTCGATCCCAAGCGTGCGAAAATTATTTTGTCGCCAAACATCCTCTTACAAAATCTCCCCGCACAATACACAACAGCACGTCTCACCTTTGGGGTTCTTCTTCCTCCCTGCACCAAAACCTGCAAACTTCCATTTGGATTAGCGAGTACAGCATCGTGATGTGAGCAGGGACTTTGTACATAATCCATTTCTCCCTGCAATTCCCGGGCTACCTCCGTCATCTCTTCAATTTCAATGCCCACTTCCGCTTTTTCTTTACTCACCTCGACGACCGTTGGCTTTAATAAAATTCCCTCTACCTCATCGGTCGCCGGCTTTTCCAAACCCCGTGTCGCGATTTCTACCCCCGTCATTGTACCCGTGCTTTCCTCCGCTTCGCTCAACCGGCGCTTCTCGACCCGCTTTACCTCCTCGTGCACCCCTGGGACCCTTTCGCCCAACTTGCGGTCTCTGTCCCTCTGCTCCCTTTCCTCCCTATTGGCCCTCATTCCGTTCGTTGTTGCTTCAATTTGGTTTCCCCATTGTTCCATTCGCTCACCATGAGCATCCATTTTTGCTTCTAGCCTCTCCATAAGGGCCCTCATTTGTATCATCATAAAAAGGTCCGAATCCCCCAGCGGCGCTGCTACGGTCACGGGCGCGGCTAGATTTGGTGCCGCTGTAACCGCGTGCGCAAAGGCGCCATTTTGCGCGCCTGATACTCCCTCAACCGCCTCCTCATTGCTCCCCTCCATTTGATCCTGGGTTACTCCTAACCCTTCTATCTCTCCCACCGGCATCCCGTCGCCTTGACCAGCCATGGCGCGATTTCAAAATTCGGGTTTTTCTTTAAAAAAAACAAATTTCGGCAGCTCGTAATTTTGACCAAATTTTTTTTTTCTCTATTCGTTTTAAAAATTTGGTTCGGGCCTCGAATCCCACTCTCAGACACCAATTGTTACTGATCGCGGATTAAGATGTTATTTACCGAGCGGTGGTATTGCCGCGACCGTTACAGGATCCCTGACTCACCCGATTCACCCAGAACTTTGGCCGTATCGCACCGCAGCTGCCCAATCTGGGAAAAGACTGAAACGACGAAATGCAGGAGGAAAAGGAATAAAACGAGAAGACGGACAGAAGAGTAATTGGATTTATTATTTACACAAGCAAAAAGGAGCAATCAAGGTTTATTTACAACACATAAGACGCAGGTGACACAGTGCAAATTTTAGCTTACCTACAGACTTAATTAAATACCCAGGGACAGAACAAACAAAACAAACTCACGTACACAAGAAAGGTGGAAAGGCAGGAGGTGGATGGCTGGAGGGAGAGGAAAGGTCCAAGGGGGTCCTGCAGCTCAACCGGCGCGTTTAGCAGCCGCCGTTCCTTTACGGTCCTGCTCCAAACCGCCGTCCAGGCCCCAAGTGGCTGTGGGTGTTCTTGCTGCTGCGGCCTCCGCTGCGTTCCCAGGACTTGTCTGACTCGTTGGTCCAACCCTCAACTCTTTCTTGGTCCCTCACTCTTTACCACCGACTCCTCACCGCAACCAACGCAACCACTTGACCACCACCTCTACTGACTGACTCTTCACCACTCTCCACTTGACGACCGACTCTCAACCAACTCAGACCAACTCAGACCAACTCACTTCCGTGCGCGCCTTTTTATAGCGCCTCCAGCGATTAAGCCGCCGGCGTTTTGGACACGCCCATCGGGGTGCTCACCTCGGCCCTGGTTGGTCGCGCGACCCTCGGGCTCCGCCCTGGATGACGACGGGCGGGCACGCCCCTCTTCCCCTCTATGACGAGGTGGAGACACGCCTTTCTTCCCCGACTCGAGCCTCGTGGTCAATGGCGGTTATTGGAGGGGAGGTAATTGAGAATCGAGGGCTCAGCAATCACGAGAGGGGATGTGATAGGAAATGGAGGTTTTGGGGATGGGAATGAAAGGGGATCTATTCTCTTTCACTGGTGCAATGGAGTACTTCAATTAATGGGAGACACAGCCTTACCCTAGAACACAGAATAAGAGATAACTATCAACAGGGGTATTCTATTACTTGGCTGACGTGTATGCTTTTGGACTAATTATGGGATGCCCTTTCACCTTTACACAGCTCCGGAGGTAGGGGGGCGCAGAATAACCAATAATAATAATAGTACAGCACACAATCAAAAAATATACAGTCCTCATCTCCGCAACAATATATATATATATGAGGTATTGAGGCCAACTTGGTGTTCTGCTCATTACCGTAGGCCACACAAAGGCTGTCCTTTCTGCTACCTCATATTTGTCGTTTTTGTTTTTTCTTTTGCTATTTTTTTCGTTTTGTTGTTGGTCCCATGTGCAAAAAAAGAAGCTTGGAATAATCAAAAGACAGTCCCTTGGCACATAACTCTGCCAGTGTGGTTTCAAACGCTGCAGGCGCGTATGCGATTCGCCTTTGTACAAAAAAAAACAACAAATCGTTAGGTTTTAAACGGGCCATGCTTGCCTAACGAGGCCTCCTGTAACTAATTAAGCGGCTTCGTCCCGGCAGTCGGCTTTAATTGGGCGACCGATTGGGCGTAATTACCGCTTGAATAAAGTCATAATTTCCGCCCAGATTGGAGGGCGCGCGCTCAACCCGTGCGCACGCGCTGAGTGGCGGCGGCGGGGCCTATTTATACATGCAAGTCGTCTCGTCTTATTATTTGCCGCCAGTAACGAGAAAATGATAAATGAACTGAAACTAATTAGAGGAAGCCCTCTCCAGCGCAACCATGATGCTTATCAGTGCAGTTAATGAAGCCGGCAGAGCATATGGATGACAGATTAATTACGATGGTAGAGTTAAGGGGCTTGGCCGGAGGGGTCTATAAAGTGAGCATTATTTCCGGGCAGTGCAGGGTGAAGCAGTCATGACATGCGTGGTTTATCATTCGGCAGACAAGTTCAACCTTCTGTTCATGTAACAGAAGTGGACAAACTCGATTGTGCCTCGTCACGGGTATACCGTGATCCCTCGAATTATCGAATTCTGTGCAAATGTCTCTTCTTGGAGTCGGGGTGATTCTCTTGATGGGTGACAATTTGGAAACTGCTAAGGTGTTAACAAACCAAGATATTCTGGTCATCATCGTCGTTTCATGTGCTGCATGTATATGCCAGTTAGCCTGGTGTTGGCTTAGCGGTTCGGGTGCCGGCTTGGGATCCTAGGATCCTGGGTTCGAATCCCCGTCGATCGCTGAATTAACGCCAGGGGGATTGACTCAGCCTGTCATCCTTCTGAGGTCGGCAAATTGAGTACCAGCTCACTGGTAATTCCCTGTGTGAAGCAAGAGGCGACTAACAGGGTTGGCGGCAGGAAGGGCATCCGGCCATAAAACATTGCTTCAAAAAAACGGGACCATGGTGCCAGAAAAAGGCCAACTCTCGCTCTGCGGGGAAAAAATGAAGGTGGTTCATGTATCTGCCAGTTTGCATCGATGTCTGGAATGTGCTTATGCCACTGGTGCATTGCCCCTACCTTTTCCCTCATAGGTGAGAGCAGGAATTTGTCATTTGTTCCTGGTGCCGATGATGGCTCGCCTACTCTTCATGAAGGACACTGTTGGATCTTTAACGTCCACCACCTAATGCTGACAGACGGGAAGCCCAGCTTGACGTCCATTCGAAAGACGGCACACACATTGACGTTTTGCCCTGCAAGCGAAACATCAGGCAGACATAGCTTCGTTGAGATTCAAACCCAGGCTAGACAGCTCACCGGCGAGTGTGCATACCTTTAGGCTATCCTGCCATCCCTAACATTCAGGTAAAATTCACTGTCATACAATTAATGTCCACTGTTAATTGCAGCAGATGAGAGTTGAATTGTGCGCCATCCAAGGCTGGCCGGATGGCTCCTAGACGCACGCACACTCGTCTCTGAGCTGTCTGGCCTGGCTTCAAATCTCTGCCCAGCCATAAACTGTCATCCCGGAACTGTATTTCAAAGGCAGGGTGATTCATTAATGCGTGTGCCATCCCTCGGATGGACTTTAAACGTGGTGTCTCATCTGCCCGCATTGGTCAGTGGATGTTGAAGATCCCACGATGTCCTTCGCGAAGAGTAGGCGAGCTATCACCAAATCTGAACGAATTACAAACTCCTGCCCTCACCTACAGGGGCACGGCCTCAGCAGCACAGCCGTACCCTCAGCCAATGATGCGACCCGTAGCCTTGTGCTGTATATGAAAGAAGAAGATGCTCTATCCAGGGGATGGCAACAAGCTCTTCCAGCAACCCCCTCCTCGTGAAACCTCCAAAATCCAGGCTCATTGCTCACCATCACTCCTTTGTTCTTCTCTCCCTCTTTTTTTTTTTTTTGAACCATCTTCCCCAATCTATTCAATCCCACAGGGCTTAACGTTGGCAGTGCACCACCACCTTAGGTCATCCACTCATCCTCCATCCCTATCTCTGATCATTTTAAAATCCCAATTAACCCTTTTCCCTGCCTCCTCCAATGTACTGGGAGGTTGGTATTTGTCCTTCCCTCATCTCTCTCCTCCACCTCTCCCTCCTCCTGTTCGTTCATTTCCTTGTTGCGTACATGTGTTGTCCCACTGCCCCACTGCCAGTGCATTGCCTTCTCCCCTATATTACCCCACTCTTCCACAAGGCTTCGATTTGCATTCAAAAAGTTGTCTAGTTACGCACACATTTGTGCGTTACGCACACACGTGCACACATTTGAGCCAAAGTCGAAAAAGTCATAGCCATCTGATTCTGCCTCGTACCATCCACAATACTTGAGTGTAGCGACTTCCCACTATTTCACGTAGTCTCCCACATACTTTGCTACTCTCTCTAATTTGATTAATTTGCAGGTTCTATGTCTGCCTGTTGCTAATCACTCCAATTTCTCAAAGTCTTCATTCAATGCCTTTTGATATTCTCTCAAAATGCATTTCAGACTTTCACTGCATAGCACGGTGACCATTTTCATCACTCATTGCCCAATTCACAGAGGGCCTTGGAATGGACCCGTCTTGCATTCTCATCTGAGCACGACAGCTCACGATGCTGGGATCCTGGGTTCAAATGCTATTTGCTGTTTTGATTTCTCCATTTTGTCTCCTGATGTCCTTGTCGTGCTTTTGATACATGTACAAAGTCCTCCATGAGCCTGAAGATAATGTAGAAGAAAATCCATTTCGAATTTTAAAGCTTTCAGTTGTCTAATCTCTATCTCTCAGAGAAAAATGGCACAAGACTGTTAAGACTATAATCTACTGCAAGACAAAGATAGTCCTGTCTTTATCTGGATGCCATATTGACATGTGCTTACGAATGCCCGCACTATTGATTCGTGCATGCAATGGCTCGCTGATCCCTCCGCCATCCTCCCACCTCGCCGCTCCTCGGGAAAATAATACATCTCACTGTGTGCCTGCACGATACCATGGATCAATACGGGGTCGATTAGGCATAGATCCTATCAACACAAACATTTTGTGAGGGGTGAGCCTTGAGATGAGATGAGATTAACACCTTTGAACATGCCGATGGATTTATTGCCCTTGTGGAAACATTCAACCGCCTCTCGATGAACGAAATAAATGGAACAACGACATGTTTGGAAGCAAAGGCCTTGAGAAATGGACCTCACGGAGGATGGTTTTCAAATTTTTGGAATGTCTGATGAACAGGAAAAGCTGATGCAATGAGCAGGTGTTTGTTTCCATTATCTCTAAACTTGAGGGTCGTTTGAATAGCCAGGAACCTTGTATTGACCAGGTTTTGTTTTTCCATAATATTTTTCAATACTTGGTAAAAGGCACTTCAAAGTCCATCCCATGATGCTCCTTTGAGCAGAACAGAAGGGGAACGCTGGCGCATTCTGTGAGGCCAAAGTCAAAATTGGATGGGACTTTTTTGTTTGGCTTACTAATGGAATCGTGACCAGCAGGAATAGAATTGCATCTATGGAATCCACACAAAGTCACTTGTAATCATTGTGAATGCACAGCGCTTGCCGTAGTAAGCCGATTGCAGGGAAAATGGACAGAAGCAGCATGTTAAGGCTTTATGGTGTTGGGGGGGGGGGGGGGGAGAAATAGGGTGCTTCACCTCAATTCCTACCCAAAAAGCAATGGCTGCCGTCTACCATGTGGAAAGTTGACAAGCCCGGTGGAGTAGTTTCCCAGTATTTGACAAACTCCAAATGCCTTTGAGATCTTCAGGGCAAGGGCTTTCTCATCCTTTCATGGAAGTGAGAGAAATTATTCGGTGTCCTTGTAGTATTATTTCATTGGTTTGTCATCTCCTTCTGAACCCAAAGCAGTCTACATTCATAGGCCCGCACTTACAGCGAGCATGATAGCAGTCCATCCATCCCTTGAGCGGTGAAAACCTTAAAAAAATGACGAACAAGAACAGATACATTCAAAGTACACCGCCCCATGCAAAATAATTAAATATCCTCCAGCGCGGCATTGCCGGGGCGCCTCTGGCGCCCGACAATACCGCCGTGCAGCTCATAGAGACTGTATTTGGAGGGAGAGGTGCACAATATTTGATTGATTAATTGCAAAATTAAAATCAATAAAAGATTGTCATAAAATATTTTCTTAATCAATTGGCTAATAGCATAACTACACCACTAGTGCTTCATCCGAAGATGGAACTTTTAGAAATTTAATTAAATAAGTCATAAATAAAGAAATTAAATAATTAATTTATCAATCAATAAATTATAATTTAATCGATTAATTGATTAATCAATAAATCAAAAATACCCTTCACAGGCAAATCCCTTGGTCATTGTCATGTCAAAATATCAGCTTCCTAGCTCAAAAGGTGCCTGAGATATTGGCCAGATGAGAAAGAAAATAAATAAATGATTAATAATGAAAATAAATAAATAATAATCATAAAAAAATTAAACAATTAATCAATTGGCTAATATAACACATAAACCACCACCATTTCATCCGAATCTGTAACTGAGATTTTATTTATTTATTATTAATTAATCGAATAATTAAATAATTAATCGATTAATTGATTAATCAATAAATCAAAAATACCCTTTACAGCCAAATCACGTGGTCATTGGCACGTACAAATATCAGCTTCCTAACTCAAAAGGTGCCTGAGATAATGGCCAGAGAGAGTAAATGTATAAGTACTTAATTAATCGCTAATAATTAAATAACTAATCAATTCGTTGATTAATCAATAAATCAAAAATATATTTTACAGCCAAATCACTTGGTCATTGGCCTGTCCAAATATCAGCTTCCTAACTCAAAAGGTGCCTGAGATAATGGCCAGAAGAGAAAGGAAATGTATAAGTACTTAATTAATCGCTAATAATTAAATAACTCATCAATTAATTGATTAATCAATAAATCAAAAATACTGTTTTTGACAAAGTACTTGCTCACTATTGTGCCCAAATGTCAGCTTCCTAACTCAAAGGATGGCTGAGATATCGCCCGGACAAACAAGAAAGAAAACAAACAACCGGAGTGAAAACTGAGCACTCCCTTTCAGTGTGCGTCATTGCCGAGCCCCCTTCGGTGCCCGGCAATGATGATATGCAGCGCCTGGAGATGGCATAGGAAAGGAGCGGTGTACAACAGTACAATTGTTGTATGAACATGAGTGTATAGTCCTTTAAATTTTGTGGAACAGGTATTTGGCCATCCTTCATTTAAGTTGAAAGTATGACTGGTTGTTAACAAATACAACTTTGTGTCAGCAAGTGGCAATCATATGCACATTAGATATTTGTTTGTATCTTTTGAACATGACTCGAATGCCTTTTAGTCATACCCTGATTGGTAGATTCCTTTTGAACCCTCCTTCTCAAAGGGGGAGGAGATGCCAAAACACAAAAGCTTCTTCTATCCGATGTAGGCCGACTGATACTGCAGGTAGTATTTGACACTGCTTTTTAGCAGAGGGCGGGTTCTATGTCTTTCAGTTTTTCACAACTGAACCACAAGTTGCATATTAACCTTAATGTCTTCTTTCCTAGCTAAAGTTCAAAAACATCATTTCCTCAACCACCAAAGGTGTTTATGTTTTCACCATTTTCTCTCTGCAGGATATCTTAAAAAGTTGAGCATGGATTCGGACAATTTGGTGGACACGTTCATTGCGTGCCAAAGACGAATTGGTTACATTTTGGTGAAGATCCGGATCTGGATTTGGATACTATTAATGTACAACTTCATTCTTCTTCTTCACCCATAAGGGATTCTTCACCCTTAAGAAACAGGGCCAAAATGATATCCTGTATCGTATGATATTTCAAAAAGTTATGGATGGACAAATTATGACGAAACTAAGTGGATGAGTTGGGGTGTGTGACAAAAAAGCCGATTAGATTTTTTTTTTTCAGGTACGGATGCAGATCCGGCCTATCAGTGGGATACAATACTTAAACTGGTCAGCCTGGCGGAGGTTTGTGCCCAACCAAGTTACGTTCTTGTTAAGTGTGTAATGGATGCCTAAATAGGATAAATGTGTGCCAGGCTCCCCCTGTTGGTCAGGACCCTTGAGCTAGTTTTGGGTGACATGTGTTCACGGTCACCATTCCAGTTGAGAGGCACTAATAGGGCCTGGTGGTTGTTGAATGGAGATGATTAAAAGTTGAGTCTTATTTGATGAAATATTTTATTTTTGGGACTCCCATCCGGATACAGTATAGTTCATGTTACTCGGAACCCAGGTTCTAATTCCGTAATCGCACGTTGATTTGTCCATCGTCTCATCACGTCATTGTCCTGCATGTGAGTTGTCTACAAGCTCTTCAATGAGCCTGAGACACTGGAGAAAAATATAGATGTACGTTCAGTAATTATCATCCGAGGACGTAAATTAGACTATTTTTCAATCGGTGATGAGATGGTGGAAAGCCAGCTAGCTTTTGGACCTTTCGATGAACTTTGTTTTCCAGCACATCCGAAATGGAATGAAAGCATTCGCAAGAGCTCGGCAATTTACCGGCTCATACGTGGGCCACTGCGGGTCGATAATTATATTCCCTTTATCCCTGGCGAAGGAGAGCCATGGTGCGTTTTTGTCACGGGGACAAGGAAGGGGTGGAGATAGGGTGCTTGGGGAGAGGGAGGAAGAGGGGGGCATCATGCAATCAAATTTCGTGCCCGTAAATACGACCCGGAGGTAATGTAGCGTGAAATGTGGCCAATTATGGCCTGTTGCATGATAAATTATTCGCCAATCCCTGCTGGCTCATGCCAAGGCTTATTCCTCGTGCTTCTCAATGTTCTTAATAAATTCGGGCTTTGCTTTCACTGTACTCAAGGTCTGCCGTACACCCCACGGCTGGCTTCTCTTAAGCAATACGTGCAGTCTTTTTGCATATCTTCCAGTGAACCGCACAATTAAAGTCGGCTTCAAATTATCCCCCTTCACGAGCGCCGCCATTTTGGAGCCGTTAATATGGTTTCGAGCAGTGATTGATGACGAGATGTAATTTTCGAATCACACGGTTGCCAGAACGGTTTCCATCATTCGAGGCTTGCAAATGTCATCGAGGTTGTATTTGTTTATTTTCAGGGGTGGGCAAGGGAATTACGAGCAGTTGACGAATATATATTGTATTAGCGGGAATGCTCAAGCACCAGTTGTTTGTCACTTTCCATTGTGCCACCGTGGATAAATGGGGTTGTTTACGTACCAACGATGCGCCAAATGATCTTGTACCGAGGCCCACCCCTCGACCGCACTCCTGATAGATTACGCAGATTCTTCGCTTCGGAGCCATTCACAAGGGTGATATTTCAGCGGCGGCCTCGACTTGGCTCTAATTTCCTGCCTCTTTAACTTTCTGACCCCCAAATAACTTTTGCCTCTTGCAGCATTAACCAATTAACAGCGTTGCTGTTAAATGTGCCGCTTTCTCAGGGTGAGGGCTTTGATATAACGCTTAGATGTGGCCCTGTGTGGTTAATCTTAGCCTGCTGGCTCTCGGACTTCATTACTAAAGGTCTACCATGTGGTAGAACAGGTTGAGTTGTTAGTTGTGGTAGAACAGGTTGCTAACCCTAACCCTAACCCTAACAACTAACCCTAACCCTAACCCTAACCCTAACAACCCTGTGTGGTTCATCTCAGCCTGCTGGCTCTCGGAGTTA
Organism: Myxine glutinosa; assembly: GCF_964187855.1. Lineage (NCBI taxonomy): Eukaryota > Metazoa > Chordata > Myxini > Myxiniformes > Myxinidae > Myxine > Myxine glutinosa. The sequence continues at coordinate 73,870,986 of NC_136261.1, read as the reverse complement.
ATTGCTAAAGTTCTACCATGTGGTAGAACAGGTTGAGTTGTTAGTTGTGGTAGAACAGGTTGCTAACCCTAACCCTAACCCTACCCTACCTTCGAAACGCATTTGTAATAAAAAAGAAGAAGCAATAAACAAGTTTTTATTCGATGTTACTCGGGTTATAACCTCACTGCTTTCGGTCTCGATTTCATGCAAGTCTGGCCTACACTAATCTAATATGAATCCCTTACAAGGAGCTTCTATGCAGGAGGAGGCCATTAGGCCCATAAAACCTGCACAATTGTTGGCAAACTATGGCTGATTGTCCATGCTCTATCATTTTTAAATGCTGCGAGCATCAAGCAAGGAAGCAGCACATAGCATTTAAAAAAAGGCTTTGCTGTGACTCGGCCGAGGTTGGGTTTGAACCACCGACCTCCCAGACTCAGCGGACGCTCTAACCATTAGGGCTCTGAGTCTGAAATCAAGTTTAAGTGAAAGCAGTATTTGCCGCCAATCATATTTTGCTCTGAACATTAAATGGTATTCTGTTCAAGAAATAAAATAGAAATTAACTGCATAACAGCTTGCACATGACATTCTGCCCCCAGTCATTACATCTTTATTTCCATTATATTCCAACAATTTGCATAGCCACCTACTGGGAGAGCTGGCAACTGCAAGATGGATTGCCTTGAGCCAGTCCACATGGGCAACTCCAGCTGGCAGGTCTCATTACACAGATGACCGTCTTATGGTAGAAGGTGGAGAAAACGTGAACCACAATGGAAGAGTTTCTTGAGTAAAGTTTATTGAGGAAGAGTGTCTGGGGTTACTTGAATCACCATTTGGAGACATAAGACCACATAACTCTTGATGTTGTGACCCCAGATTCAAATCTCATGTACTACTCATATGTTAATTTTTTAAAGATGTTCACAAACGTCCTTATAAATACATGTTCTGTCCATGTAACTGATGTCTCGTAATGTTTTCATCCTTCTTGGCATTGAAGTTGTAGGCTCATGGAAGGGCAAGGTGATAGATGACAAAATGAATTGACAGTTGGGAGTTTAGGAAGCAACTGCACACAAACAAGCAGGTAGATGATTAAGTGGGAAAATTAGGGGAGGAGAGGAGGGAGAAAGAGAGACAGTAGTAACCTCAGGTAAGAGAGATAGGTGTGTCGAGGATTTATGGAGTACAAAACATAATGGGTAGAGGTGGAAGATGGCATGAGATGATGGTTTTGAAGCCTCGAAGCGAAGAGTGGGATTTGACTGATCTTGGGAGGTGTTTCCACAATTGTTATAAAAGAGGAACAAAGGTGTAGAGTTTATCAAAAAGCCTGGAATTTCTAAGATTAACAATGAAAACATTAATGGATGAAAGTGTGCATACTGAAGAGCCGAAAGAGCAGGGGGAGCAAGAGCAAAATATGTCGATAGAAAGCAGAGAGGCCACCAACCTGCTGATGATGAGATGGTAGCAAGCCTTCAGCTTCTGCCTCGTTGTGGAAAACACCAATGACGTTGAGAATTTTGGATTCAACAGCATCCAGGAGAGACAAGTATATGAAGCAATAGCTTCTGTCCCACAAAGGAGAGCAGTACCCTACTGAGCTACTGCCTAAGGGCTATTCAACCTTGAGAAGTTCAGGTTTGTCAAAGAGGGACTTGACACGATTGAGGATACCCAGTCCGTAGCTGCCTCGGAGCCCAGCTTCGATGCACATTCTGCCTGGGAGAGTGATTAGCTGATGTTGAAGCCGATTAGATCGAGGGACTCTTCTTCCAGTGTATAATCAGGGAGGTATAGAGGTAGGTTTCCGAGACATTCGGAAGATGCAATGTGAGGACGCCAGACTTGCCTCGACAAATGAAGTGATCCATGTGTTGGCCAAGCATGTGGTCCTTTCTAGTCTGTTGAGAGGGACTGACCTGCAATTGGGAAGTGATAACTTACGGCATAAACAGGAATCATCTGTAAAATGGAAAATATCGTTTTCTAGGGCATCAGAGAGGTAGGTCATTCATTTACGAGAATATGAGTACCAAAAGTGGGCCCAAGATGGTGCATTAGTGAACAAAGTCTCCATTGATAATGGAATTGAAAAGATGCCATTGAGATTGCTCTGATTAACTACTGTGTGTGAGGAATCGAATTGGCCATGAATGACGTATGCCTTTGAATGTTGCAAGGCAGAAAGCTTGCCAAGAGGAATGGGGTGCCAGACAGTGTTAACACTTGACATCCTGTCATATATCCATGATAAATGTACAAGCATGAGCTTTTGGCCTTTTTTGAAAGTTTCTTTTTTGCCAAGGACATTCTGAAGAATATTTAAGTATTTTTGAATGTAAACCCTTGCCACACTATTGTAACTGTAACTTTTAAATATATATATATATATGTATATAATGAAATAGGAGAGTGTTCATGGAAGAATGTGGGTTCCCTGGAGGTCTGCAGAAAGAGCAGGACGACTGAGATTAGAAAAGGCAGTTGAAAAGAGAAGCCACTAACCTGTCTGCGATGAGAAAGCAGAAAGCCCTGTTCTTCTGCTTGTTTGTAGGAAATTAGTCGACTCTCCATTTTCATTATCAAAGTGATGGAATCAATGAATCGCAACAGACATCAAGAATCATCTCTGCTCAAACTGTCCGATCTCCGACCATCGACTTGGCTTCTGCACAGGTCATCGCCCCTTGGCGTGCTACTTCTCGGTGCATGGATGTCCTCAATCTCAAACCAGAGGTAAGGCCTTTTTTCATTGCATATCTATGCATTTGATTCTGTCTGACATCCAGCCATGATTTCCAACCTGTCAGCTAACGGTATCTTAGAGTACCCTCGAAGACACCGGCTATCAGATTTACTTTGTGCTCACAATCAGCATGTTTCTTTGTCGAATAGTTCGTCACAGACCCCCACTGACAGCTTGTCACATTACAACAGCATCCAGGGGTGTTCAACCACAAAAAGGGAGAAAATGTTCGGAAGAAAATGTGCAACTGGTGTTCAACCTGGAACATGTGTTTTAGTGCAAAAATGTATCTCTCAATAAGGACCGGCAGGCAAATCTCCTAATTCATTTCTGTGCTCAGCCTCTGGGAGAGGTACAGTCTTTGCAGCTCCTTGGCTTCACTATCAGCTGTAGTTCTGGACAGAGCATATCTTCAAGCTGACCTCAAAAATCTGTGCCAGTTTGGAATTCTCCATACAGTCACGTGAAAAAGTAAGTACATCCCATGTAAAGTTTTGACTTTTTCAACATATTTCAACATACAGCTATTTGATCTTCATTTCAACAATATTGATAGATAAAGGTGATATAATATAACAAATATCATGAAACATTTACATTTTGTAGTCCATTGTATAATTTAAATAAACATAAATGCAAATTTCGCATGTGGAAAAAGTAAGTACACCCTTGGCTCTAATAGGTGGTATTGCCCCCTTTGGCAGAAACAACCTCAAGTAGGCGTTTCTTATAACTGTCTACCAGTCTCTGACATCGACTGGGATAAATTTTTGCCCAATCCTCCATGCAGAATTCTTTCAGCTGTGTGATGTTTGATGGGTTTCTTGCATGCACAGCTCGTTTCAAATCCCCCCACAACATCTCGATGGGATTTAGATCCGGGCTTTGTCTTGGCCATTCCAGAACCCTCCATTTCTTTCTTTTCAGCCATTCCTTGGTGGATTTACTGGTATGTTTAGGGTCATTGTCATGTTGCAAGGTCCCCTTCGGTTGAGCTTCAACTCTCTGACAGATGGCCTCACATTATCCTCAAGCACCCTCTGGTACAATGAAGAATTCATAGTGGATTCTATGATGGTGAGCTGCCCAGGCCCTGATGCAGCAAAGCTGCCCCAAACCATAATATTTCCACCTCCATGCTTTACAGTTGGTATCAGGTTCTTGTGGTCAAATGCTGTCTTTGGTTTTCGCCAAACATGTCTTCTGGTACTGTGGCCAAATAGCTCCACCTTTGACTCATCTGTCCAGAGCACATTGTTCCAGAAGTGCTGGTCTTTGCCTCGGTGTTCATGAGCAAACTTTAGTCTTGCCCTGATCTTCTTTCTGGACAGCAAAGGTTTCCTCCTGGCACACCTCCCATGTAGATCAAATTTGTGCACCCTCTTTCTAATGGTAGACTCGTGCACTTTGACATCATCAGTGGCAAGAGCTACCTGTAGGTCCAGTGATGACATTCTGGGGTTCTTCGAGACTTATTTCAGCATCTTGCGGTCTGCTCTCGGGCTGAACTTGCTGGGGCGGCCTGGCCTGAACAAGTTGGCAGTTGTTTGGAATCTTCTCCTCTTGTAGATGATCTTCCGGACAGTCGAATGATTGATTTCGAATTGTTTGGAGATCTTTTTAAATCCCTTCCCAGACTCGTAGGCATATATAACCTTCTTTCTGAAGGCCTCAGAGAGCTCTTTTGATCTGGTCATGGTGACGCCGCACACTTCAAAAACAAAGAGCAAACCAAACGAAATGTCTGAGGTTTAAATAAGACAGGTTCCTCCAAGATCCTCTCTAACGATGTTCTAATCATTTGCACCTGAGCTGGTGCACCTGATTCTAATTTTAGGTATTTGAAGTAGTGATAAATTTGGGGGTGTACTTACTTTTTCCACATGCGAAATTTGCATTTATGTTTATTTAAATTATACAATGGACTACAAAATGTAAATGTTTAATGATATTTGTTATATTATATCACCTTTATCTATCAATATTGTTGAAATGAAGATCAAATAGCTCTATGTTGAAATATGTTGAAAAAGTCAAAACTTTACATTGGGTGTACTTACTTTTTCACATGACTGTAAACCCAACTCCTTCCTCAGTGATCCTCAGCTGATAATGGTGTACAAAAACAACCTTATCTGGTATATAATGGAAAATGGAAAAAGGAAGTTTATTCTCAGTATCTGCTCCATGATCACCTTTGGTAGATTTGTGATCATGTAGTTTTTCCCTTTTTACCACCTCTACTATGGTCTTGCCCCAGCTGCCCGCTCACCTCCATGCCCAGCCCCTGGTCCTCCAGGTGACACATGTTCTGCCTGCTGCAAAAAATATTTTCTTTATTACCCTTACCCAGGTCGAAACACCATTCTTTCTTCCACCTCTCTTCTCACCTGTGGAACTGTTTCTGAATCTATCTTGAGCTTTTCACTGCAGGTACTTAAGTGTACTGCCCAATGTTATTTTCTAGTCTCTTCCCATTCCCATTACTACACTTGCTGAGACACTGTCCTCATCATTCTCCTACAATCCTCTCTTTGCGATGTTTGCTGTTCCACTGATTTCTCTGCATCAAAATAACTAAACTTTTTTTTATGAAAGCAAAGATGATGTGCTCACTTTTGGTCACCGTCACATCCGTTCCCCACCTTTAACCTGAGAGGTTGCATTACTGTAGCAGTAGTACGGGAAGTTTTTACAAAGAACTGCTTTTTAGCTCACCTGGAACTTAGTTCCAGGGAGCTTATGGGATGGCGCGTTGTTCATCTGTCAGTCCATTTTGAGTGTTCATAGATTCCTTTCCAAAAGTTTTCAAGTCAATCCTTCTCAGGGAAAGTTGTTGCATCTTGCTTTTTGGTTCACGAGTTATCAAACAGAGTGACCACTATATTCGTCATGGGTGTGTGTCTGTCTGTCTGTCCGCAGCATAACTACCCGATGATATCATCCGATCTTGATGAAACTTGGGTGGGAGGTTGATATCATGATCTAGTTGTTTCCTGCCTAGAGTGGGCGTATTGCGCCCATTGTGGGCGGAGCCACGCCCGAAAAAGATGTCTTTTTAGGGGGTAATCAAGTTCAAGCTACATCTTCTCCGAGGGGTTTGGTGGAATCTGACAGGGGTTTCGGTTACATAATACTTACTACATATATACTTACTACCTACATACATACTACCTACATACATATTACCTACATAAATACTACCGACATACATACTTCTTACATTCTTACTACCTACATACTTACTACCTACATACTTACTACCTACATAATTACTACCTACTTTCTTACTACCGACATACATATTACCTACATACATAATACCGACATACTACTACTACCACTACATGCATACTACGTACATACATACTACCTCCATACTACTACTACCACTACATACATACTACCTACATACATACTACTACTACCACTACATGCATACTACCTACATACATACTACCTCCATACTACTACTACCACTACATACATACTACCTACATACATACTACCTCCATACTACTACTATCACTACATACATACTACCTACATACATACTACCTACATACATACTACTACTACCACTACATGCATACTACCTACATACATACTACCTCCATACTACTACTACCACTACATACATACTACATACATACATACTACCTACATACTACTACTACCACTACATGCATACTACCTACATACATACTACCTCCATACTACTACTACCACTACATACATACTACCTACATACATACTACCTACATACATACTACCTACATACTACTACTACCACTACATGCATACTACCTACATACATACTACCTCCATACTACTACTACCACTACATGCATACTACCTACATACATACTACCTCCATACTACTACTACCACTACATACATACTACCTACATACATACTACCTACACACATACTACCGACATACATACTACCAAGATACATATTAGCTGCATACAACTACTACAACTACATACTTACTACTAACATACTACCACTACATACTTACTATCTACATACTTACTATCGACATACTTACTATCTACATACTTACTACCTTCATACTACATACTACCTTCATACTACATACTACCTTAATACTTACTACCTTAATACTTACTACCTTAATACATACTATCTACATACTTACTATCTACATACTTACTACCTTCATACTATATATTACCGACATACTTACTACCTTCATACTTATTATCTACATACTTACTATCTACATACTTACTACCTTCATACTATATATTACCGACATACTTACTACCTTCATACTTATTATCTACATACTTACTTACTACCTTCATACTACATACTACCTTAATACTTACTACCTTAATACTTACTACCTACATACTTACTACCTTCATACTATATACTACCGACATACTTACTACCTTTAAACTTATTATCTACATACTTACTACCTTCATACTACCGATACTACCGACATACTTACTACCTTAATACTTACTATCTACATACTTACTACCTTCATACTATATACTACCGACATACTTACAACCTTTATACTTATTATCTACATATTTACTACCTTCATACTACATACTACCTTCATACTACATACTGCCTTAATACTTACTACCTTAATACTTACTATCTACATACTTACGACCTTCATACTATATACTACCGACATACTTACTACCTTTATACTTATTATCTACATACTTACTACCTTCATACTACATACTGCCTTAATACTTACTACCTTAATACTTACTATCTACATACTTACTACCTTCATACTACATACTAATTTAATGACCTCAATTATTTCCACATTGTGTGTCGGTCTGCGATTATTTCAGGCCAAAGTCTTTCACGAACTGGTTGGCTACGCCTGATGTTCCACTGACCGTGATTTGGGAAGGAATCTGTAATTTGTTCAGGGTCCCTGTTTTAACTCACTTGCGCTTCGAGAAAGATGACGTGGGGTTTTTACGGTCGACTGGCTGCCAGAGCTTGCAGACAGGATACCTGACGGAACGTGCAACTGAGGGACGGTGAACACATTGATGTCTAGAAATGCATGCGAAACGCGTTTTATTAGCTTTTTGATGGTCCCAAGATGGCCGCCGCTTCGCATCAGCGGTCAGAAGAAAAGAAGTTGGTCAGAGTGAAAAGTGTCACAGGCTCCATTTTCGTGTTTGGACCCGGAAACAGAATTATGACGCGGCGCGTTACGTCACGGCTTACCAAGAGGATATATATATATATATATATATCTGTGCAGTGTCTGTCTTGTGTTGTCTTGTCTTGTGTTGTCACTGAACTACTCCCTCAAACTTTTGTGAAATCGTACTATTCCAACTTGACCCACGGCGGGAGTATGCGCTCTACTGAGTGGCGTTCTAGTTAATCTCTGTTTCCATGGTGGTACTTGGTCTTTGTCTGTGGGGCCTGGTTTATTTTTCTTGTGGCGATGTTTGCCTGTCACTTTTTCTTGAATGAGCAATGCTGCTGCAAAGCTCACGGTGTTGATTTCCTTCAACGCAGCTGACCTTGGTATGATTTTTCCGAGTGGTCAGTCATCCTTTGTCCAGTATTCACGTCCCATCGACTTTTACTCTTTCTCCTCAGCTGAAAAAGAAAAACAGGATGAAAGAGCATCAATAAGATGGCATTGAAGACACTAATTACTTTGGGGACAAATGAATACAAAGCCCTTACATTTTTTTTTTCCACGGTGATCTAAGGTTCTTGGAGGAGCTTAAACACAATTCAGGACACATTATAGGAGACTAAGGATGTTCGAAGACATTGGCACACTTTTTTAGATAGATTATGAAGACATTAACAGACAATCAGAAAATTGACAAGTACACGGGATTTTAACCTGGGTTCTCGGCATCGTCAGCTAAATGATCTTTGGCTCACGCCTCTACTCGCGACTTTCACCTCTTGATTCTGTGGAGTCCAACGCCCTCAAAATAGTTGGAATCCCTCACAATGAAGCTGAATCTCTGGCCCTGCTGTGCCTCCATCCCAGACAAGTCAGTGGCCTCTCGACCGCCTCCTTTCTGGTTTTGAGCCCTCTGCCCTTTACATGCTCTGTCCTCCTCACCCTTAATATTGTTCAACATATGATTAGATTTTTCGGGGTCCCTCATCATGAATAACACTCGACCCAAAGAAAGCCAATGGAAATCTGATGCATCAAACCCGGGCAGTGTATAATCGCTAATGTGTTAGGCCCACCAGAAAACCAAGATGGTGGCCATATCATTTTGTCTTGATGCTATGGTGAGTGGAGTCAAGCGACAGATGTGGGTGTGGTCCGGCAGCTGTCCGACCAATGGGGATGCATATTTCAAAAATCGACCCCCAACAATAACCCCAACAACAACAACAACAACAACAACAACAACAGCAAAGTGAAGCTTTTGTAGACCTGTGACATGTCGCACATAAAAATTCTGTTACTGCGCTAACTTGTGAACCAGTGATGGGATTTTGAACCAAACTTGGTATAAGTACATATTATGATGCAAATATGAACTGATTAGATTTTGGTGTCAAAAGTCAAAGGTCAGAGGTTATATCAGGTAAAAATGTGATACTTGAGAACAGCTGAAGGGATTTAAATCAAACTTGGTACAAGTATTATAATCGATATAACTAGGGCGTGCCCGTACTATATATATATCTAAAATTATATCCCCCCCCTCTATTTACATGAAATGGTTTGGTCCATTCGCAAAGCCAAAGCGAACGGCTTGCGAGTACGGTGACTATCCCCCCCCCCTCTATTTACATGAAATGGTTTGGTCCATTCGCAAAGCCAAAGCGAACGGCTTGCGAGTACGGTGACCATACCTTGGGAACCACTTGTCCGATTAATTTCAAACCTTGAAAAGGCACATCCTCGGGTCCCCAGCAATATACCTGGCAAGTTTCAAGTATATCGGACCGGTAGTTGTCGAGAAACAGCGGTCGCATACAGACACACAGAGATTACTGGAATTATAGATAGATAATAGCGTAAGGACTCGACTTTGTTATCCCTTTTACGCCGCACCCAGTGACCCGATGCCCACGGCACTAATGGATTTACGATCTACGAACCGCGCTCTTTGTTTATCACGTACAGCCATACTCGAAAAATCTGAATTAGCCGACGTTGGGGCCCAAAAGCATCCGATTAACTGCTGATACGACGCCATGTTACGACGCCATCGTATTGGCGTCTTCTGGGCGAAGGCGAAACGAGCCGTCCGCTGATTGGACAGGCGAAGGCGAAAGCAAGCCGTCCACTGAGTGGACAATCCAGAGCATGCATTTGTGCCGGTATCGGCGATCGTTGTTCATATACGCACTCTTCATTCTCATCTTTCTTCCTAACTCTTACTCGGACAAGCAAATCCCCTATGCCATCCGTAATGGTACACTATCCATACACCACATCCTCCCTTCCATGGATGTTCCACGGGTTTCGGCTAGTGATGTAGTAATGTGGGTGAAGGCATATCGGTCGACTCTCGATGTCGAAGAGTGTCGTTCTCGTTATTGCTATTTTCATCATTTGCTTCCACTGTATAGAAAGATGTTTATTTGTTTGGGAGGAGAACATTGCTTATAGAAGCATTTATTATTTTTGAGGTTTTTCTGCAGAATCAACTGTCGACAGTCATTCGGCAAAAACTTCAGAAGGAAAAGCTTCTTTTTTTTCTCATAAAACAAATACTCAAGTTTGATGTGTTACGCCACAGATTGTCAATCGTTGCAGGAATAATAATGATTTCCCTTGCAAGGAACTCAAACACATGAGGAGGCTATTTGGCCCATCAAGTCTGTGCAATGGCTGCCAACATATTGTTGTTTGTCCATGCCTTGTCTTTTTTTAGATGCTGAGCATCAAGCAAAGCAGGACGTAGCATTTTTAGCATTTTTAAAGTCTTTGGGATGACTCAGCCTGGGCTCGAACCACCAAACTCTCAGACTCAGACCGGACGCTCACACAGTCTAGTTGATGCCATCATGGGTGCCAACTTTTTATTTAATTTCCGGGAGGGCTGCCTGCAACGGATGGCGCAGATGTCCTTTATCAGGCATTTTGATGTATATTGGCGGTGGTTCGTATTTGAAAATGTGACGTGTCCATCTTTACTTAATACCTTGTAATTTCTTATTCCTAATTACCTCCGCCACCGAAGGTGGATGGAGATTATGTTTTCACCCCTGTCTGTTTGTTTGTTTGTTTGTTTGTCTGTTTGTCTGTGAATAAGATATCTCAAAAAGTTGTGGACGGATTCAAACGAAATTTGGTGGAGAGGACAGACATGTGTATGTGACAAGGACGTGAAGATCCAGATTCGGATCCGGCTACTAGAATTTTTAAAGTGATTCTTCACCATTGAGTGATCGGGCTAAAAACCGACATGTAGCAGGATATCTCAAAAAGTTATGGGTGGATTGGGACGAAACTTGGTGGACTGGTTGAGTGTGTGACAAGGACTAACAGGTTCGATTTTGGTGAAGATCTGAATATGCATCCGGATACGAGAGTTATTTAATTTTTAAGTGATTCTCCAGCATTGAGAGATCGGGTGAAAAGCAATATTCAGTATAACATGATGTTTAAAAACATTATGGACGAGTTATGACTAAACTTGGTGGACGAGGTGTTTAGGTGACAAGAACAAGCCGATTCTATTTTGGTTCAGGTCCGAATCCAGATCCGGCCTATCATTGGTGTGCAAAACATGAACTGTTCAGCCTGGCGGAGGTTTGCGCTCTACCGAGTGCCGTTCTCGTTTACAAATGCCAACTGTCTGGCTTTCTGTTATCATTGCACGTCAATCATTCAAGGGGGAACTGTTATGTGCAAATGGAGACATTGCAGAACGTCTGGCCAACTTGACTTCAGACAAGCCCAAGGGTGACCTTGGGGAAGTGAGGTAACCTGTAGGTGCACTCTGGGTGCTGGAAAAGCCATCTTGTGATGCTGCTTTTCTCTCCGCAGTCTGTGGGCAATTAACTGTTTGAATGCTGAATTTCCCAGCATGCAATACGGAAATATGGTATTTTTTCAGACAAACTCAATAAAACGTCTGCATTGTTTATAAGGCAACTCAAATATAAGCATCAAACAATGCAGATTGTCGAATAGTGACACGGGCCACGATCGTGGCCAACAGCACTCAAACAGTTAAAGAGAAATCTTGAATGGCTCCATCCCCCTCCACCGCTCACGTCTCCGCTCCGATGGTAGGCCAACACATGATATTTGTCCATGCTCTGTCCTATACTATACTATGTTGAGTATAAATGGAGGAAGCAGCTCGTACCGTTTTTTTCTGGCCAGGGTTGGAATCAAATCTCAAACCAACCAGACTCGGAGCAGATGCTCTAACTTCAGTGCCATTGAGTGTGGATTCTGTCCAGCCCATCTGTACTTTCATGCTTGTTTGTGTTAATCATTTGTTTGTATCTTTGGTAGAGCCAACAGTAGATAAACATTTATTTTAATATCTCAGTAACTTCAGTGTGGAGATTCCACGAGTTCCTAATGTTCAAAGTAAACACCCCTGATGCTAAGTGAATTTATTAACAGCAAACAGCGTCGAGATTGCAGTAATGAATGCCATGGTAATTAACTTCTCATTACGAGTGTTAACAAACATCTCTTTCAGTCGCTTTGGATGGAAGCAACCTGCACTCTCACCGATGGGTCATCGTCTTGAGTGTCATCCCTGCTGCTAAGGCTTGTTATATGACTATTTATATGTATGAAACACTTCAGAGGGTGTGTGTGTGTGTGTGTAAAAAAACATTTGAGAAAAAAGGGCATCCATCCAAAAAGGTAGCTTGTTCTACTCTGCTAATCTTACTGTAATTCAACCAAATGTCTGTCCATCCGTCTGTTCCCAGGTACCGCAAAACGGCTGAACCGATCGCAACGAAATTTTGTGTGGGTAATCCTGGGACCCCCTGGAGTAAAATAGGCTATATTGTTTTTCCAATTTTTTTCAATTTCCAATTTTTCAATTTTCCAGTTTTTTCCAAACACGATGGAATAATATTTACCGATATGAACAGTGATGCGGCTTTTATTGAAATTCTACAAATACTGTTTCCATTTTGATGATTTGCGCGTGATATGATTTAACGGATGTTTATATAAATCGTTTAAAAGAAGAAAAAAAGCTTCAATTTCTGATATTTTGCCTTTTCATTTGGGCCTCCCAATTGAAGCCCCGCCCATAGGGCCCGTAGGGCAGGTACCGTTGCTAGTTTAAGTAATAAGCAAGAGCAGACCCAGTCTCACTATCTATCCTGGTCACCAGAAATGATCATGGAAAACCATCCATAGTACATCCATTTGTAATGCTAGTGTATTGTGTCCAGGTATTAATTTGACAGTTAAAACACACTCAAATTAAATTAATTTGAATGAATTAAGTGAAATATTAAACAGCTAAATCACACACTAACACATTACATATGATCATACGATCAGTTTATGATCAAGAAACAACTCTTTTAAGTTTAGTGGGTAAAACGGCGGTAAAACACGGAAGTAACTTATTTATACACCTTTAAACCCCTTTAAACGTTTATTTAAATACAATTATATGGTTTAACACTGTAGAAAACAAATCGCCTTCACAATACTTCCAAGAACCATGCTATATATTGATATGTAGTACGAGTAGGCGTGCCATGTGAGTAGGGACAGTATCGGGGTGAAGAAGAGGCCATCAATATGGCTATTGTTACGGATTCGTCACTTCCGTTGTTGTGGTTTTCATCCACTTTAAATATTTTTGATTCCATGTATTATTATTATTGTTGTTTGAGGGAAATAGCAATTATTATTGTCAAAAGGTAAAACGGTTAATGTTTTAAATGAAACCGGAACCGGACGAAGAAGAAGAGGAAGAGGAGAAAAAGAAGGCGGAGCGAGTGGAGTCGGAGAAGAAGCATAGGTTTTGCGGTCTGGAGCGAACATTGGCGAACGGCAGTCACGAGTGAACGTTGGGTTTCCCAGGAAAGGGATTCCTACGACAGAGTTGTTATCGCTGTGACAGATCAACCTGCATGTCAGGTTTTGCGGTGGATTCTGAAAATAATCATCGTCATCATCGTCGTGCCGTTACATCTCGAGTACGGGCCGTCGGCCATTTTGACTCGCGCGCTTTGCGTGTCGAGCAAGGTTTCTTTGCTGTGTCAGCCGTTTTCACTGCTTTCAGACGTTTATCTGGTGTGTGTGTGTGCAACGCGGATTTTGAAGGTAAATCTGAGGTTCGCCGACTGTGAGCCGTGAAACGTCCATACCCGAGGGTGTGATTTCCTAGTCGCCCGGAGGGCGCCTTTGGATTTCCCAGTTGCCTTGAGGGCCTTTGTGCAGCTTTGGCCGCGTGACTGTGACTGTCATCCGAACGGGATTCTGGTCTCGATTGGACATCGTTCTGACGATCGCTGGAGCGGATCGACTTTGGCTTGAAGCCGGGATCGACTTTGGCTTGAAACCGGAATCAACTTGGGTTTGAAGCCGGGAAAGAGACATTGGGAATGTTCTTGTTTCACTCACTTGGAGCACAGTGAGTTATATACAGTCACGTGAAAAAGTAAGTACACCCCATGTAAAGTTTTGACTTTTTCAACATATTTCAACATACAGCTATTTGATCTTCTTTTCAACAATATGACAGATAAAGGTGATATAATATAACAAATATCATGAAACATTTACATTTTGTAGTCCGTTGTATAATTTAAATAAACATAAATGCAAATTTCACATGTGGAAAAAGTAAGTACACCCCTACATTTATTACTACTTCAAATACCTAAAATTAGAATCAGGTGCAGCAGCTCAGGTGCAAATGATTAGAACATCGTTAGAGAGGATCTTGGAGGAACCTGTCTTATTTAAACCTCAGACATTTCGTTTGGTTTGCTCTTTGTTGTTGAAGTGTGCGGTGTCACCATGCCTAGATCAAAAGAGCTCTCTGAGGCCTTCAGAAAGAAGGTTATAGATGCCTACGAGTCTGGGAAGGGATTTAAAAAGATCTCCAAACAATTTGAAATCAATCATTCGACTGTCCGGAAGATCATCCACAAGTGGAGAAGATTCCAAACAACTGCCAACTTGTTCAGGCCAGGCCGCCCCAGCAAGTTCTGCCCAAGAGCAGACCACAAGATGCAGAAAGAAGTCTCCAAGAACCCCAGAATGTCATCACGGGACCTACAGGTAGCTCTTGCCACTGTTGATGTCAAAGTGCACGAGTCTACCATTAGAAAGAGGCTGCACAAATTTGATCTACATGGGAGGTGTGTCAGGAGGAGACCTTCGCTGTCCAGAAAGAACATCAGGGCAAGACTAAAGTTTGCCAATGAACACCTGGGCAAAGACCAGCACTTCTGGAACAATGTGCTCTGGACAGATGAGTCAAAGGTAGAGCTATTTGGCCACAGTACCAGAAGACATGTTTGGCGAAAACCAAAGACAGCATTTGACCACAAGAACCTGATACCAACTGTAAAGCATGGTGGTGGAAATATTATGGTTTGGGGCAGCTTTGCTGCATCATGGCCTCGGCAGCTCACCATCATAGAATCCACAATGAATTCTTTATTGTACCAGAGGGTGCTTGAGGATAATGTGAGGCCATCGGGTCGGAAAGTTGAAGCTCAACAGAAGGTGGACCTTGCAACATGACAATGACCCTAAACATACCAATAAATCCACCAAGGAATGGCTGAAAAGAAAGAAATGGAGGGTTCTGGAATGGCCAAGTCAAAGCCCGGATCTAAATCCCATCGAGATGTTGTGGGGGGATTTGAAACGAGCTGTGCATGCAATTGTGCATGCTGTGCAACTATTTTTTGTTGAATAAATTATTGCAAAGTCAATCTTTCATTGTTTTTTGTTCAATTAGATCACCTTTATCTATAGATACTGTTTAAATGAAGATCAAATATGGATATGTCCACATATGCTAAAAAGATTTTTAAAACTTTTCATGCGGTGTACTTACTTTTTCCACATGCGAAATTTGCATTTATGTTTATTTAAATTATACAATGGACTACAAAATGTAAATGTTTCATGATATTTGTTATATTATATCACATTTATTTATCAATATTGTTGAAATGAAGATTGTGTCCTAAGATTGTCCTAAGATCAAGTAGCTGTATGTTGAAATATGTTGAAAAAGTCAAAACTTTACATGGGGTGTACTTACTTTTTCTCGTGACTGTATTACGAAACTGATGGTACCATCATAGGATATATATAGTGATTGTACTTTTGATTACTATTATGGTTGTACTGTTATTCTTGTGTGATCTTAATACAATATTTGTTTGTTGGTAACAATTGGTGTGGCTTCACCATTGATCTTTGACATACAGAATAACACATTTTTCTGCCGTGACTCCTCTCGGGGCTCGGAGGTACACCGTGACCATGGGGTTGGGGAGGAGCACGTAACACTATGTACGATGCGGATCGACAAATGCAATCTACGATTATCAATAAAGCCTCCATCTCCTAAACTGCGACTCAACGTCATCGTATTACTGTGTATAAGGGTGATGTATATAATACTGCTTCAGGAGCGCTAAACTTCCGGATTTTTAAAACGATCATTAAATCATTGTTATATTAAAATTGAAGTATATATTTGAACACTGTATGGGGTATCGTGTTCTATGAACTCTCTAGTTCAAAGACAGAAATTGTCCTGGGAGGATGTCTGAACTCTCTGAGCTCCCATGACTCAGGATGAAAATCCAGAAAAGCAGCTGGAATTTTGAGGCACCTGAAGACGTCCATCGTGTTCTTTGTGATAAAATCCTCAATTGACAAGTCTTCAGACTTCCTGATATTCAGCTGGATGCACTTTGGAGGTTTATCCATGCCTTCTTTATCATTTCGTGCCTTTTTCTTTTTAATTTCCTTTTCTTTTTTTTCTTTTTTGTTCATTTTGACACTGTGGATACAGTTGAATCAAAGAATGCCAAACCAATGAGCTCCTCATGGAGATACCATAAATATCCAGCAAATTTAGAAGAGGCAGATTTTGGAAATGGCAGAATTCACATTCTCATACTTAATCAGATGTTGTAGGAAGTTTAAGGTCATTGCAAGGAGCAGAAATTGAATGAGTAGCAGTGAACCATGTCCTAAGGTCGACACAAACAACAAATATGCTGACCATTAAAATAAATAAATAACATCCAGATATTGCAGGCATATCATCTCTTGGCCATCCAAGCATGATGCACTCCATGAGGAGAGATCCGACCAAGAAAGATTATGGCAAATTCAAGGAGCTCAGCTATAAGACGAGCCACATGGTAAAACTTCAAGACTTCATTGAGAAACCCCTAAATGATAATCAATATGGATAAAGTTTGGTGTGAATTATTTGTTTTGATTTTTGAACAAATTGAGGGGGTGAGAATGTTGAAATTCTGAATTTCAAAAATAAGGACCACTCTAATACCCAGTCATGAGACAACACATTGTTGGATCTCACACCTTTTCCTGTCCACCCATCTCCAACCTCCCGTTGTCACACACGTCCACTGATCAACCCACTCACTGTCCAACTCTACAAGTATAAACTTTCTTTCTTTTCCTCCCCCTTTTTCCACCTTATTTACAACATCTCCATGAACTGTCTAATCTGGGTTCTATTCTTGATCCCACTGTCAGACTGGTGTTTTTCAGGCAGCGAGTTACATCACTTTGCGTGCCTGCAATCCCTCGGATGGGGCGTTTGCCGGGGTCCGTCTGCCAGTATTGGTTGGTGCTGATAGACGTTAAATATCCGACGTGTCTGTTAAACGAGGTGATCGTAGCCGGCACCTCGGCCAAATCCCAAAATGCTTTCCTTACCTCCTGCCCTGGGAAAGCAATGTCAAACCAGACAGTGTACTTCCTTTCTGCTGGAAGCTCCATCGACATTTCCTGACACCCTAGAAAGGGTATGGGATTGATCAAATCCAAACCACTGGCAAAGTAATGCCCTCTCTCTCTGTTTTTCAGCTTCAAATTATTGCCGCTGGCTTATATGGAAGTCTATTCTGTCATTCCTTTTTGTATCCCAACATAATGTTTTGTTTCGTACAGACGCCAAATCTCATGGAAGAGCAAAACAAGAGAGGGTTGAAGGTCAGTTGAGGTGGTCAGTTTATTGACCCAAAAAAATCAAAGAAAATCCTGAGTCTAATTTTAGGTGAACACTTGAAAAGGTCGCACATCCTTTTGGTCAAGTCAAATCTCATTACGAGGAATAGTTTTGGCATTGTGGTTAGAGTACAGCGTCCGCTTTTGAGTTTTCGAGGTCAGAGATAGGATTGCGACTTTGGCAGAGTCAGACAAAAGACTTTATAAATGGTATGTGCTGCTTCCTTGCTTAACACTCAGCATTTAGGGAATAGAGCGTGGACAAACCCGGTGGCTTTTGCATCCAAAGGGGAGAGGAGGAGTAAGGGAGGTACAAAATTTTATTGAATTGCCCCACTGACTCCGGAATTTAATTGCCTTGACTTCCGGTTCCTCGGGCGAGTGAAGCGTACTTCAAGCTCTCCACGGCATCGAAGTTTAAGTGTTTTACCATTCTTGTCTTTGTCAAATTTCCACTGGTTATTTTGCTGTGTACGTGTTATTGTGTGTTTCTGGTTGGTATTGGTTTGTAATTCGTACAAACTTGTGTGTAGTTAATCGTTTCCTGGGTCGTACCTCGTGCGCAGCCTGGTAACTTGGGGCTTCCCTCCCCCCGTCGGTGTTTTGTCGATTTGGGTTCTTTCCTTCGCTGTATTGCTTGTTTCTTTTATTTTATTTTCTCCCCCTCACCTCACCTCCCTAGACAAAGAATTCTATATTGATTCTTTCTCTCCTCCCGGACACGTTTGTTCGCTCTCCTCCTCGTCTCGACTTGTGCCCCGCCCCCTGTATCTCGTTTTTCTTCCGCCTCTGCTCCTTCTTTCTCAAATCCACGTTCTCGCTTGGAGACTTTTCCCAGATTGTTTTTCATGGTTTTCATGGTTCTGTTTGGATATTGTTGGAATATGTTTAAACCGCAGCCGTGATGATGACGCCGCCCCCGCCCCGCCCCCCCCCCCCCCCGAATTTCCATGTTTTAAACGTTTCCCAGTGTGTACCCTGGTCAGAATAGGTACACCGTATCCCTGCGTGTCGTAAGAGACGACTAAGAGGGTTGGCGTCAGGAAGGGCATCCGGCCATAAAAACATTGCCTCAAAAAGAGAACCATGACAATTACAACTACATATGGGCAGGGTGCAGCCCGAAGTGGAGATCGGTTTGTGAGGTTTGGGACATGGAATGTAGGGACAATGACAGGGAGATCAGGAGAAGTGGTGGAAGTATTGGTCAGAAGAAGAGTGGACATATGTTGTGTGCAAGAGACGAGATGGAAGGGAAGTGGTGTGAGAATGGTGAAGGGTAGGCAGGGACAGAAATACAAGTTTGTGTGGCAAGGGTGCCCGGAGGGTGTGAATGGTGTTGGTGTCCTGTTTTCTGAGGAGTTTGTAGACAGTGTGGTGAGTGTGACTAGAGTGAGTGATAGGTTGATGATGGTGAAAATGATGATTGGAAAGCTCTTGGTGAACGTCATCTCGGGATATGCTCCGCAGGTTGGTCGAAGCAATGAAGAGAAGGACAAGTTCTGGTGTGCGATAGAGAAGCTGATGGAAAACGTGAAAGATGAGGAAGTTGTTGTGGTGGGAGGAGACCTGAATGGACATGTGGGAAGGAGTATGGATGGTTTTCAGGGAGTTCATGGGGGTTACGGATATGGTGTGAGAAATGGAGAAGGTGAAAGGATTTTGGAGTTTGCTGATGGAGCTGATTTGTTGATTTGTAATACTCAGTTCCAGAAAGAGGATAATAAGAAAGAGGATAAAATAATACACGTCAGGTGGGTCGACGACAACCGTTGACTACCTGATGGTGCGTAGGCGAGATAGGGGGCACCTCCGGGACTCAAAGGTGATCCCGGGGGAGGAGGCTGTTTCACAGCACCACTTGGTTGTCTGCGACATAAGGGTGAAAGGTGCGAGGAGAGCTCGGCGGGTGAAGTACCAACCAAGAATGAAGGTGTGGAGGTTGAAAGAGGTGACAGTAAGGGAGGCATTAAAAGAGAGGCTGAGTAGGGTAGAGGATGATGTGGTTGAGCTTGAAAGTGGTTGGATGTCAATGAAAGCTAGTCTGTTGGGAGCCGTTGGTGAGGTATGTGGATGGACAAAAGGACCACCGAGGCACTCGGAAACATGGTGGTGGGATGATGAAGTTGGAAAGAGCATTGACGAGAAGAGGAAGAAGTTCAAGGAGTGGCAGAAGGCGAAGGGTACGGGAGCAGAAACAGCAGAGCATGAAAGTTATAAGGCAGCCAGGAAGGCTGCAAAGAAAGAGGTAGCAAAGGCGCAGGAGGCATGCAGGAAAATGTTCAGAGAACGCTTGGATTCGGAAGAGGGTCAGAAAGCAGTATTCAGGATTGCAAAGCAGATAGCGAAAGAGAGGTGTGATGTGATGGGGGTGAGTTGCTTGAAGGATGAAGTGGGACAAATCGTTGTCGACCCAGATGGAATTAAAGGAAGATGGAAAAGATATATGGAAATGCTGTTGAATACAGAGAATGAATGGGATGGCAACATAGAGAGTAACCCAGTTTTAGGACCGGCAGAGACGATAACTGAGAAGGAAGTTGAGGAAGCGATAAAAGCAATGAAGAGTGGAAAAGCGGGAGGGCCGACGGGAGTTGTGGGAGATATGTTGAAGGCAGCAGGAAGTTGAGGTGTGAAGAGAATGACAGAGATCCGTAATTTGGTGGGGAAAGAAGGCCGCATTCCAGTGGACTGGGAACTGAGTACCCTCGTCCCTCTATACAAGGGGAAAGGTGACCCTCTGGAGTGTGGCTCGTACCGAGCGATAAAGTTATTGGAGCATGGAATGAAGGTATTGGAAAGGGTGTTGGAGAGGAGGATAAGGAAGAAAGTGAAGATCGACGAAATGCAGTTTGGATTTATGCCAGGAAGAGGAACGACAGATGCGCTTTTCATTGTGAGGCAGTTGCAGGAGAAGTACATGGAGAAGAGATAGAAGTTGTTTTTTGGGTTTGTTGATCTGGAGAAAGCATTCGATAGGGTTCCACGCAAAGTATTGACATGGGCATTGAGGAAGTTAGGAGTGGAGGAATGGTTGATCAGAGTAGTGATGGCAATGTACAAAAGAGCGCGCACAGCTGTAAGGACGAAGGATGGGAACAGTGGTGAGTTTGAGGTGAAGGTGGGAGTGCATCAGGGGTCGGTACTAAGTCCACTACTATTTGTAGCTGTGATGGAGGTGCTGGCTCAGAACGTAAAGGGGGGTTTACCGTGGGAGTTGTTGTATGCAGATGATCTGGTGTTGATTGCGGAAAGTATGGATGGACTGAAGGAAAAGATGAACAAGTGGAAGGAATGTATGGAGACAAAAGGTCTGAAGGTGAATATCGGAAAGACGAAGGTGATGGCAAGTGGTAAAGCATGTGGTAAGGTGGAAAGAACTGGGAAGTGGCCGTGTGCTGTGTGCAGGAAGGGTGTCGGAGTGAACTCCATTCAATGTACAATGTGCGCTGAGTGGGTTCATCAAAAATGTAGTGGTCTGAGAGGGTCATTTATCAGTGTGGCAGCTACATTCAAGTGTAAGGTGTGCATAGAGGGAGCTGCAGATGGCGGAAATGTTGAGTTGGATCTTGGAGACGGCGTGAAGCTGGAAGGTGTGAAAACATTTTGCTACCTCGGAGACATGCTGAATGGAGAAGGTGGATCAGACTCGGCAACGGTTGCTCGAGTGAGATGTGCATGGAAGAAGTTTCGGGAACTGAGTGGCGTGCTGATGAGGAGGAGAGTGTCGCTGAAGCTGAAGGGAAAGGTGTATGCTGCATGTGTGAGAAGTGTTATGATTTATGGGAGCGAGACATGGGTAATGAACGTAGAGCAGCAACGAAGGCTGGAAAGGGTGGAAATGCGAATGGTTCGATGGATGTGCGGAGTATCGTTGAGAGAGAGGAAGACAAATGATGAATTGCGAAAGATGATGGGAATATTGCCTGTGATTGATGCTGTGAAGAGGAACAGGTTGAGATGGTTTGGTCATGTGTTGAGGAAGGATGAAAGTGACTGGTTGAGAAGAGTGATGGAAATTAATGTAGAAGGAAGTAGAGGACGGGGAAGACCGAGAAAGACTTGGCTAAAGATGGTGGAAGAAGAAATGCGGGCAAGGGGGTTAACAAGGGGAGATGCAGAAATAGGGCAAAATGGAGAAGATTGTCATGGGGACCGCAAGGCTAACCCCCGCTCTAGCAGGGAAAATGGCCTTAAAATGCATGTTGTTGTTGTACTGACTCCGGAAAAGGGTCGTCGTAAGATGGCGTTTGTGGCACCCGGAGCTCTCCGGAAGTTACATCACTTCCCCTCGGGCACTGACCTGTGTTAATCTGATGTACAAGTCAACTCCGGTGTTGTCGAACGTGTCCAATTGCATGTGCGCGTGATATATGTGCGATAGCTCTCCCATGAGCCTTAGACCCTGTGAAAAAGAAAACATAAAGAAGTAAATAACAGTTTTTAAAATTATTATTTCAGCAACATTAATCTGAAAAAAAGCATTCCTTTTAATGAGCCTACTGCAGTGCAGAACTAGTATTATAAATGTGCTCTCGTTAAAACTTCCTCATCAGTGAACTCATAAAACATCCCTTCCGTGTTTGCAGCAGATCTTGAAAACAACTTCGTGTTTGCACTTCCAAGGTCATTTAGCCGATTTTGCAATTTAAACAACCTGTTCATGCCTCTGCCAAGACCCATTATAGACCCAAGTCTTTGGGTGTTTCTAACGCCTCCTAATCTGTTTTGGGAGAATTTGAACTTCAATGAAATGCTGAAACATTATTATCGTGAGCATAAAGTACCCTGCAGCGTTCACCAGTGCTATGGCGGGAGCATGACAGCGGCCGGTTGCTAAATTCGTTTGCTAATTGTTCTGCATCTGTTCCCTTCTGTGCAATGTAGCTTCTATTTGCCTTCACGTTCTTTGTGAGACGCTAATTAATCATAGGGGGGTCCTGTTAGAATGCTCTGACTACAGGATAGCCTCGCGGTAATGCGCTCACCCCTGATTATGTCACCCTTCTTTGAATCGGTATGAGTCTACATCTAGGAAGCTTTCATCTTGCTACTGTGCAGAGTGTGTGCCAGTCCCTTGGTCCGAGTCATAAATTGTGGGCCAGGTGAAGTGTTAGCTTTTTCACACTTTTCCCATTTTTTTTCCTTTTTTTTTTTTTAAACCTTTTTTGCATTGTCCTTGTCTCCAGCTCTGTTCTATTTTCTTTAGGCCAAACGCCAAAAATACTCGGCTAAATGGAGCCAGCAATTGCAATGATGTACCTTTAATTCTACGTTCTGATCCGTAGGTCGTGCTGAAACTTTACTGAGGCTTGGGAGATGGTTCATGTGAGGCGCCATATGCACATGGCATCGGCAAAGAGAGGAAGCATCTCCAAATGTTTTTAAAAAGAGATACGTATTATTGCATCACAGGTTGTCAATACAGAGGACGATGCTGTAGGTACAGGACCAGCCAATATGGCGGTAAGTATGCTGTCATTGCTTGTCTTGCAGGTATAATCAGAGCATTTGCGGCCTCTGTTGTAGTCAGGTTCACTATGTTTTTTTCGTTCAAAATTTTTGGGGATTAGTAAACCTGTACATTTTTGCAATATTTAGAGCATGAGAAATCCAAAAATCAATGTTGGCATTTGCGTAGACACCTGCATGGCCGCCATTTTGGATTTTCAAAATGGCCGCCATAAAATACATAATTTGCGCGATCTCGGCTTCTAGTCAACCTAGAAACTTATTTAAATATGCTAATCCTATGTTTTCTGGGTCAGGAAAACCATTGGTGGGATCATTAGACTTCTAATCCTAGCACTTGCTTCACTTTTAGGACTTTCCAGATGACACTCAGGACAGTGATGAGGATCTGTAAAAGCATATTCCTGAACGGTGTAGACCTAGTAGATCCTGTGTATAGGACTTATAGTTCAATCTGATACTAACAGGGCTGCTTTCTTGCTTTATAAACCCATACCTATAACTTCAAAGGACTTGCAATATCATGTATTAGGTAATACAGTTATATCACAAATATAAAGACAATGGTTTTCAATTATATTTGTTTGTCGCTTTTCTATAACCCTGAGCACTATTTTGAGGCCTTTATTGGATTCCTTGACCCAGAAAACATAGGATTAGCATATTTAATTAAGTTTCTAGGTTGACTAGAAGCCGAGATAGCGCAAAATATGTATTTTATGGCGGCCATTTTGAAAATCCAAAATGGCGGCAACGCAGGTGTCTGTGCAAATGCCAACATTGTTTTTCGGATTCTCCATGCTCTGAAGATTCCACAAATGTATCGGTTTGCTAATCTCCCAAATTTTTGAACGAAATTATGTTTGTTAACATAGTGAACCTGACTATTGTGCCAACGTGTAGCCGAACTCCGGATGACAAGCACGGACAATCAGCAGATTATTTTTCACATTCCGTGTGCTGCTATTCATTACTTGGGCCTTGAAATATCTAGCGGCCATTAGCAGCAGTGTTGCACCTGGCAGGTAAGGACAATCGAGTGTCATTTGCAGATCTCCTTATTGAATTTGTCTTCCTGAGTGGGTTTGATCTTCCATTTTCCATCTCTCCTACCTGCGATATTTTCGATTTACCTCCATTACCCCCATTAAATTGGCTTGTGACAGGGATAAGGTTATGGAAGGACATGCTGGGGGGAGGAGGGGAGATGGTGATTCAGGATGGTGGCGGTAGGCTGGAGACAGAGAGGGGGGCAGTATTTAAGGTATGAGAAGGATATTTCAAGGAGCTGTTGAGCAAGGGGGGAAGCAACGGAGAGCTGGAGATTCCATGTTTTTTAGAGGGGAAAGTGGAGATCATGGAGGAGGAGGTGCAGACAGAATTAAAGATGATGAAGAATGGATGAGCCCTAGGCATTGATGAGGTGCATATGGAGATGCTAATTGCAGTGGAAGAAGTCAGTCAGTTGGACGATGAGACTGTTGAATGTATGTATGTATGTATGTATGAGAGAGGGTTCAATTCCAGAGGATTTGAGGACAGGGCTCATTTTACTGATATGGAAGAGGAAGCGTGATGTTCAAGATCTGGTGAAATACAGAGGCGTTACCGTCTTAAGTTGTGTCATGAAGGTACTGGAGAGGATTATGGATGGGAGGACAGGGAAGAATGAGATGGAGATTGGCAAAGAGCAACAAGGCTTTATAAAGTGTAAGGGGGGTGGGGGTGACGGATGGGATGTTCATGCTGAGATAGTTGGTGGAGAAGAGTTTGGAGATGCAAGGTGAAAAATTACATTGGGATTGTGCACCTGGAGAAGGCTTATAACACTGTCCCGACAGAGATTTTTTTTTTTGTATACATAGTTGAGGCTCGTGTAAGAGCTGGTACTAGTACACTGAACAGATCAGGATACAACGGGACAAAAGGAACAGCAGAGAGAGTGGGGAAACACCAAAAGCAGAGCCAAAAGCCAAGACAGAGGGAGGCCGGAAACATTGGAAACAAAGAGGGAGGCCCAAAACAATGGGTGTGGAAGGGAATAGGGAGCAGGAGAGGATGGGGTGGATAAGATGGGTACAGAAGGGAACTTTCAGGAGAGAAAACTGGAAATTTTGAATTGGGAGGCATTGGGGTTAGGTGGGGAAGGGGTTAACAAGGATAGGAAAGATCATGGTTTTGGATTGGGGATGATCTGAGATGGTGATGAACAGCTGTCTTGAAGACCTCGAGGGAAGAGTAAGATTGAAGAAGATGTGGAAGTTGATTCCGCAGGCGAAAAAAAGAAGAACAAACGAGTGGAGATGGTGACACTGAGATGGATGGGAGTGACAGAAACACAAGTTACATTGGTGGAAGGGATGTACAAGAGAATAAAGGGAAGAGTTTTGGGTGGTCCGAGGATGTCGGAGGAGGTCAGCATGAATATCATGATGAGTCAGGGAGGCTCTCTCAGCCCACTCATGTTTATAATGGTGATTGCGCTGGTAAGCATGAAGGTAGAAATGAAAGGTATTTTGGGGAGGATATTGTATGCGGATGATCTGGCAGAGAGTAGATGGGAAATGGGGAGTGGAGTATTGTGGTCAAGGCAGAGCAGATGTTTGGGACCATTGGACCTCGACCCATATAAAGGGAAGAGAAGGAGAAGAAGTAACTCACGCCAAATCCATCCTTCTTACAATAAGGTCACTTTGGTCCCTTCCCTTTCCTCTCTCCTTGTCCTAACATAAATCGCCTTGCTTGTTGCATCTACCTGTCGGGCTTCTACTCCACTATCAGGGCTTTGCCCTTCCATCCTCAGTTACCTGCTCTTCCATGAGCAGTGGTGTTATTTCCCCAAAATCCGGATGTTGTCACGTCACTTGAAAGCATTTAAATTACTGTGAGTGTCTTTGATGCCGATAATAGAATCCAAACAATGACAGGTGACTTACAATGGTCTCTACAGTCTGTCAATACTCCATGGTGTTCAACGTGCGTGTGTAACATCACTATGGAAGTTTGCACTCTGAATCAACATCTCGACTAGATCAAGGATTAAATGGGATATTTTTTTATTTTTTTTTCGAGGTGTCTTTTTGTCTTAGCCCATCGAATGAATTAATGAATCGAACGAATTACGAGCTACAATTGTATCATTCACACTTGTGAATTTTACTTCAGTCACAGAAAGCAATTGTTTGGAGCTTATTTCAAGAGTTTAAGACATTCACATTGTAATGCAACTGGGCTTGAATCGGTACGAGAGATTCTGCTTCAAACCGGTGACTCGCTGAAATCACCAGAGTCAACCCCCACACCCCCCGCCCCGCCACAGCCTCTAAATGTCCCTGGGTTGATAGATTCTTGAGAAATATGGATTGTACCGATAACCAGCTCACCCCGTAAGCCTCGCTTGGCAGGCTGCAGTCACGAATCCATCGCGCACCTCCGGCATGCCAGGCCTGCGCACATCTTCCCAGACGTTTTTTTTCACCCTGAGGCCGAATTCTGACTGCTGAGCTGACGCTTCCAGGGAAGAACTTTTTCTATTAAGATATGGAGTGGCTTGGCTGTGTCAGCCTTGGCTGTGCCTTCATTAATGGCGCCTTTGCCGAAGCACAAGCAGCGCGGCTGTCGTTGATGTCATAATCATTGTAGTGCATGGTGGTTTCATCAGCAGGCACGTCGTTCTAGCTTATTTATGTGTTGTTTTATTTTTGCTTTGTTCTTTTTTTAAGGAAGCCCGGTGTTGGCTTAGCGGTTAGGGTGCCGGCTTGGGATCCTAGGATCCTGGGTTCGAATCCCGGTCGATCGCTGAATTAACGCCAGGGGGGTTGACTCAGCTTGTCATCCTTCTGAGGTCGGCAAATTGAGTACCAGTTCACTGGTAATTCCCTGCCTGTCGCAAGAGGCGACTAACAGGGTTGGCGGCAGGAAGGGCATCCGGCCATAAAACATTGCTTCAAAAAAGGGGACCACGGTGCCCAAAAAAGGGCAACCCCTGCTCTGCGGGGGAAAATGGCCTCTAAAGGTGGTTTTTTTGTTTGTTTTCAAAACAATATCTTTTTTGTTTGTTTCTGGGATGGAATGAACATAAGGATGCCTAGTGTGCTCAAAAAACATGACGGGCCATCTTTGTTTGCCATTACCATGCTTTACTATCATGCGGGGTGTATGGAGCACTACACCATCAAATGGATAATTTTGCTGCTTTTCTATTTCAGATGACTGCAAGAATATTACTGCCATTTTGCGTGAGCTGGCATTACGAAACTACATCCTCAAGCCCACTGGGTGTCTACAAACTCACCCAACGTAAGGACTTTGGTCATGCTTGTCCCTTCCGGCAGCATCCTCTCCTTTGTTTGGCACCACATTGCATCAAACAATGCACAGCGACCCCGCTGACAATCAGTGCCGCTGCCGTCGACAATGGCTCCCGTTCCGACATGGCTGCGTTGAAGGCCGCAATGATCAGGCGTAATTGAAAAGCAGTTTGTTTGCTGTAGGCTTTGCCTTTATCGCCAAGGCCTTGGCTTTGTGTTTGTAGCACCCCACAAATACATAATGGAAACACATTTTGCACTTTGGGATCTGCAGGAGGGGCACTAAATAGTCCATTGTAGTAAGACGAACCGATTCCTTGGTGGGAAGTTGACTGAATACAGCACGCACTCTATAGAGAGAGACTCCATTTTTACATCTCTTTAAGTTCCTGTCTTTATGCATGTTCTGCTACCCCTTTGTCCTTTCCGAATTGTGCCTCCATTTCTACATAAGAAGTATTTTCTGACCCTGTCTGATTTTATGACCTGTTGACCCTGTTTCCCTGGTTTAAGTTTAAACTTTCTGTTTTCCTATTTCATCGCAAGGACAAAAAGAAAAAAATTCAAAACGACGGCCCAGGACGTTTTCTGGTGTATTTTGCTTTCTCAAACTCACGTGACCATCACTCTGGCATTTTGGGGTTACCACCATCGACTCAGCCTGTCTTCCTTCCGAGGTCGGCAAATTGAGTACCAGTTCACTGGTAATTCCCTGTGTGTCGGAAGAGGCGACTAACAGGGTTGGCGGCAGGAAGGGCATCCGGCCATAAAACATTGCTTCGAAAAGGGGACCACCGTGCCCAAAAAAGGCCAACCCCTGCTCTGCGGGGAAAAATGGCCTCTAGAGGTGGTTCTTTTTTCATCCATCACAATGGTGTGTATGAATCTCTCAATAGGTCTTCTCTTTTCCCCCTTTAAATCTCATTGAGGTGAAAATAAAATGAACTATCTTATTCATAAAAATGTTTCATTCGACGACCCCTAATGTTGCCTTTAGTCGAAGGGGAAAACCATCTCAGTGGCTCCTCCGTTATCCTTGAGCAAAGTATGTGTAATTTAGACGTGATGCTAACCCTAACTCCGCACTAGAGCAGCAAAACTCCTATTTCGACGTAAGGGAAAACAGAGCAAATCGGTCTTGTGCGCTAAAAGGCATGCAGACACCATGAAGGAAAATAGCATGTATGTGTAGATATCAACCTTTCTTATCATGACAACTGCAGTGAAGGGCGCCTTTCCCGTGCCTGACAAGCGTGGGCTGGGCGAGCTCGATGAGCTAGGCAGGATGCCGCAAGGCCTTTGCTGCCTGTTGCACAGGGAGACACATGCTCATTAGGAGCATCATGTAAGACCATCCAAAGGGTGTGCGGCTCGCTGTGGGGAGGTGTTGACAAAGAGCAGGGCGTGCCCCTGCTTCATCTCAACACCTTGCCGCAGCGAGCCGCACACCCTTTGGATGGTCGTTTCTGCACCATCCGTCCCTGACTTCATCTAGCCGTGCATGTCAGGTGACACTGGCTTGTTCTTTTTTTTTTCTCCTCGCTACAAGATCGAAGCTCATGGAAGAGCAAGGTGATGGATGATTTCAACTCATAGTGTAGAAAGTCTCTTGGACACAGTAAGCAAGGAGATGAACAAGTGGAAAGAGAAGAGGGATGGAAACGCTGCAACCTGCAAGGGAGAGGGTTGCGTTAGGAAGGGTTAATTGTGGTATAAAAGATTACAGTGAAGGATAGGGGGGCTGGGGGGAGGATGACAGGAGAGAACCAGAACGGCACTCACTAGAGCACATTACCTCTTCCAGGCTGAACAGTTTATGTTTTGCATTCCGCTGATAGGCCGGATCTGGATTCGAACCTGAACCAAAATCTAATCGGCTTGTTCTTGTCACCAAACCAACTCGTCCACCAAGTTTAGTCATAACTCGGACATAACTTTCTAAATATCATGTTATATATCGCTTTTTGCCTGATCTCTCAATGGTGAAGAATCACTTAAAAATTAAATAATTTTCGTATCCGAATCCATATTCAGATCTTCACCAAATGTAATCATTTCATCCTTGTCACATGCACTACCTCTCCGCAAAATTTCGTCCGAATCCATCCACAACTTCTTGAGATATCCGGTTCACAGACAAACAGGGGTGAAAACATAACGTCCATCCACCTTTGGTGGCGGAGGTAATAAGTTGCCCTGCTCTATTTGTTTTGTATACAAGATCGAAGCTCGTGCAAGAACTAGCACATTAGACACACATTAGTACACATTAGCACATTAGACACACATTAGGTTGTGTGTAATGTAATGTAATGTAACAAATGTAATGTGTACATTGTACACATTAGCACACAAAAACCATAAACGGACACATAAAACAATAAAGGGAGGGGGAGACAAGATGGGGAGAGAGGGAAGCACACAAGCACAACAGTAGAGAACAGCGACATCGGGAGATCTGTGGAAGGGAGAGAGCTGGGGGAGGGGGGATGGAAGGGGTATACGGTATAAAACAAATTGACACTACTAGGAATTTCAGGAATGAAGTTGGAGATTGACAGAGGTGGATTTGGGGTGAATTAACGGGGGTAGAAAAGATCAAGGTTTTGGATGGTGCTGAACAGCTGTTTTAAAGACCTGGAGGGAGGAGAGGGATTGAAGAGAGTGAGTGAGTTTGTTCCAGAGGCGGGAGAAAAGAGGAATGAAAGAGTGAAGGTGAATAGAGAGTCTTGATTTTGGCAAGATCGACTTGGAAAATGTTTTTGCCCATCTTGCAGTCATTGCCCTGGATAACTGAGGTTAGCAAAACGATTGATTGACGTGATACTCCGATTGGCTGACTACAACAACACATGCGGCCTAGTAGACTCGCCTAACTATTAGGACAAGTCGACGGGAGCTCTTCGGGTATATATGCAGGGGTTGCCTCGAAGGTTCCTCCTTGAAAGCAAATTTGTTTCATAAACTGTGGGCACATGTGTAATAATGGGGAATGACTGGATGCCGTATAAATCTGTCCACATATCTGTATACTGTAATAGCTGGAGTACCCGGCATTGCTCGGTGATGTTCTAATCCTGTTGGCATTTTAAAGAAATCAATTTGTTTTTTTTGTTTTTTTGTGGGTGCCTAAAACACTTCCCCATGCCCACTCAGGAAAATTTATATTTAATACTATAATTCAAATAAATTCAAAACCAATATTATACCCCATACCCCTCGTTCCCCAATACAGCCATATCTGATCTCAAGATACGGCGACTAAACGTACATGACCGCTTCCGGTCCGGTCTGGAGAGGACGCTGGCGTTACTTGTTCGCCGCTTCTCCGACTGGGTCATTGTACATAGTCTGTTTTTATGGTGGTCGTGGCGGCTTTTTGGCCGTTGGGTCTGCTCCCTGCTCGGTCCCGGCTCTGCTCCTGGCTTCGCCTTCCACTTCGCCCGGCTCTTCCACTGTTGCCTCGGGCCCGCTCCCGGACTGTCCTGCGCCTTGTCTGCCGCTCCGGCCTTTACTGTCTTGTTCGCCGCTTCTCCGACTGGGTCATTGTACATAGTCTGCTTTTCTGGTGGCCGTTGCGGCTTTTTGGCCATTGGTCTGCTCTCTGCTCGGTCCCGGCTCTGCTCCTGGCTTCGCCTGCCCGGCTCTTCCACCGTTGCCTCAGGCCCGCTCCCGAACTGTCCTGCGCCTTGTCTGCCGCTTCGGCCTTTACTGTCTTGCTCGCCGCTTCTGGCAAGCCGCTTCCACTGGCAAGGCCTACTCGTCCTCCTCGACCTTGGCCTTGTCCTCGTCCCCTTCGCTCCTGCCTGAAATGGCTCGAAGGTACTCCGCTGCAAGGCTACTTCTGCTCAACATTTACTCCACCCCATCATGCATCTCTGCAATCAAATACCACGGACTCCTGCGACGACCCAGATATATTCATAGAGGCTCTGGTCGTAAGTTTGTTTACTTACAAACAGGTCACTTCATTCCCGTACTCTGGTCGGCTCAGCGCACTCCCACTCATCGTCCCAGCGCACCTGGTCACAGCAACGCACATGATCGCACCTCCTGTCTGCAAACCCTGGCTAAATCACCTGAGTTCATCCCCACCGTACAAACAAACATGAAGCTCACTCTGTTCAATACCCGGTCCCTCAACAACAAAAGCCTCATCCTGAACGACTACATTCTGGATAATAAACTGGACTTTCTCTGTCTCACTGAAACCTGGCAACAACCTATGGACTACTTCTCACTCAACCTCACTACACCCAATGGATATTCATACATCAATAAACCACGCTCGGAGGGCCGAGGTGGTGGAATTGCCGTAATACACCGACAGGACATCAAGACCAGCCTCATCTCCATCTCATCTGCTCCATCATTTGAACACCTGACTTTTAAACTCTCTGGTCACACGCAGTCAGTCATGGCTGTCGTCTACCGCCCTCCCAAACCACACCCATCATTCCTGTCTGACCTCTCCTACTTTCTGACCCAGCTCTGTTCCCTCTCCCCCTCAATCCTCCTCCTCGGTGATTTCAATATCCACATGGACTCCACTGACTCCACAATAACCACTGACTTCACTGATTTACTCACCTGCTTTAACCTCACTCAACATGTTAACTTTCCTACCCATAACCGTGGGCACATTCTGGACCTTGTCTGCTCTACTGGATTAATTTTGCACCAGCTCTCTGGCTCTGACCTCACCCTCCCTGACCACTTAGCCATCACTATGACCATCAACATCCCCACCCCAGCACCAAGGCATTATCGCACTATCAACTTCCGTAAGCTAAACGCTCTTTCACCTACCTCATTCTCATCCACCCTCTCTGAAAAAATGTCCACTTCTCCCTTCGTTGACCTCCACACCCCTTCTGACCTCACTGACTACTACAACCACACTCTCTCCTCCTGCCTTGACCAGCTTGCACCTATAAAAACCAAAACAGTTTCTTTCACCCATTCTGCTCCCTGGTTTACCCCTGAACTCCGCCTGATGAAAACTCGTACTCGCCAACTTGAAAGACTCCGCAATAAAACAGGTCTCACAATTCACTCCCAAGCCTACAAGGACCACCTACAGCACTACAAAGATGCCCTCTCCCGCGCCCGCTCCGCCTACTACTCTCAAATTATCCACTCTGGCTCCGGAAACCCAAAAGCACTCTTCTCTACAATAAACAAACTCCTCAGCCCCCTGAACACCACCTCCCAGTCATTCACAGTAGAAAACTGCATCTCTTTCCTTTCATTCTTCCAAAGCAAAATTGACAACATCTACAACAGCTTAACCACCACCGCACCCACTCCCCCTCAAACTACCTGCCCCCCCCCCCCTTATCCTGCCAACCCCTGTCTCAGTTCTCCCCAGTCTCCCCTACTGAACTCTCTGAACTCCTCATAGGAATGAAAACTGCCACCTGCACTCTTGACCCCATCCCCTCCAGCTTTGTCAAGGCCTCCCTTCCTGCTCTCTCTCCACTTATCACTGCAACAATAAACTCCTCCCTGTCTATAGGCATCGTCCCACCATCCTTCAAAATTGCTGCTGTTACCCCCATTCTGAAAAAACCTGGACTAAACCCTGACACCCTGAACAACTTCAGACCCATCTCCAACCTACCCTTTCTGTCAAAAGTTTTGGAACGCGCTGTAGCCACTCAACTCAAACATCACCTCTCTGCCAATAACCTGTATGAAACATTCCAATCCGGATTCCGCTCCAACCACAGTACTGAAACTGCTCTCCTCAAAATCACCAACGACCTTCTCCTCTCCTCTGACGCCGGCAACCTCAACATTCTCATCCTCCTCGACCTCAGCGCCGCCTTTGACACCATCAATCACACCATCCTCCTCACCCGACTTGAAACCACCTTTAACATTACCGGCACTGCCCTCTCTTGGATCAAATCATACCTCTCTGACAGATGCCAGTTCATCTCCATCAATAACTGCAAATCCCCCACTGCTCCCCTCCCCCAAGGTGTCCCCCAAGGTTCAGTTCTTGGCCCCCTCCTCTTCATCCTGTACCTGTCCCCCCTTGGTCACTTAATCCGCCGTCATGGTCTCCAATTCCACTGCTTCGCCGATGACATCCAGCTTTTCATCTCCACCAAGTCCATCTCCACCGCCACCCACTCTATCCTGACAAACTGCATCACTGAAATAAAATGCTGGTTGCAAATCAACTTCCTCAAACTCAACTATGATAAATCTGAAATAATCATCATTGGCCCAAAAACGCTCACCAAATCCACCCATAACTTTGCCCTCAACATCGACGGTTTCCCAGTATCCACCTCCCCTCACATCCGGAATCTTGGCATCATCTTTGACCAAACCCTCTCCTTCGACAAATACACTAAACAGATCACAAAGACAGCCTTCTTTCACCTGAAAAACATCGCCCGTCTCCGTCCATCCCTCTCCTCCACGGCTGCAGAAACCCTCATCCACGCCTTCATCACCTCCCGTCTGGACTACTGCAACAGCCTCCTCTATAGTTCACCCTCAATAATCACCAATAAACTCCAATACATTCAGAACTCCGCTGCCCGTCTACTCACCCACTCCCGGGCCCGGGACCACATCACCCCCGTCCTTTATAAGCTTCACTGGCTCCCCATCCCCCAGAGAATCCAGTACAAAATCCTCCTCTTGACCTACAAAGCCCTCCATAACCTGGCCCCATCCTACCTGACTGACCTCCTCTCCAGACACACTCCCACCCGCAACCTCCGCTCTGCTGGTACCAACCTCCTGACCTCCCCCCCCCCTCCCATCCGGACCAAATTCAGATCCTGGGGGGACAGGGCCTTCTCCATCGCTGCTCCCACCCTCTGGAACTCACTACCTCACACCATCAGAGACTCCTCCTCACTCACCACATTCAAAACATCACTCAAGACCCACCTGTTCAACACTGCGTTCAACATTTAACCCACAGCATTTAACCCCTGACTATCTCTTCTCCTTCTCCTTCCTTTTGCTTTGATTATTTACCTATTGATTTTTGTCTTTTTGCACTTGTTTTTTGCACTCTGTCAAAGCGCCTTTGGGCTTCTTGAAAAGCGCTCTATAAAATAAATGTATTATTATTATTATTATTATTATTATTATTATTATATTGCATACACACAAACTAATCGGGGATAAATTAATTTTACCTTTTACATAGCTGCAAAGGCTCAGGCACCATAGAGCAATTTTTTTTAAATCCCCAAAAATGGACCTTTTCTTTTTCAAAATTTTCAAAATAAAAAATGCCCAAAACACACCCAGACACTCACTGATGAACGTGTGAAAGTTTGACGAAGATCCGTTCAGCCATTTCTGTGAAGAATGGTGACACACAGACAGGCAGACAAACGGCTCTCTTATTTAAAGTACTAGTACACCCGCACACTACGGGAGCTGCAGAAAGGGTCAATCATCTTTGGGGTACTGTATATAGATTACAGTCGATCGAAGGTCGGATCTCAAGAACATTGGGTATGTGTTCATTTACCAAGTTTCTTGTGGAGAGATCGCCAAGCGGTTAAAGCATTCGAGCAAGCACTCCATTCAAAACCCTTGAGGAACGGCTGGCTTGGCAAGCGCTAGCTAGCTGCTTGGTAAATGAGCACATCCCTGTCTTCCTCCCTTTGTTTCGTATTAAACAGCAGGAGCGAGTTTCAAAAGTTCGCTACAAAAAATGCAACGGCAGTGTTAGAAAGGGCCATGATATTAACCCAACATTTGTGGGTTATATAGAGTACAGTAGATCTTTGCTCAGTTCTGTAAGTAAACCTTACTTCATGGATGTCGGGATTCCTCCAAATTTCTTCATTTAGTGTTATAAAGAGCATTAGCAACTGTTTAAAAAGCTAAGCATACGTGTTTGTGGTTTATAATATTTTTACTTCCGGTCGAAGCCGTTGCTCCCACGGAAACGTCATTATAACTATAAGCCATTTATACACGTTATCACTGCAGGAAAAACGCCTTGGGGAAGTGGGACATTATTAGTATTGATATTGTTTTGTCATAACATTAATAATATGCGATTATCATTAATTTTGTTATTCAAAGGGTCTTTGGAAAAACGCCACGAAAAATCTTCTTCTTTGGAAAAACGCTACGATCAAGCTAACTCAATACGGCTATACACCTCAACACGCAACCCATTGATGGCAATGCCGGGGAAAACCCGCTCGGGGAAGAAAACCCCCTTGGGGAGGGGGGCAAATGAATGCTCTACAACCTTCATTATGTAACCCTTGGTCATCCTGTCAAGTTTGGTTGAGATTGGATAAGTAAGGACGGAATGTATTGGCGTCAAAAATTAATCAGACAGATGGACAGACACAAATGGCGTATTTTAGTATGATAGATTTTGGAAAATTCAAGAGGGTGGGGGAATGGGGTTGGGAAGGAGACACATACATAATTTATCAAAAAATAAAATGTGACAACTGCCCTCGAAGTTACCGACCCACATGATGTACGGAATAGTGTGGACTGGACTGGCATAAATGACTGGAGGGCATTTGGCCCATCATTCCTGCAGTCTGTGCCATACCCACATCCCAGTATTCCCACCAACTGCACGTAGTGCTAGACGTACAGATAACTCCAAATGGAAAACTACGCACAGTAGCCTGTTATTTTCGAACCACCCCACGCAATCTTTCATTCCATGCCACCTACTGGCAAATAAATTGGACTTCAACCCTTTCAGGAACTAAATTCAAATTTTATAACTCAATGACGAGCAGGCTTCTTTTTGTGAAAGAGCGGTAAAACAAACACCTTTTTTGCATTGTCTATTTATTACATCCCCAGAGGGAGCTGAAATGAGGGAATTGAAATTGAGAAAAGAAAGAAAAGGGAGGGTTTCTTGGGAGAGAAATGAGTTGAGAGAGAGAATACGCTTTGGAGAATATAGAAGGAAAATTAGGGAAGGGAATACACAGCATATCCATGAAGAGATCAATGGGCCCCATGCAGAGCTTTTGATGTCACAACATATTTGCTACAACGTTTCTAGAAGCAATTTGCAGTACTTGCTGATCAGGTGGCACCCATATTTATCTTTTGATTAGAGCTCACCCATAACCTCCTCCTCCTCCTATATAGTCATAGTCGTTGCGTCGTCGTTCGGATGCAGCACAATGTTGGGGTAGCCTCATTGGCTGAGTGTGCAGCTGTGCCGCTGATGCAGTGCCCTCCGATGGCTAAGGCAGGAATTTGGAATTTGCTGATGCAGTGCCCTCCGATGGCTAAGGCAGGAATTTGGAATTTGCTGATGCAGTGCCCTCCGATGGCTAAGGCAGGAATTTGGAATTTGCTGATGCAGTGCCCTCCGATGGCTAAGGCAGGAATTTGGAATTTGCTGATGCAGTGCCCTCCGATGGCTAAGGCAGGAATTTGGAATTTGCTGATGCAGTGCCCTCCGATGGCTAAGGCAGGAATTTGGAATTTTCTGATGCAGTGCCCTCCGATGGCTAAGGCAGGAATTTGGAATTTGCTGATGCAGTGCCCTCCGATGGCTAAGGCAGGAATTTGGAATTTGCTGATGCAGTGCCCTCCGATGGCTAAGGCAGGAATTTGGAATTTGCTGATGCAGTGCCCGCCGATGGCTAAGGCAGGAATTTGGAATTTGCTGATGCAGTGCCCTCCGATGGCTAAGGCAGGAATTTGGAATTTGCTGATGCAGTGCCCTCCGATGGCTAAGGCAGGAATTTAAAATTTGTTGATGCAGTGCCCTCCGATGGCTAAGGCAGGAATTTGGAATTTGCTGATGCAGTGCCCTCCGATGTCTAAGGCAGGAATTTGGAATTTTCTGATGCAGTGCCCTCCGATGGCTAAGGCAGGAATTTGGAATTTGCTGATGCAGTGCCCTCCGATGGCTAAGGCAGGAATTTGGAATTTGCTGATGCAGTGCCCTCCGATGTCTAAGGCAGGAATTTGGAATTTGCTGATGCAGTGCCCTCCGATGGCTAAGGCAGGAATTTGGAATTTGCTGATGCAGTGCCCTCCGATGGCTAAGGCAGGAATTTGGAATTTGCTGATGCAATGCCGCCCGATGGCTAAGGCAGGAATCTAGAATTTGTTGGTTCAGTTGTTAGCTCTTTCACGAGCCTCGATCTTGTATACAAAAAAAAAAAAAAAAAAAAAAAAAAAGTGCCCTCCGATGGCGAGGGCAGGAATTTGGAATTTGCTGATGCAGTGCCCTCCGATGGCTAAGGCAGGAATTTGGAATTTGTTGGTGCAGTGCCCTCCGATGGCGAGGGCAGGAATTTGTTGGTGCAGTGCCCTCCGATGGTTAAGGAAGCAATTTGTAATTTGTTCAGGATTCCGGCGATGACTCGCCTACTCTTTGTGAAGGACACCATGGGATCTTTAACGTCCACCAACTAATTCCGGCAGATGGTATGCCTATTTAACGTCCACCGGAGGGATGGCACACACGTTGATGAATGACGCTGCCTGTGAAACATCAGGATAGCAGTTTATAGCTGTGTCGGGATTCAAACCCATAGAGGCAGCTGTGAGTACCCCCAGGCCACTCTGTCAGCCCATAGTCATAGTATTGGTTGATCACAGATCAAAATGTAATGAAGGAGTCCCCTTGGAAATTGAAGCGTAGTTTCATATGAAGCTCATTTTGTCTTTAGCATGTTTAAAAAGAGTAACACCGGTATCCAACCGGTAGTCTACAGGTAGAGTATAATCAGCCTATTTAACTCAAAAATTCCTTGGCATAACTCAAAATTGATGGCAGTTAAGACAGGTGGTGAAAGGACTGGTATCTAGTGAATGTACTGATAGTTTGAATTGTCCTGCTGTGGATGAACCACATGCATGATGGGCCAAATAGCCTCTTCCTGTGTTAAACTTCCTTGTATTTCCTTGTAAATACTGTTGTATCGCCTCGTCGTCTAATATTGCAAACAGAATCTGGAAACTAAGATGGCGGATGAAGCCCTCATTTTTTCTCCCACCCACAATTCCTTGCGGTACATTTTAGTACACAGCCTCTTGTGTAAGCAGGTTCTGTAAATTGTCTTGTTATCTCTTCCGACTATGTTTCAATGTTTGACATTCCCTGCTGGTATGATCCGGCACTCCACAGTTCTTTTGTTTTTATTTTTGGATACATAGTCGAGGCTCGTGGAAGAGGAGCAAAAACTGGAAAAATAGGAGGGATTTGGGTCGGCCTAACGACGGTAGAAAAGATCATGGTGTTGGATTGGGAACGATCTGAGATGGTCAAATTACAAATCAAATCAATTTAGATGGGAAAAAAATCTTCCAAAATAATTGTTTTCCACCCCACAATTTTTTTGTGAAGTAAAATTCAAAACTTCTAACGAACCATAGATCTATATTGTCATGAATTACCTGTGTTTATTAAACTTTCAATACATCCAGGTGGTCAGGTACTCATGCCTTGAATGCGTTCTTCCTGAAATTCTTAAAGTCCCTGGAAATATTCATTTAAGCGTCTGGAGAGACTTCCACAGCAAGCAGCCTCATGGCATTCCGATTGTGCCGTGACGGGTGGAACCACGTGGAACGGGACGCACTCAAGCACATCGCCTTTTGCCGCCAAAAAGATTGTGTTTACCCTGCAAAGGAAATGAGCCCCTGCCCGAGCCGTGAGACACGATTAAATTATTTATCTGCTCCTATTTGAGATGGTCGGGCTAAAAAGTCATTAATGCCGATAGCGAGCAGGGGAGCGATGGACAAAGTGGAAGTTGTAGAGGAGCAAGTGCTGCTTTGGTGCCTCTGGTGTGCGTGTGTGTGTGTGTGTGTGTGTGTGTGTGTGTGTGTGTGTGTGTGTGTGTGTGTGTGTGTGTGTGTGTTTGCCAACACGTGTCGTTGCTTGTTATTTCCATATGCAGATTTTTCTGAAGGTGGAACAGAATCCTCTCTGGTCTCGAAGTGTCCACGTACATTTCAGTAACGGAAGTCACAATTCATGGAACAAGTTGTGAAGTTTTCTTGTTCTTAAAGTTATTGTCGCAGAGCCACAGACAGTTTCCAACTGCAGTTTGTTTGTTGTAATATCCCCAGGGATGGTTTCTAAGATCTACAGTATGTAAGGTTCTTTATCATCATTCCCATTGCTCCAGTTATTGCCACTCTAC
This sequence comes from Myxine glutinosa, assembly GCF_964187855.1. Lineage (NCBI taxonomy): Eukaryota > Metazoa > Chordata > Myxini > Myxiniformes > Myxinidae > Myxine > Myxine glutinosa. The sequence continues at coordinate 73,831,125 of NC_136261.1, read as the reverse complement.
AATTTTGGCGCTCCTCAGCTTCCAGGATCTTTTCATTTCATTTTTGTCATCTTGGTATTCGGTAATTTTATTGATTTCCTCATTGTTTAGGCCAAAATCGCTGAGAACTGAAGCCTCAACTAGCAATGACGTTTTTTTCTTTTTTGTACCCAAGTCCTATATTCGGTTGCAATGCTTTGTTTTCTATGTTCATGCTCGATGGGATCATCAGGTCGTAGTTAAGAGTTACTTCCTTATTCTCAATTATCAGTTTTGGTTCACGTTTCCATGAGTTGTCTGGAACTGGGATATTGAGGTTTTTGCAGATGTGCCAGTGAATTACTCTACATACTGTTAGGTGTTACCCCCCCAAACCCCGGTTACGGTGCCCCTCAAAGTCTCGAGCAGGAACACGGCAGAAAGATGTTATTTTGAGTGTTCTAATAAACCAAGGTAAAACCACAGCAATACAATTGTAGAACAAACAAGTAATTGTATTAAGAACTCTCACATACACAATAATAACACTATTAAAGAAAGTACCATGAATATATCAGTTGCATCAAATGAACAATACATATGATGGTACCATCGTTCCCCCAATGCTCTCAAAGCAATAAACTCACGATACGCCAAACGTGAGTGGAATGTAACAATCTCAAAGTCCGTGCACGGATCCCCACGCGGGGTGAAGGTGGAAGTTGTGCAGAACTACAAAACAACAGGCAGGTATTGGCACGGTGGCGGACGAGGAGTTACAAGGTGAGAGGTCGATAATATGGGAATTTAGCCGATATGGAAACCAACGGCAATCCACACGATGATGTCGATATGGGAATCCCAATGACAAAACAAGATGCACCAAGTGGGAGGACAAAATGGTGAATCGGCCTGTAATGGAGGCGCTTGCTTTCCGTCCAACAATAGCTCACACTTGGTGATAAAACCTGAGACGCCGGTTTAATTGCAATCGCAATATGTGACGATGTCGCGGGCAATCCCTTTCCCGGGAAGCCTTAACTCATTCGTGACCAATATCCAAAAAAGTCCGCTCGCAGCCTCGATGCGACTCACAGCTGTCTCCTCCTCATGGCCGTCTCCTCCTCTCTCCTCTTCCGGTTTCTTTGCCGCGTTTTCCTTTTTCCTTCACAAACATTTATTTTTTACCTTTTACTGAAGTCATCTCCATTTCACACAAAAATCTTAACAACAATATTACCTGAAACTAAAATTCCTAACTGTATATAATAACAATGAAGGCGGAAGTGACGGATCCGTAACAATACCTTGTTGTGCCTTTGGGTGTACAGCTGTTCTGACATGAGTTTTTTTACATCCCGATAGGAGGTGGCTCATGCTTTCAGTTTCTACCTTGCAGAACCTACACTTGGCAGATTGACTCAGTCCTGCCATTTAAAAAAGAAACATTGGTATAATGTCCTTGGTCTTGGATATTTATTATAATTCCTTCTCTATCCCAGTTGAGCTGACCGCTTCTTAGCCATTACAATGGGTCTTCTTTGTTAAAACCAAGTCTGTAAAACTTTTTTTTAAATACATTTCTGTTCTTTTTTTCTACATCTCCCAACTCTTATCGTTCTCCCAGTTGTTTGTGTATTTCACTTTATATCTTTCTTTTGTCTTTTTTGCAATTGTTGGGGCTGTATTAGTAGCTGTTTCATTTTAATGTGGGGAATCTTTTATTCGCACATGTTTTTGGAAATTTCTTGCAAGATGGGTTAGGATACCTTTTCTGGTTTGTTGTTTGTGTATGCATACAAATTGGATTAATTGGTCTGTTGAACTTTTCACGTACTCAGCCAATCCGACAGTTGTCATTCTGTACAACTTGGTTGAGTTCCATCAGGCCGCTACCTTCTTGTCTCGGCAGATTCATTCTCGGGATGTATTGATTTCTTGAAGAACATTTTGGGGATGGTGAGGATTTTCCTTTTATATCTAGTTTGTTGATTTCCGATTGTAGCCAGTTGATTATTCCACAACTATATTGGAATACTGATATTGCGAGTTGGTTTATGGCTTTGATTTTGTTCTTTGGAGAAAGGTATGTTTTTGGGATCATCCTTGTTCTACGCAGGTATTCTTTGTTAATTGTTTTGTGGATTTGTTTGTGACATATTTTGTGACCCTCTTCTACTCTGAGGTAGTTGTATGATGCTTTGCTTTCGCGATCTTGTGTGTTGTATTTTTATGATGTCTGTTTTTGTTGGTTAACCATGTACGAATGTGCACTTGGCACTTTCCAAATTAATAGGTCAAATTCCATTTTTATGTCGTCAGAGTACCTTTTTACTAATCGGAGTTCTTCTGCTAATTTCTAGTTTAGTGCAAAGAGTTTTAGATCATCCATATACAGTAGATATGTCACCTTTCTTGTCTCTTTGGATGTTATCTTATTGGACATTAGGGAGTATCCATGTACTTGCTCATTAATGAAGTTGCTCAGTTGGTCCAGGGCCAGGCAAAACCGAAATTCTGAAAGTTTGGAATTGCATCCAGGCCTGGACTTTTATAGTTTGACGTTTTATGAGTTGTTGTTTTTTTCTTCTTCAATTATCACTAGGGGCCTATCCTTTAGATGTTTTTTTCTTTTCCAAATGTTGGATCCACTCTGCCTCCTCATTGTGTTATTTTGGGTCTTCATAAATTCCTTTCCAGAAATCTGATGCATGAAAAAAAAACGCATTAAACTTTCCAACCGCATTAATAACCAGCTTTGGTGGTGTAATTGTTAGAGCGTCCGCTCTCGAGTCTGGGGGAGGTCAGCGGTTTGAATCCCGGCCGAGTTACACCAAAGACTTTAAGGGGCTCTATGGGGTGAGGGGGAAAGGGGTATGTCGTCCCTCCCCCTCCCCCCAAATAGCTATTTGCTATCTTCTCCGAAACTACATACACAAATTCAATGAAACTTGACCACAACCTCCATCACTCACCTATGATGTACCAAAGTTTGTTCACAGCATAAAAATGCTGTCCAGGCCGTCGTTTTCAGTTTTATTTCATTGTCTTGTGACAACTTCCCCAAATGAAGTTATTGTGTTAGCAGCAACTACAGAGTGCGAGTTAGAGGGAAAGAAAGATAAATAAATGGGGAATCAGAAGGAGGAGTCCCCTGCCAAGCTTATCTATGTACCTATACCTACCACTGTGCATTTTGGGGAAGAGGTTTTGCATGTTTATAGATCTTGAAAATTAGTATGAAAAGTAAAGTAAAATTTAAAGTATGAAATGCATGTTTCAATAATAGAATGTGTGCATAACAGGGGTGCCTTGAAACCTTGCATTGGATGATTGTCTGTAGTATCGTTTTGAATCAGAGTACGGCGGCCATTTTTAATAACATAACGAAGCACATCTCGTTCGCTTGCTCCACTTGACGAGCGGCTTGCAAAGCGGTGGATATGGAAGGTGTAAGGTAGCATATATGTTGTAGGTATTCCTTGCTCCCCTCCCCTCTTCCCCACGTCTTTGCCAACTTCTCGTATTCAATCATTAAAACCATCGGTTTGGTACCTTTAAGGCACTATGATGAGTGCATCTTTCACCCAAAAAGGACTTCCAAATGTCTTGTTTCACAGGAGAGGACGGTGTTGTGTTTGGAAAGTTTGGTCAGTCGGTAGGGAGCGCTGTCCCTGAGTGATGGAACAATCCATTGGGTATGAGAGCCATCTTGGAATAAAAAAAACGCACATGGATAAAGATTGTGCCTGACATTGCTTGTTGTTATGGAGTAAATACAACAGGTGGGAAAGAGAAAGGTGGGGACCGGAGTGTAGGAGACTTGGGGAAATAAGTGAAGGAACTTTAGAAAGGAATGGGAGTAAACTGGGAGTTCAATCTGGACCTGAACTGGACTGTCTATTTTTTTTTTCCAAGCTCACTTAGCTACCGGACCACCATTTTACCTTTTCAATACATGATGGTTACCTCCGCCACCGAAGGTGGATATAGGTTATGTTTTCACCCCTGTCTGTCTGTTTGTCTGTCTGTGAGCAGGATATATAAAAAAAGTTATGGGCAGATTCGGATTAAATTTGGTGGACATGTTGGGTGTGTGACAAGAATGAGTTGATTTCTCGGAGCTGATCCGAATCCAGATATGGATACAAGTTTTTTCTGGGTTTTTTTTCATGCCTCCGCCAACGAAGTCGCTGGAGGCATTATGTTTTTCCGTTGTCCATCCGGCTGTCTGTGCATGCGTCCGTCCATGATACATTTTCATTACCGCGATATCTTGAGAACGACTGAAGGGAAGTCGATTTGGTGCAGATAGGCATAATGAGGTAATCATGATCTGATTCGATTTTGGGGTCATGAGGTCAAAGGTCACATGTAATGTTAGGTACAATTCCTGTTCCTATGATCAGTTGTGAACCCGTAATTGGATTTTGATCAAAGTTGGTACAAGTATGTATTATGATGCACAGATAAGCTAATTTGATTTTGGGGTCAAGAGGTCAAAGGTCAGTCTGTAATCGGTTTATAACTTGACAACCGCTGAAGGGATACAGGTCAAACTTGGTACAGCTATGTATAATGATATAAAGATGAACTGATTAGATTTTGGGGTCACGAGGTCAAAGGTCAGAGGTCATGTTAGGTAAAAATCCTGTTACTGTGATAGCGTGTAAACTATTGATGGAATTTTGACCAACGTTGGTGTAAAGTATATATTACAATGAAAAGATGAACTGATTAGATTTCGGCACCAAGACGTCACAAAGGTCAGAGTCTGTAATAAGTTTTTGTTATTGCAGTAACTTAAGAACACTGAAGGGGAACTAAGTCAAACCTGGTACAAGTATGTACAATGATGCAAAGATGAACTTATTAGATTATGGGGTCAAGAGGTCAAAAGTCCAAAGTCCTGTTCGGTAAAAATTCTGTTACTGCGCTAACTTGTGAATCAGTGATGAGTTATTGACCAAACTTGGTATAAATATATATTATGATGAAAATATGAATTGATTCGATTTCTGCATCAAAGGTCAAAGGTCAGAGGTCATGTCAGCTAAAATATCATACTTGAGAACAGCTGAAGGTATTTAAATCAAATTTGGTACAAGTATTACAATGATGTAATAATGTGGGCAGAGGCATATCGGTCGACTTCACGATATTGAAGAGTGCCTTTCTAGTTTAAGTGATTCTTCACAATTGAGAGATAGGGCCAAAAACGATATATATAGCAGGAGATTTCCAAAATTTGGAGACGAGTTATGACAAAACCAGGTGGACGAGTTGGGTAGCTGACAGGAACAAGCCGATTCGATTTTGGTTCAGGTCCAGATCCAAACCTAGTCTATCAGTGGGATAAGAAACGTAAACTGTTCAGCCTAGCGGTCTCTACCGAGTGCTGATCTAGTTATTTTTGTAGTCGGCAAGAGACAGAGACTGTTACACGTTACAGTTAGGAGGTGGGAGTGGGGTGATTGAGAATAGGAAGAGAAGGGTAAGGAAGAAGGGGGAATGGCAGTTAGTTTTGGAGATAATAGGAGAAATGTAAAGGAGATTGAGAGGGTATAGTAGAAGAAGGGAATAACAATGAATGGAAACTTTTGAAAACTAACGCCTCGTCATCCCAAGACTGAACAGATCTACTTTCATTTGTAACCTTCTGAAACACCTCTGTACTCCATGACCAGGTGGTGCTTGGTCAACCAAGTTACAAAATTATTTGTTTTCTTTTCAATCGAACTTGTAAACGTGTCACCATTTCGTGTACCGCCTTGTAGACCATCGATGAGGCTGAACGCTTAACATTCGTCTTCCTGAACCATTTCTCATTCCGAAAGCTTCCTCCCTCTGCACAGGGTGCTCGATAGACCATGCAAAATTGAAAAGAACCTGGCCAAACCTAACATCATTCTTGCATTTGGTCTAGATGGCATTTGGTCATGATAGATCATGAAAGCCTCCTTTGCAGAATTGCCTTTTTGTCCCCCGTCGCACCGCGGAGCGAAAGGGGGACTATGGTTTTCCCCTCCGTCCGTGTGTGCGTCGGTGCGTCCGTGCGTGCATAAGCGAAGGACCGAATTCTAATTTGGTGTGTGGGTGCAGCCCACGTCAAAATCCAAGATGGCCGCCGCCATGTATGTCTGAGGCCATGTATGTCTGAACCTTGTGAGCGGAATATCTTGAAAAATAAGCGAAGTACCAACTTCTAATCTGGTGTGTGGGTGTATCGAGGCATAAGGAAGAACGCTGTTTAAAATTGGGTCGCCACGTCAAAATCCAAGATGGCCGCCACAATATATATGTCTGAACCTTGTGAGCGGAATATCTTGAAAAATAAGCGAAGTACCAACGTCTAATCTGGTGAGTGGGTGTATCGAGGCATAAGGAAGAACGCTATTGAAAATTGGGTCGCGACGTCAAAATCCAAGATGGCCGCCTTGCGTCTTCCACTTTGTCAACTCACATCACTTCACCGACGGGGAACCTAGGCGTAACGCTTGTTGTACTTTTTTTTTTTAGCACATCCTCAACTCCTTCTGTGTCTTCTTCATGGAAGGTCATCAACATCACGTCAATATACAAGAAGGACATGTGGACTGATCCTTTCAATAATCGGCCTATCGGTCTCCTTTTCCAATGTAAATGAAGAGATTGTTTAAAATATTTGCTGTGGCTTTTAAGGCGAGTAACATGGCAAACTCACTCATCAACAACCATGTTTTCGTTCTGGTCATTTAACACTAGACATGGATGCTCGTTCTACTGACATAACAATGGCCTCAAGTCAGAGGGAATTCTTTTGGACATCACCTCATACTTTCATCACAATATGAAAAAGCCCTCCTCCATTTCCCATTTGTCAAACCACCTTCCTTTTGTGCCCCAGTCTGGCACTTCTCTCCAGGCCTTCAGGATTAGCACTTTATAATGAACCCCACTCCTCCCAAGACATAATTATTTATTTATCAATTTATTTCATTCATCCGCTAAGAGGACGCGAGCTATCGCCGGGACTCCAGCCAAATTCGAAATTGCTGCCCTAACCTACTTGCAGCCCAGACATGTCCCCTTCAACCAATGGGTTAGCCCAGACAACCAATTAGCATCCCAGACATGTCCCCTTCAACCAATGATGCTCATCGCAGCTACGCTATGTGCTGCATATGAAAGAAGAAGAAGATTTTATTTCATAATTTGGGTAGTATGATGTCGGTGGTGCTGCCATTTCACAGATATAATTTTAGCATGCATTTTTGCTCTAGGGGTATTAAAGAGTCAAGCACAAAGTGTGTGCTTGGCATCTCGGGTCATTAACGACTGAGCTTGGCTTTTAATCAGCAATTTAATAATGACATGGTAAGTCTCCTAAGATTAGCTTCGGTTACATAAACTTGATACAAATAAATAATAATGTTAGTCTACAGATGGATTTGATCTTACAACTACCGGTACTGGAATACTCGTTTTTCTTTCTGGAAGGTAGTCCAGTATCATCACAGCTAAGCCATAAGACCATTCAGTTTCTGGAATACTTGTCCAATATCATCACGGCTAGGTAATAACACCGCTCACCTTTTCAAATACCAGTCCATTCAGTGCCATCACAGCTATGCCCAGTCCAGAGTCATCACCGCTAGGCCCAATCCAGTCATCACATGCAGCTAGGCCCAGTCTCGAGTCATCACAGCTCGGCCATAAGACCAATGAGATTCAGGAAATACCACGGCAATCTGCAAAGAGCTAGTCCAGGAGAAGCGGTACCAGAACCATCACGTGGGCTTCACAGCATCGCCTGTGTATGCTTCAGTGGTCGAGGCTTCATTATTTCTAGGAGTGAAGGCCTTTTTGCAATGGAGGAAGGCCGTAAAAAGGGAGATGGAGCTGAATATAATAAAGTGTAATGATATGGACTGCGAGCGGTGTTAATATAAATAGACGGCATGTTGAGGGCCATCTGGAGAGCATCCTGCGTAATGATCACCAACGCGGAACCCTCATCCTGCCATTCTTGGCTGTTGCTAAATGAAGATGAATTGATGAGGCCAACCCAATTTACTGGAAATTAGTTTGGCTCTGATCAATGCTGCCATTGATTGCTTTTTGGCCACCGAGCCGACTAAGTGATGTGCGGGGCAGCGCTGCATCTCGTTACGTGTTAAATAATTCAGTGCCTTCACGTCGCCATTAAACGTGGTGGTACGAAATGGTCTTCCATGGGGGTTGGCAGGCAACGGGTCATCGTCAAGAGGAGCTCGCTCCCCTTTTCAACGATTGCTTTGAAGATTGGGGTTCATTTTCTGTAGGCTTGCGGTTGCGGTCGGGAGACTTTCTCGGTCGCAACCGGGTCCGAAGAAGAGGAAAAATGACAAAATTATACATGAGTGTGTGGCCACTGTAATGTATATTTTCCAGGTGGGTGCCACCTTGTTCAGGTGCACCGTGATGCCCGATCGAGAGTACGATTTTCACCCGGTTAACCCGATACAGTTGGGCTTTGAGTGTTGCCTTTAATTTAAAGCGGCTTCCGAGAATTGCTTGCTTGGGTTAACATCGCCGTTACATTAGGTAATTATATTATTGTACTAGTGGGATATGCTTACATATTCTAAGCAATAACGAACCTTGCTCCGTACGTAGGTAACATAATAAATAGAACCTTTATGATTATAGGCAAACAATCACCGACCTCCTGCTAGATATCAATTTTGTTTTTACGTATGTGTTTATAGTTTCTTTTTACATAAATTTTCCTTTACGGACGCTTTCCGATGGTTCTACGATTTTTTTTGTGCATGGGCTTCGATGTCCATTGGCACGCCAAATTTCAGCTTTCTACGACACCCAGAAGGTACCGAACACTAATATCAGTCAGTGAGTGAAACGATCCCATGGTGTCCTTCACGAATAGGAGGCGAGCTTTCGCCAACACCCTGAACAAATTAAAAATTCCTGCCCTGACTATTGCTGAAAAGGCAATGGCAAACAACCCAGGGTAAAAAAGCACTTGCCTCCCGTGGTGAAGGTTCTTTGGAAATTACCGACCTGGCTTATTGCTTATTCAGGCCTCGAACCTTGACGTGTCTTCCAACTGATCTTCGATGTAATGCCTGACGCCATCGTGAAACATTTGATCGGATCCTGTCCTGGGAAACAATTATGATCTCTGACCAACCCTTCGGGCCCCATTTAGCTTCCAGAATGATCCTTAATCTGGGAAATGAATGAATAGAATTAGTCGCCAAACGACAACACCGCCATGGTGGGGCGGTTGGGGGCGCCTTCACAATGTGGTGTCATGTTTTCCTTGAAAGGGCTAGTCTCCCACACGCTCGCTAATTAAAGTTGAGACTTTGAATACTCTTGCTATCCCGGTGATTAATGTACGAGTGAAGTATCGTCTTGGTTTCATTTGTACATAGAAGGGGGCCACATCATGCAGAGATCAATGGAGCCGGAGTTTTCTGGGAGGCATCCTGGTCTTCATACTGAGGTTTGTGTGTGATGGGAAAGGAGGAGTGGGGCTGGGGAAGGGTGGATGTCATAGCGATGAGTTTGCTTTAATTAATGAATTGGCATTTGCATTTATTTAGACATTTTCATTTTGTATAGGTTTGGCTGAAGGTTGCACCAGGTGTATTTGCCCAGTGCCTGGTTAAGGTCGAGCTACTCCTGCATCTCAACCCCTCGGTGCCCCCAGGTTGTGAAACCCCAGTGGACATGAGGAGTGGACAAAGTGTGCGGTGTGGCTGTGGATAATTGCACTATTGATGTCCGACTCACCATGGGACAGACCATAACTGGTTGACTTGACCTTCAACCACATTGTATGGCCTTGTCTTCATGCCCTTGTGGACTGTTTGGAGTTGCAATAGTGGGTAGGCCTACAGCTGACACAAAGTGGGAATTTGGCCAAGGTACTGGTATACATTAGCTTGCTATTTTTGAAACATACCAAGGGATTTTAACATCCACAATGGAAATGCAGGCAAAATAGCCATGTTTTCCTCACCTCCTGCTTGCACTTCACCGGAGCAGAAGTTTAATTTTCGTAAAGTCTGACAGTGGAGTTAAAGGGGGGGCTTATATGAGGCAGTACTGTTGTTGTGCTTCCCTCTCTCTCCCCTCCCTCTTGTCTCCCGCTCCCTTTATTATATGTTCTATGTGTTAGCTCTCATACGAGCCTAGACCAAGTATACAAAAAAAAGATGGGGTAGGGGTCAAAAATCCACCATATGTCTGTGTCGTTGGTTGTTGTCTCCATATGCAGGTTTCAGAAAGTGGAGCGGAGCCCTCCCTAGCCTCAAAGTATCCGTGTGTGTGTGTGTGTGTGTGTGTGTGTGTGTGTGTGTGTGTGTGTGTGTGTGTGTGTGTGTGTGTGTAACCATCATTTACAATGACCATGAACCTATTCCTTGCTGGAATTTGGTTGCGCAAAAATAACTGAAGGAGCTATTTCAATTAGATATCTGCGATCACAAAGCGATTGCAAAGGGTAATCCTTCCCAGCTGGCTTACCCTTGACGATCACGCATGACTTACCCTTGGCCTGCGATCCAATGATGGCCATATTTATTTGTTCCAACTGAGTCCTTCTTCTCAGTTCCAACTGAGTCTCAACCATTTCCGCAATAGACTTTGACCTTCAGCATTTAGGAAGAGATTATAAATTAAGAAAATGTGTCCCCCATCTACAATCTATCCATAAAACTCAACATCATGAAAATATGAGGAAAATTATTCAAGTTATGATCAAAAAGGTGTTTTTAGTTAATTAGGTCACAATCTGAAAAAGTAGGTCAAGGTCAAAAAAAAGTCAACCCCACATACTTTTTATTCACATTATTGATGCAAAATTGCATTCCGCAAGTCGCAGGCAGGTCCGAGATACAGTTGTTTATAATATAAAGGTAGAAAAGGAAGTCAAAAAGGAAAACCTAAATGGTGGTTTATTACACCTTGGGGTCGAAGAAACTCTGCGGTATATAACATTAAAATTGGGGAGAATAATTGCCCAACAACAAGTATAAGTCTCCCCCTGCCCGATGTCCTACAGGTGGAGGCATAATTACGATTATTAAGTGTAAGGTAGCCAAATGATTGACCCCATGAAGGTGATCTACCCAGAAATCCATGCGGGAATGAAAAATCCAAGAAACTGCCTCTCCTGCAAAGGAGAGCATTATATACAAAAGATAAACTTTCAATTTATTATCCACAATTGAAATTCATTTTGAACAGGGACAATGCTCCAGGCAATATAATCGATATAGATATGCAGAAGGAATTCAGCAGTCATAAATTCAACCAATTAGATTCCAAGGAAGCCTTAAATATGAAGTTGAAACACAAAAACATACACGTAGGGACGACAATTAGAAGAGGAGGAATTATTGTGATTTCTACCTCGGTCTGTCTCCACGAGAATAAGATTTTTTTTAGGTTTGTTCAGGGAACAGAGTCTATGGGCAGGAAGAGTGAGACTACCTGGTAGAGCACAAATTGTTCCATCTCAGTCTTGGAGCGCCGAATGGAAGCAACTGGTTTGGGCCCAGAGCTGCACTCGCTCGGAATTGCATGTAGGGTGACAGACACCCTCGTGTCAAGCAAGTAGGTAGTATGAGAACTGTGGCCCTGGAGTTGAACAGCTTGCTATTCACCGACCTCCATAAGAGGTCGGTGGATAGAAGCTGTCCTCTCTGGTCCTCAAACCCCAACTCCTGGCCTACATCTTTGGCTACTCACCAGCATCTCCCACAGTTACATCTCTGGGTCACTGCCAATGTCTCTCAACTGCAGGACACACTGTATTGAGATCCCACAACACCTTTACATTACAAATTGACAATAACAGAAGACGATGGGTAACAGCTAATGGGATAACTCCATTTCATTATCCCCACACATTTATGGAATGTCTCCGTTCCAAGCTCGCCTCATTCCGGGTCAAGTCCAGTTCACATTGTCCACCCATGCATATTGTTCTGAGTCATTGTCTTTTGAGGTAGTAACATCAATATTCGTTTTCAGTGCTCTCATTATGGGGAAAATAGAAGAACGATGGACAAAAACACAGAGTCAAGCAGATATAAACAATACCACTTGGAGACCGTGCGCCAAAATCTGTAACGTGTCATTCCATTGAAATTTTTATCCGATCCGATATACCATACTCTCTGTGTTACAGGGCATTGGTTCTGCCGAAATAGTTTCTGAGCATGGGGTTATGCTGGGAAGTTTGCCATCCCTCTCCCAGCCAATGCCGGGTTTACAATGGCGCCAGGCCCACAATCAGAAGGGGCCCATGGTGGCCAAGATTTTTTCTTAAATGTACGTATCATGAACTCTTCGTCTTTAACAGCCACCATAATCCCACCTTTATTGTGGGGTTGGCCAAGGGCAGCTTGGCCCATGTCTTCACAAACTAGATGGTATTCATACAATACTTACCCTGCGCAGTCTTGAAAAGGATGTGGTGCAAGCCAACTGTTCTGTTTTCTATTCCAAGAGGGCGCCTGTACCACGCGAACAATGACGTTGTAGGAGTTCTAGATGACGAGAGGGCGAGACACTTATTAGCTTGTTCAAAGCTCCTTTATTCCAACAGAACTAAACTCAAACCGGAACTCACGAATCTTTTATAACACAACTCACTCTTAAGGGGGCGTAGCTCCAACAACTGAGCGCACGTCACACCCATACAATCAATAGCCCCACTGGTCCTGTGCCTGTGGATTATGTCCCAATGGGGTAACCCCCACATGCGCCCCCCCCCCCCCCCCCCCCCCAGAATTCACTCGCACGGGCAATGTCAGTTTTCGGGGGGCCTTAACCACCCGGCCGAAATGACCCCTGATGACCCGAGCAGGGACTGTTAGCGGCTTGGCGGTAGGCGGGCCAACCGGGGACTTACCCGACGGGGGACGGCCCCGCCGTGGGGGTTGAGCCAACCGAGAGGGCTGGTCTAGGTCCAAGTGAGCTGGCTTGAAGCGGTCCACCGAAAGGTGGTCCGGTTTGCCACCGATGTCGACCACGAAGGACTTGTCCCCGGCCTCCAGAACGCGGAAAGGCCCGTCGTAAGGCACCAGGTCCACGTTAACCTGGTCAAACCATCACTCGGGCACTGTGAATGGCGCCAACGGGGCCTGGGTATGGCGATGCACCTTCGAGCATTGGCACTCGACGCAGGTGTTCGCCCAGTTGCGCACATCCTTCCTGAGCACGTGCCAAACGAACTTCGCCGCCACCAACTTTTGCGACGCCTTCCTGCCCGGGTGAGAAAGACCGTGGACGGCATCGAACACCAGCCGTCTCCAGCTGGTGGGTACGACGGGGCGGGGCTGACCCAAAGAAACGTCGCACAGTAGCGTGGTGCCCTTGTCCTTGAACAGCACGTCAGACAGTCGAAGCCCCGTGACCGCCACTCTGCAGGCCTGGACATCCGGGTCGGAGATCTGATCGGCCGCCTTGCGGGCGTAGTCGATGCCAAGGTGAACCGCGCCAACTATGGACCGGGAGAGATAATCGGCAACCGTATTATCCTTCCCAGCAACATGTTGGATGTCCGTCGTGAACTCAGAAACGAAGGAGAGCTGGCGTTGTTGACAGGCAGACCACGGCTCCGAGACCTTGGCCATGGCAAAAACAAGGGGCTTGTGGTCCACAAATGCCGTGAACGGGTGGGCTTCCAACAGGTAACGGAAGTGTCGGACAGCTAGGTAGAGGCCTAGGAGCTCGCAATCGAAGGTACTGTACTTTCGTTCGTTAGGGCGGAGCTGCCGGCTAAAAAAAGCAAGTGGCTGTCACGCCCCGTTGACCCACTGCTCGTGCACGGCGCCAACGGCGTAGTCCAAATCGTCTGTGGTGAGAGCAATTGGTGCATCGGGCGACGGATGCACCAGCATGGTTGCGCTGGCGAGGGCCAGTTTAGCATCCGTGAAAGCCTTGGCCATCTCCTCGGTCCAGTCAATGGCGCATTTGGTAGGCTTGCCCTTGAGGGCCTCATAAAGGGGCCGCATCAGCTGGGCCGTACGGGGCACGAAACAATGGTAAAAGTTCACCATGCCCAAAAACTCCTGCAGGGCCTTGACGGTGAGGGGGCGCGGAAAACCCTTCACAGCCTCCACTTTAGACGGCAGTGGGACGGCCCCCTCCCTCGGGATGCGGTGGCCGAGAAAGTCAATTGAAGCCACCCCGAACAAGCACTTGGCCAGGTTAATGATAAGGCCGTGCTGACTGAGGCGTTCAAAGAGCGCTCAGAGGTGAAGCATGTGCTCCGTCCTGGAAGCGCTGGCGATGACGATATCGTCCAGGTAGACGAACAGAAACGGCAAATCCCGCAACACGCTGTCCATCGGGCGCTGAAAAGCCTGGGCCGTGTTCTTGAGCCCAAAAGGCAGACAGAGGAATTCGAAAAGCCCGAACGGTGTAATCACCGTGGTCTTAGGAACGTCCTGCGGCCGGGCAGGGACCTGGTGGTAACCACGAACAAGGTCCACCTTAGAAAAAAAACTTTACCGGCCAAGCGGGCAGAAAAATCCTGGATGTGCGGGATTGGGTAGCGGTCAGGGGTAGTGGCGTCGTTAAGGCGGAGATAATCCCCGCACGGGCGCCAACCACCACCCGGCTTCGGCACAATGTGGAGAGGCGAGGCCCACGGGCTGTCAGACCGTCGCACGATGCCAAGACGCTCTAACGTGTCGAACTCCGCCTTTGCGATAGCGAGTTTCGCCGGGTCGAGGCGTCTAGCCCGGGCGTAGACAGGCGGGCCGGTGTTCGGAATGTGATGCTCCACTCCGTGCTTGATGGCAATGGCCGAAAAGGTGGGCCGTGTAAGGGCCGGGAACTCAGTGAGGAGGCGGGCGAACTCATCAGAGGTCGAGAGCATGCACGCAAGCCTCGTCGAGCCAGAACCGCTCAGCGAGCATGGAAGAGAACTGAATGTCTCCGCATTAATGAGCTGCCGATTTTTAACATCCACCAATAGGCCATTGGCGCAGAGGAAATCAGCGCCCAGCAAGGGGGTGGACACCCTCTCCGTGACAAAATCCCACGTGAACCGCTGCCCGCCAAAGCACAGTGCCACGGTCCGATTGCCAAAAGTCTGAATAGCACTGCCGTTGGCGGCTTTCAGGGCGGGGCCCTGACTCCCGGCCTCCCGGTCCGATGCCGACGCAGGTAGAACGCTCACCTGGGCACCTGTGTCGCAGAGGAAACGACGTCCGGAGTTGGTGTCCGAAATGAACAGCAAGCTGCCTGAACGGCCGACGCTCATGGCAGCCTTGGCCTTGGGCCCAAACCTTGCGTGGTAAAAGCACAAGCCTGGGGCCTTCCGCCGCTGGGCCATAATGGCGGCCATGACGGTGTCCACCAGCGGTGTTGGCTCGACTGGGCCGGGGTCCCATGCAGCTGCACTACATTGCTGTCTGGTGGAGAAAAACTTGTCTGCTTCCCTGGCCAGGGCGCGGAAATCCTTAACAGACGAGTTGGCCAGGGCTGTCCGTACCTGACCTGGCAGCTGTTGCATGAACAGTTCTTTGAAGAGGAAACATGATCGGTGGCTGCCCAGGAGAGACAACATTTGGTCCATAAGCTCCGACGGCTTGGAGTCGCCCAGCCCGGGTAGAGAAAGTAGCTGGCGGGCGCGCTCGGCCTCAATGAGCTTGAAGGTCTCGAGCAGCAGCGCCTTTAGCGTCTCGTACTTATGGCCCTTCGGAGGATCCTGGAGAAGGCTCACCACTCTGGTCGCAGTGGAGCCACTGAACGCAGACACGACATAATAATACTTCGTGTTGTCAGCAGAAATGCTCCGAATGGCGAATTGGGCCTCAGCTTGTTCGAACCAAACGGCAGCTTGTCGTTCCCAAAACTCCGGCAGTTTAATCGAAACTACGCTTGTTGCCATGTTCGTTTGAAGCTCCAAAAACGTTCGAGAGCAAGATGGGGTCACCAATGTAGGAGTTGCGGATGACGAGAGGGCGAGACACTTATTAGCTTGTTCAAAGCTCCTTTATTCCAACAGAACTAAACTCAAACCGGAACTCACGCATATTTTATAACACAACTCACTCTTAAGGGGGCGTGGCTCCAACAACCGAGCGCACGCCACGCCCATACAATCAATAGCCCCACTGGTCCTGTGCCTGTGGATTATGTCCCAATGGGGTAACCCCCACAACGTCATAATTATCATTAGAACAATTCTTCAGGAGGAGCCTCTCTCTGAAAATTTTGTGTTCATCGGACTAACACTTGCAGAGGAATTATTTTTTTTCATACTCATCAGATCAAGGGTTGTACTTGTCGAATTATGACGTCATAATAGAGGCACCTATGACATCATCATTAACATATGTTATTCCCCATGCGGTGTACTTGACAATGAGCCATGTTTCAATTATTTCCATTAAGTGGTTTGGGAGATATAGAGGTGTAACGTTTTTCCAAGATGGCGCCCGTACCACGTGACCTATGACGTCATAATTAACAGCAAAAAAAATTCTACAGGCAGAGGCGCTCCTACGGTAAAATTTCATGTCAATTGGACCAACGGTTGCCGAGAAAATGATTTTTTTAAAATGCACACACGGCACACGTATGCAACCGATTGCTTAACCCCGCTTTTTGCTTCGCGAGCGCAGGGTAACTAGCTGGACCCCAGTTTAACGCTCGACTGGTTTGGGCAGGAATTTCGAATTTGTCCATGGTGTTGGCGAAAGTTCACCAACTCTTGGTGAACGACACGATGAGATTGCTAACTTCCACAAACGAATACTGGGAGACGGGACGCCAGTTTAACGTTCATTTGAGGGATGGCACACACATTGATGAACCACCCTGCCTGTGAAACACCGAGCTAACAGTTTATAGCTGGGTCGGGAATCAAACCCAGGCTCGATAGCTCCAAGACAAGCACACATACATCTAAGTGCTACGTACACTCGCCTACATTTGAGTGTACACGTAGCTCTAGGCCATCCTGCCAACCCAAGTGCACACATCACGATACGTTTCAATAAATAATATCTTATCATATTAGAGCAAACATATATGGTTATGTTTATATGCGACCAAAATGTCTTCTTCTTCTTCAAATATAATTAAAACCCAAAACACAGTCCGTGAACTCTTAATTACGTTTAGACTACTGAGACCCCTCAGACCTTTGACGACCCTTTAAGTCCCCCAAGACCACCAAGACCCCTGAAGACACAAAAGACCCGGAAGACCCAAAACACCGAAAAGCCCCTGAAAACCCAAAAGTCACTGAAGACCCAAAACACCCCAAATTCGCTTAAAGGCCCTGAGGGAGTTGCTTCTTTATATGGCAACGTGTTCCTGATTTTAAGGTTATAATCTACCCAGACTGTCATTGTGGATGTGGTATACATATCGGTTGCTATTGATATGTGCCAAGAAGGAGATAATCGGATGCTCAATAATTTTCCGAAAGAGTTCTCATGGCAAATGCCAACAAGTTTATGCTGTTAGACCAAGAATTGTGTTAACGGATCTTGGTAGTTAACACTAACACCCTACAGAAGCATTTGGTATTGGAACATGTGGACATAGATTCGAAGACACACCTGCATATTACGCATGCTAATGGCAACGTTTTTCTTTTCTGTTTTTTTGTTTTACTCCCTCTTTCCCTGCACCTCCCATGCAATCCCTTTTTCCTCCTTCTCTCTTCCAAACATACTTTCCCTTTTCAAGTTAAAACTCGTGACTGTTTTTGACCTTTGTCCACTGTTGAATTGACCAATATCCAAATGCTTTTCCTGTAGGGTAGTGACGGGCAGGGCATTTGAAAGATTGAAGTGAGGAGGATGTGAGTGTGAGAATAGATACAGGAAGACAATTCCACAATTGGGAGAATAATGGGACGATTGAATGCTGGTGAGCAACCATTCTGTACTTTGGGAAGGTGAGCAGGTGACGGTTTAATGAGGAACATGTGTGACCTGGATGGATTTAGGAGGGCAGGAGGAGCAAGGCCATCACCAGTAAGCTTGGGTATATTAGAGAGCCCAACAATCTTCTCGCCAGTGGCAAAGTGACAGTCGTTGGGAAACGGCTACCTGTCTTAATATTCAAATAGTATGGAAGGCCTTGTTTTCTCAACTGTTTGAAGAGGAGCAAGGTGGGAAGCAGGAACACTAGCCCTGAGTAAGGAGCCATATGCTATGGACCTCCTTATGAAAACCATGAACACAGTAATAACCTCAAAGCGACTCAAGAATGCCTTGGCTCAACTGAGAATACCCAGATGGCGACTGACCTTTCAAGGTGATATGATCCGCCCATGAAAGGAGATAGCAAATGGTGAGACCAAGTTAGTCAAGAGAGTACACCTCTCCAAGGGGCTGTCCAGAGAAGTGGATTGGATAGTTTGATTGCTGATACTTGTGGAGAGACAGTGTGATAGCATGTGACTTGCCGGTGCTGAAAGTTTTTTCTAAGCAGCTGATCAGCAGCTTATGTAGGCCTTGTCTAATGTAAGAGAATAAGCCTACCCGTTACCCCCCTCTCAACATTTCCTTACAAATAGCAGCTTCTTCAGAAGTACATTGACCAATGTATGCAACAGTCACTTCCACTTCCTGAATGTATGCAACAATCACTTCCGCTTCCGATTCAGCCAGAGAGGTAGTGTTCTTCCAAACTCTCCATGTCATCAAAGTTAAGGATTTTCCCGTTTGTGTTTTTATAAAAACTGTGCTGTTTATTTTACTGTGTATGTGTCTACTGTGTGTTTCTAGTAAGATATCGGTTGTAGATCATGCATACCTGTGTGTAAAGTCGTTTTGTTCGCGCCACGTTTGGGGCCTGGTCCCTTGAGGCTTCCCTGTCCCCTCGGCAGTCGTTTGTTGTCTATTTACATTCGTTCTTTCACTGTATTGCTTTTTTCTTTGTCTTTATTTTCACCCCACACTTCCCTCAAACACCTTACCCTTTGTTTAAAGTCTTAATACAAAAAAAAAATCTTAATAATAATTTCCTTCTCTCCTCGTGACTAACACACTTTTCTTCCTCCTCTTTAAAAGGCTGTCTTCAATTTGCTCATCAAATCTCTCCATTTCAAAAAAAAATTCAATCTCTTACAGTTCTTCCTTTCTACATTGCCTAAACTCACCCTCATTCCACCCCTCCTCTAACGTTTTCAAACCTGAAAATCACAAGAAACTCATTTTACAATAAATGTTCGTTTTTCATTCATCGTCCACTTTTTTTTATTAACTAACACACACACACACACACACACACACACACACACACACACACACACACACACACACACACACACACACACACACAGAGACTAAGACCTGGGAGGGCTCCGTTTCACCTTCTGAAACCCGAAAATGCAGATAACAACTAACGAGAGAAGTCTATTGCCTATTGATTTTGATATCGATATTGAATTTTTTGATGATGATTTTGAGATCAAAGGTCATCTTGAGGCCGAATTTGTAAAATCGTCAATTTTTCATCCGATTGACCTGAAAATTAAACAGCAATTGCATAGTGCCTCATTGAATTGGGAAACCAACTATTTTTGAGGTCAAGAGGTCAAAGGTTAACTCAGGGTCAAACTTCTAAAATCAAGTTTCATCTGAAATATCGGCCACTTTCATCCGATTGACTTGAAAATTAAACAGCAATTGCATAGTGCCTCATTGAATTGGGAAACCAACTATTTTTGAGGTCAAAGGTCAACTCAGGGTCAAACTTCTAAGATCATCAATTTTCATCTGAAAAATAATCAATATTCATCCGAGTTGCCTGAGCTTTGATTAAAATCATCAATTTTAATCTTAATCTGTAGGGCACATACCTCTGCCAGGCTGAACAGTTTATGTTTTGTATCCCACTGATAGGTCAGATCTGGATTCGGACCTGAACCAAAATCTAATCGGCTTGTTCTTGTCACCTAACTAACCCGTCCACCAAGTTTAGTCATAACTCGTCCATAACATTTTTAAATATCATGTTATATATGGCTTTTGGCCCGATCTCTCAATGGTGAAGAATCACTTAAAAATTAAATAATTCTCGCATCCGAATCCATATTCAGATCTTCACCAAAATCGAATCGATTCATCCTTGTCACACACCCAACCTCTCCCCCAAGTTTTGTCCAAATCCGTCCATAGCTTTTTGAGATATCTTATTCACAAACAGACAGACAAACAAATGAAAAACTAGAACACCACTCAGTAGTTGGAATAATACGTTTTGTTTAACATCCCCTCTCCCCAAAACAATAAATGAAAAAGAAAGTAGGCCCTAACTGTCAGAGAATTAATTTTGATATATCTCGGAATTAGAGGAGAAAAATAACAACGACAACCCGGGTTCGAGATAACAACAATCCGGGTTCTTTTTGAATGAATTTACTACCATAATTCATCTTTTACTTGCGGCCGTAGAAGATTGACTACTATAATTCAGCTCAGCTTTTAATTGCGAAATGGGCCCAGCCCGGCCGAAGGGCCCTCGACCGGCCTCGCCACCTAGCCTATAACCTTCCCGGGGCCCGTCCCGACATTTTTTGTATTAGAGGTTTCCTCCTGTCTTTCACCGTTCAGGAGATTAGCTTGCGCAGACAAACAAACAAACAAAAACTTTCTTTTATATATATAGATATAGAAGAATATATATAGAATATATAGAAGAATATATAGAAGAAGATAATGTTAAAAAAAACAAAAAACAAATGAGCCCTATCTTCCAATGGTAAAAAAAAATCCTTCAAAAAATTCCTGGATCCGGAATAATATCCTGAACTTCACCAAAAACGAATCAATTCTTCCTTATCCCAAGGGCAATCATCCCACCAACTTTCATCCAAATCCGTTCAGAACTTTTCCAGATACCTTGTTCACAAACACACGAACACACACACGAACGGACATGATCGAATACATTACTCACTGGCGGGAGTAATCACTCATATAATAGAACGACACTTGGCAAAAGAGAACAAAGTAGAATGGCACTAAGTAGAGCATCCTCTTGACCTCACAAGTAATTGCTGTGGAATTATGTGACCTGATATGCAAATTGTCTTCACATTTTAAGTTAATGGGATGAAAATTGAAGATTTTAGAAATTTGAAAGAAGTGGTTGACCTCAGGCCAAAAGGTCAACGTAGGCTTATCTTGATCTCAAAAATACTTGGTGGTTTAATTCAGTGACCAGTTATGCAAGTCCTCTTCAAATTTCAATTCAATTGGATGAAAATTGAGGATTTTAGAATTTGGCCTTTGTTGACCTTTTGGCCTATGTTGACCTCAAAAATACCCGGTGGTTGAATTCACTTAGCTGATATGTAAATCCTATTCAATTTTCAAGTCAATTGGATGAAAATTGAGAATTTTAGTAATTAGAAAAGTGTTTGACCTTTGGCCTACGTTGACCTTTTGACTTCAAAAATAGGCTTTTGTCAGACCACAAATTCTACCATTTGGTGAAGTTTCATGACGCTCGTTTAAAATTGTGACCGGTACGCAAGTATAAGTGAGCGGACAGACAAACACAAACACACACACACAAACAAACAAGAAAAAGAGCAATCAGAGATTGCAAACCCTCGCCAGCATGTATTTTCAGTGATTTTTAAGGCTTTTGTGTTAAAACAAATATGGCAGCCAAACCACGTGACCGATGACGTCATCATTATTTGTTTTCTAAACTCATTTATTCCTAGATTATGCTCAAGAAATTTAATCTTGATCAGATGAAGTTTTGTACTTGTCGAATTATAACGTCATAATGAAGGCACCAATGACATCATCATTAACATATTTTATTCCCCATGGAGAGTTCTTTACAATGAGCCATGTCTCCATTTTTTCTATTCAGCACTTTCGGAGATAGAGGTGCAAAGTTTTTCGGTTTTTCCAAAATGGCGGCCGAACCACGTGACCGATGACATCATCATTATTATTTTTTTCTCCACCAGTTTATGCCGACATGGCGCTCAAGAAATTTAATCTTGATCAGATGAAGTTTTGTACTTGTCGAATTATGACGTCATAATGGAGGCACCTATGACATCATCATTAACATATTTTATTCCCCACGGAGAGTTCTTTACAATGAGCCATGTCTCAATTTTTTCTATTCAGCACTTTCAGAGATATAGAGGTGAAAAGTTTTTCCGTTTTTCCAAGATGGCGGCCGAACGACGTGACCGATGACATCATCATTTTTTTTTTCTCCACCAGTTTATGCCGATATGGCGCTCAAGAAATTTCATCTTGATCAGATGAAGTTTTGTACTTGTCGAATTATGACGTCATAATGGAGGCACCAATGACGTCATCATTAACATATTTTATTCCCCATGGAGAGTTCTTTACAATGAGCCATGTCTCAATTTTTTCTATTCAGCACTTTCGCAGATATAGAGGTGCAAAGTTTTTCCGTTTTTCAAAGATGGCGGCCGAACCACGTAACCAATGACGTCATCATTATTTGTTTTTTCTCCACCAGTTTATGCCGTCATGTCGCTCAAGAAATTGCATCTTGATTGGATGAAGTTTTGTACTTGTCGAATTATCAAATTATGATGTCATAATGGAGGCCTTCGGCCGAGAGAGTTAAAAATTGGGCACAGTCTATTCCAGGGCAAGACAAATATGTGTGTAAAGTTTGGCGATTCTACGTGCAACGGTGTAGACGTAGTGCTGCGCACAGACAGGCAGGCAGACAGACAAACCAACCGATCAACATACTTGCCGGAATCTTTTCCGGCAAGTAACAAACGGACTCAAATGCAATACCCTCTCCTCTGGCGAGGGTAATGACACTCGATAGAGAGCATATACTGTAGGCATATTTGTCATGAAAAAAAAATTCGTGTATTTTTTTTGTTAAAAGCAAAAACTCACTTGATTTTGTAAGAAGGTATCGTAAGCTTTAAAATAAATTAGGGTGGCATTTTTTCTGAACATTCTAACGGCCTGAAATCCAAGATGGCCGCCACCGTAGCAAAACGCCCTAAATTTGACGCTAAAATTAACTTAATGTGGTTTAAATATTTTTGTTTTCAGCATGAACTGCTTGGAACTTGTATATAGAGGTGACTTTCATAACAATAACTTCCACCTGACTACTAATCTTTTTATTTTGCACAATTTCAGACAGAGGCTGCCTTTTTTATTTCAACATGGCGGCCGGAAAATTGACGTTCGAATCCAGTCACCGGCAGCAGTTTGTTCGCTTTATAGTGTTAAGGTTCCACTTGTCCATTTTATGGTGTACTAACATATTCTTTTCTTCTTTTGCAGGTTGCAAGTACCCACAGCAACCATCACCCAGGATAACATAGCTTAGAGACCTTAGATTAACCAAAATGGCAGAGTCTTCATCTAACAAGAAGTCAAAAACGGTGGATTTTGAACTATGCTTTATTTGTCAGTTGAGCAGCAAGCAAACAGATTATACAAACTATGTGCTTCGTCCTTCTTTGCCTTCAGTAGAGAAAGTAATTACAACAACTGATGTTCGATGTTCATATGGGGAAACAGAATTCTCTACATTAAAGAATCGCATAAAAGGTTTGTCGGCCCATGAACTGTTACAGAATGGTTTTTCATACCACAAGACATGTTATAAGGATCTCACACATAAAACATGCATTGAACGAGCCAAGACCCGATATGAGAAAGGACAAGCGACAGGCAGCGTCAGTTATATAAAACAGAAGACAAAAGGACGACCGAAAAAATCTGATGCTGCATCTACAAGTGCTTCCACATCACAGCGATCTACCAGAAGTCAAGCTTTCGACAAGGAGATGTGTGTCATTTGTCAGGAAGACAAAGCAGACAAATTGCACGACGTCTGTGTGGGACAAAATGACCAAAAAGAAACTGGGTACCTTCAAAAGTGCCAATGCAATGGCAGAAATCCGAATGGGAGACAAGGTGGTCAAAATCAAAGAAGAGCGAGGACTGTTGCAACGGTTCATTGTTATTTCAAGAAGTCGACCAGAGCTGAATCTCAAGGAATGCATCGGAACTTATGAGTTTGGTGTGGTGCCTCGATCACTATTTGCTTCAGATGGATCCCTCCTGCTGGCATACGATAAGGCATCAATACTTCATCATCTTGAGAAGCTGGACAGTAACACACAACATGTTCAAGCTGACAGAAATGAGGCAATCCAAGCAATCCAAGTACCCTTGCAGGTGGCAGACACAGCAGTGGAACATACAAATGTTGACCCAACAGATGAATCGTCAGCACACCGAGTGATCATTATTGATGGGATGGCTGTGGTAAATTCAGTTATCAAAACGGAACAAATGAAAACATGCCAAGACTTTGCAGATGCCTTTCTCCAGATAATCTGTAACATGGCAGCACAATATGATGAGGTCAGATTGGTGTTCGACCGGTACATCAAAACATCGCTCAAGGAACAGATGAGGACAAAGAGGACCAAGGGAAAGTCAACATATTACCACGTGAAGGACAACACTTTAATCCAACATATTTCCCTGAAGGACTTCTTATCAGATATCCGCGCCAAAGGACAACTGACCGAGTATTTGGCTGACAAAGTTGTATGTCACAGCAAGAGCTCCAAAAACAGACTGAAACAACTTATGGTGACCTCAGGAACACAAACCAAGGGCAATGTTGATATCCCAGACTCGTTCCTCACTCACAGCCAAGAAGAGGCAGACACTTTGCTTGTACTGCATGCTCTAACTGTTCTCAATGAAGCAGAACTTGTTGTCAGTTCCCCAGACACAGACGTCTTTTTGTTGCTTGTCTACATGTATCCAAACTTACCAACGTCTACAACCTTCCTTACGGGAAAGGGCAGGCTGAAGAGGAACATTTCTGTGCGGAGCATATACAACAACTTAGGACCAAAGCGCGCTTCTGCACTGTTAGGTTTTCATGCTCTGACAGGTTCCGATATGTCTGGTAGATTTGCTGGCAGAACCAAAGACTCGTGCTTCAAGGCATTTATGTCTTGTGATGATGAGATCCTGGATGCACTAGCAATGCTCGGGAATGATGACATTGATCTGCCCGCTGATGTCTGCTCTCAGTTGGAACGCTTTGTCTGTATTTTGTATCGATCCAAAATCTACACAAAAGTGAATGAGCTCCGTTGGTTCCTCTACTCAAATCGTGCAGCCGAAGGAGAAAACCTACCACCAACTTCTGGTTCACGGACTTACACATTCGTCGGGCACATTACATATCCATGATTTGGAGAAAAGCTTGTGAAACTCACCCGTGCCTCCCAGCACCAGCTGCATTTGGTTGGACATTTGATGCAGTTTCAAGTCACTTCTCTCCAGTTCGCTGTTTGAATCCACCAGCTCCTGAAGCAGTATTGCACCTCATAAAGTGCGGGTGCAAACGTGGATGCGAAGGAAGGTGCAGCTGTCGCAAGAACAATATCCCATGTACGGAAGTTTGTGGATGCTGGGTTTTCAGCTGCAACAACAAAACTGTCCAACCAGGGATAAATGAAGACTGTGAAGATTGAGGTGTTACTTTCTATGACATTCACAAAATTATAATTCACTTGATATCCATTGTTAAAAATACTGAATGAAAGTCAGGCATTTAATCAGTATGACTTTTTGCATCTTCCTGTTTAAACGATTTAAGAGATTGAACAGTAATTCAAGTATTTCATTTTATTTAGATCTGTTTGTTGGCTTGTTAATTATGTATTCTTTGTGAAAAATACATGTCTATAAATAGATACTTTGTTTGTAATTACATGCGAAGGGAGAAGGTATAGTTTACATTGCGGGTGCGCGGTGGCCATTTTGGAATTTGGCATGTAGATCATACATATAACATAAATTTGATGATTCCATTCGATTCCTGGTCTCAGAAAACATATATTTAGACACTTTATTTGTAATTGTATCACATGTACTCGCAAAGATATCGCATTATTAGTGTTCGGCGGCCATTTTGGACGCCATCTTGGATTTCATAGTCTTAGAATGTTCAGAAAAAATGCCACCCTAATTGTGGTTTCGCACTTGGGTTACTTGTACTTGGGTTACCTTGCCTTGGTTGGGTTACTTACTTGCCTTGTTACTTGTTACAAGTTACTTGTTACTTGTTACTTGTTACAAGGCAATGCCTTGGGTTACTTGGTTACCCCCATATATTATACATATTATCTACAAGTTTGTTTTTAAAGCTTATGATACCTTCTTACAAAATCAATTGAGTTTTTGCTTTTAACAAAAAAAATACACGAAATTCCAAATATGCCTATACTAATACCTCCACCAGGCTCTTCAGTTTGTTTTGTATCCCACTGATAGGTCGGATCTGGACTTGGAGGACCTGAACCAAAATCTTACCGGCTTGTTCTTGTCACCTAACCAACTTATTCACCTAGTTTCGTTCAAATCCGTCCACAACTTTTTAAAATATCATGTATGTATCCCTTTTCGCCCGATCTCTCAATGGTGAAGAATCACTTAAACATATACCCCTGGCATTCCCTGGCACTCACCTGGTGGAATAAACAGGATACTGCACCGACTAAGGGTATTTTAAACCAATTTCAATGGTTGCTAGAAGACAGGGCAGCATGTCGAATCATACTAACATACTGTTATGTCCATGGGGTAGCAATATGTAGAGCCAGGTAGATCTGTGTAGGTAGGTATTTGTCTGTCGCGGTAAGGAATCTGACCTGTAATAAGTTTCATGTGTAGGCGTTTTCTCGGTTAAGAGTATACCTGTGAGCATACCAGGATGTTCGAGTGATAAGT
This sequence comes from Myxine glutinosa, assembly GCF_964187855.1. Classification (NCBI taxonomy): domain Eukaryota; kingdom Metazoa; phylum Chordata; class Myxini; order Myxiniformes; family Myxinidae; genus Myxine; species Myxine glutinosa. Next base: position 73,804,390 of record NC_136261.1, on the reverse strand, counting down.
AGCGTAGGGATTAAAGAGTAGCGCCCCTGTGTGTCACACCTGGTAGCTAAACCTTTGTCCCTTATGGCAATGCACACCAACATAGACATGTAGTTAGGTCTCTAGTGCAACACTAAATAATTCCCTTCCCTGACATGACTGTGAAAGACGAACAGGCAAGGAAACCAGGCCGGGTCACCGCCGATGATGGTCGCCGCCAATTACACCTCCGACAGGCCTAGCTACCTCGAGTGCCATGTGCTATGACCACGGAACAGGGAACGAGTGAAGGGGCAGCACGGTAGGCACAGACCTCCAGCCGGCGGCGAGTCGGTGCAGGGCACTGATTGGGTGGCGTGCCAGGGCTGACGTCACCACCGCGGGTAGGTTATTTAAGGGAGCACTGAACGACATTTTCCCTCTTGTGGCTCTTGCAGTTCGTGCTCTTGTTTGCGCAGCTAGCCATTTTTGGACATCCGGCGCTTCGTCTTGCGCAGCCCGAGTTGAGTTGAGTCATAGCCCGAGTGGAGTTTGCTTGCTTCTTGCACGTTTGCTTCGGGAGAGCTGACTGGGACGTGGCAGGCCGATCGTGTGTGAAGATCGACCTCGCTTGGAGCCGCTAGCCCGTGTTGGACACGCGGTGCTTTTCCTGCTGTGGGACCTCGTGGTGCTTGGAGCGGAGCTCGGTGCTGTGGTGCTGGAGCGAGGGACCTCGTGGGTGCATCGGAGCCGAACGGAGCCGTGTTGGATGGCGGACAAGACAAAACGAGGGACAGATAAGACCGCACGCACCATTTTACACACCACGACGAGACAATTCTTTTCGTAATTCATCCTCCTTTGTTTGTTTCTGAATCCGGTGTGTGGGATCCCAATTTAGTTACATTATTTGATTATCGTCGCGTTTCTCTGTCCCAATTCTTATTTCAATAAACCCTTGTATTATTTTCCATTCCTTTAAAATCTTGTTTGCCGTTTGAGTTCGTTCGCCTTCCACAGGTACGCGCTTTTACCGCAGCTTCCATTTTCCTTCTTCCTCCCGCGTTTTATAGCCAAATCTGTGTTTGGTCGTCGCCTCCAATAAAACCGTTTAGGCCTATCCGCGGTCTCTGGTGTTAACCGGAGTCGCACGACAATAATAACAAGACTTTAAACAAAGAAAAACATACTTATTTTGGGGTACAACCCCCCCTCTCCCAACCCCATATACCTCCAAAGACCCCAGTTTTTCTAATGCTTTGAACAAACTTTGGTACATCATGGGTGATTACGGTTGTGGTGAAGTTTCATCGAAATTGCGTGTGTAGTTTCAGAGAAGAAAGCAAATACCTATTTTTTTTTGGGGGGGGGGGGGGGAAACACCTACCCCCAACCCCCTGTAGAACCCCAAAGGGGCAGATTTTTTTAATGCTGTGAACATACTTTGGTACATCAAGGGTGGTGAAGGTTGTGGTCAAGTTTCATCGAAATAGTGTGTGTAGTTTCTGAGAAGAAAGCAAATACCTATTTTGGAGGGTCAAACCTGGACCCACTTTGACCCCCAGTAGACCCCCTTAGACTTTGATTTATTTTTAATGCTGTGAACAAACTTTAGTCACATCACAACAAATATCATTTGTGCCAAATTTAGTCACAATCCCTTCAGCAGTTTCGGAGAAGAAGTTTCAAGTGTTTACAGACGGATGGACTGACGGACAGACAACGCGCCATCGCATAAGCTCCCTGAAGTTTGTGCCAGGTGAGCTAAAAATTAAATAATTCTTCTATCCGAATCCATACTCAGATCTTCACCCAATCGAACCAAACCATCCAAGATAACCAAACCATCCTATACATCATATATCTTGTCATTGTGACACACCCAACCGGTCCACCAAGTTTCGTCCAAATCGTGCCACAACTTTTTGAGATATCCTGCTACGTATCGTTTTTGGCCCAATCTCCCAATGGTGAAGAATCACTTTAAAATTCTAGTAGCCGGATCCGATTCCAGATCTTCACCAAAATCTGATCATTTCGTCCTTGTTACATAGGCTACATCTCTGCCAAATTTCGTCCGAATCCATCCACAACTTTTTGAGATATTTTGTTCACAGACAGACAAACCGAGAAACAAACAGACAGCGGTGAAAACACAACCTCCATCCACCTTTGGTGGCAGAGATAATAAGCAAACCATCCAGGATAACAAAACCAAGCAGCTCTTAACCAAACCATCCAGGATAACAAAACCAAGCAGCTTTTAACCAAACCATCCAGGATAACAAAACCAAGCAGCTTTTAACCAAACCATCCAGGATAACAAAACCAAGCAGCTCTTAACCAAACCATCCAGGATAACTAAATCAAGCAGCTCTTAACCAAACCATCCAGGATAACGAAATCAACCAGCTCTTAACCAAACCATCCAGGATAACAAAACTAAGCAGCTTTTAACCAAACTATCCAGGATAACGAAATCAACCAGCTTTTAACCAAACCATCCAGGATAACAAAACCAAGCAGCTTTTAACCAAACTATCCAGGATAACGAAATCAACCAGCTTTTAACCAAACTATCCAGGATAACAAAACCAAAGCAGCTCTTAACCAAACCATCCAGGATAACAAAACCAACCAGCTCTTAACCAAACCATCCAGGATAACAAAACCAACCAGCTCTTAACCAAACCATCCAGGATAACAAAACTAAGCAGCTTTTAACCAAACTATCCAGGATAACGAAATCAACCAGCTTTTAACCAAACCATCCAGGATAACAAAACCAAGCAGCTTTTAACCAAACTATCCAGGATAACGAAATCAACCAGCTTTTAACCAAACTATCCAGGATAACAAAACCAAAGCAGCTCTTAACCAAACCATCCAGGATAACAAAACCAAAGCAGCTCTTAACCAAACCATCCAGGATAACAAAACCAAAGCAGTCCTTAACCAAACTATCCAGGATAACGAAATCAACCAGCTTTTAACCAAACTATCCAGGATAACAAAACCAAAGCAGCTCTTAACCAAACCATCCAGGATAACAAAACCAAAGCAGCTCTTAACCAAACCATCCAGGATAACAAAACCAAGCAGCTTTTAACCAAACCATCCAGGATAACAAAACCAAGCAGCTCTTAACCAAACTATCCAGGATAACGAAATCAACCAGCTCTTAACCAAACTATCCAGGATAACAAAACCAACCAGCTTTTAACCAAATTATCCAGGATAACAAAACCAAGCAGCTTATCGAAACGACCGAGCAGAACCAAACTACACTACACAACATAACCAAACTATCCAGGATAACAAAATCAAGCAGCTCTTAACCAAACTATCCAGGATAACAAAACCAACCAGCTCTTAACCAAACTATCCAGGATAACAAAACCAACCAGCTCTTAAGCAAACTATCCAGGATAACAAAACCAAAGCAGCTTTTAACCAAACTATCCAGGATAACGAAATCAACCAGCTCTTAACCAAACCATCCAGGATAACAAAACCAACCAGCTCTTAACCAAATTATCCAGGATAACAAAACCAACCAGCTCTTAACCAAACTATCCAGGATAACAAAACCAACCAGCTCTTAAGCAAACTATCCAGGATAACAAAACCAAAGCAGCTTTTAACCAAACTATCCAGGATAACGAAATCAACCAGCTCTTAACCAAACCATCCAGGATAACAAAACCAAGCAGCTTTTAACCAAATTATCCAGGATAACAAAACCAACCAGCTCTTAACCAAACCATCCAGGATAACAAAATCAAGCAGCTCTTAACCAAACTATCCAGGATAACAAAACCAACCAGCTCTTAACCAAACTATCCAGGATAACAAAACCAACCAGCTCTTAACCAAACCATCCAGGATAACAAAACCAACCAGCTCTTAACCAAACTATCCAGGGTAACAAAACCAACCAGCTCTTAATCAAACTATCCAGGATAAGAAAACCAACCAGCTCTTAACCAAACTATCCAGGATAACAAAACCAACCAGCTCTTAACCAAACCATCCAGGATAACAAAACCAAGCAGCTTTTAACCAAACTATCCAGGATAACAAAATCAAAGCAGCTTTTAACCAAACTATCCAGGATAACAAAATCAAAGCAGCTTTTAACCAAACTATCCAGGATAACGAAATCAACCAGCTTTTAACCAAACCATCCAGGAAAACAAAACCAAGCAGCTTTTAACCAAATTATCCAGGATAACAAAACCAAGCAGCTCTTAACCAAACTATCCAGGGTAACAAAACCAACCAGCTCTTAATCAAACTATCCAGGATAACAAAACCAAGCAGCTTTTAACCAAATTATCCAGGATAACAAAACCAAGCAGCTTATCGAAACGACCGAGCAGAACCAAACTACACTACACAACATAACCAAACTATCCAGGATAACAAAATCAAGCAGCTCTTAACCAAACTATCCAGGATAACAAAACCAACCAGCTCTTAACCAAACCATCCAGGATAACAAAATCAACCACCTCTTAACCAAACTATCCAGGATAACAAAACCAACCAGCTCTTAACCAAACCATCCAGGATAACAAAATCAACCAGCTCTTAACCAAACTATCCAGGATAACAAAACCAACCAGCTCTTAACCAAACCATCCAGGATAACAAAACCAACCAGCTCTTAACCAAACTATCCAGGGTAAGAAAACCAACCAGCTCTTAAGCAAACCATCCAGGATAACAAAACCAAGCAGCTCTTAACCAAACTATCCAGGATAACAAAACCAACCAGCTCTTAACCAAACTATCCAGGGTAACAAAACCAACCAGCTCTTCACCAAACTATCCAGGGTAAGAAAACCAACCAGCTCTTAACCAAACTATCCAGGATAACAAAACCAACCAGCTTTTAACCAAACCATCCAGGATAACAAAACCAAGCAGCTTTTAACCAAACCATCCAGGATAACAAAACCAAGCAGCTTTTAACCAAACCATCCAGGATAACAAAACCAACCAGCTCTTAACCAAACCATCCAGGATAACAAAACCAACCAGCTCTTAACCAAACCATCCAGGATAACAAAACCAAGCAGCTTTTAACCAAACTATCCAGGATAACAAAACCAACGAGCTCTTAACCAAACCATCCAGGATAACAAAACCAACCAGCTCTTAACCAAACCATCCAGGATAACAAAACCAACCAGCTCTTAACCAAACCATCCAGGATAACAAAACCAAGCAGCTCTTAACCAAATCATCCAGGATAACAAAACCAACCAGCTCTTAACCAAACCATCCAGGATAACAAAACCAACCAGCTCTTAACCAAACCATCCAGGATAACAAAACCAAGTAGCTTTTAACCAAACTATCCAGGATAACAAAACCAAGCAGCTTTTAACCAAACTATCCAGGATAACAAAACCAACCAGCTCTTAACCAAACCATCCAGGATAACAAAACCAACCAGCTCTTAACCAAACTATCCAGGGTAAGAAAACAAACCAGCTCTTAACCAAACCATCCAGGATAAGAAAACCAAGCAGGTCTTAACCAAACTATCCAGGATAACAAAACCAACCAGCTCTTAACCAAACCATCCAGGATAAGAAAACCAAGCAGGTCTTAACCAAACTATCCAGGATAACAAAACCAACCAGCTCTTAACCAAACCATCCAGGATAACAAAACCAAGCAGCTCTTAACCAAACCATCCAGGATAACAAAACCAACCAGCTCTTAACCAAACCATCCAGGATAACAAAACCAACCAGCTCTTACCCAAACTATCCAGGATAACAAAACCAACCAGCTCTTAACCAAACTATCCAGGATAACAAAACCAACCAGCTCTTAACCAAACCATCCAGGATAACAAAACCAAGCAGCTCTTAACCAAACTATCCAGGATAACAAAACCAACCAGCTCTTAACCAAACTATCCATGGTAACAAAACCAAGCAGCTCTTAACCAAACTATCCAGGATAACAAAACCAAGCAGCTCTTAACCAAACCATCCAGGATAACAAAACCAAGCAGCTCTTAACCAAACTATCCAGGATAACAAAACCAAGCAGCTCTTAACCAAACTATCCAGGATAACAAAACCAAGCAGCTCTTAACCAAACCATCCAGGATAACAAAACCAAGCAGCTTTTAACCAAACCATCCAGGATAACAAAACCAACCAGCTCTTAACCAAACCATCCAGGATAACAAAACCAACCAGCTCTTAACCAAACCATCCAGGATAACAAAACCAACCAGCTCTTAACCAAACCATCCAGGATAACAAAACCAACCAGCTCTTAACCAAACCATCCAGGATAACAAAACCAAGCAGCTCTTAACCAAACCATCCAGGATAACAAAACCAACCAGCTCTTAACCAAACCATCCAGGATAACAAAACCAAGCAGCTCTTAACCAAACCATCGAGGATAACAAAACCAAGCAGCTCTTAACCAAACTATCCAGGGTAACAAAACCAACCAGCTCTTCACCAAACTATCCAGGGTAACAAAACCAACCAGCTCTTAACCAAACTATCCAGGATAACAAAACCAAGCAGCTCTTAACCAAACTATCCAGGGTAACAAAACCAACCAGCTCTTCACCAAACTATCCAGGATAACAAAACCAACCAGCTCTTAACCAAACTATCCAGGATAACAAAACCAACCAGCTCTTAACCAAACCATCCATGATAACAAAACCAAGCAGCTCTTAAGCAAACTATCCAGGATAACAAAACCAAGCAGCTCTTAACCAAACCATCCAGGATAACAAAACCAAGCAGCTCTTAACCAAACTATCCAGGATAACAAAACCAAGCAGCTCTTAACAAAAAACCATCCAGGATAACAAAACCAACCAGCTCTTAACCAAACCATCCAGGATAACAAAACCAACCAGCTCTTCACCAAACTATCCAGGATAACAAAACCAACCAGCTCTTAACCAAACTATCCAGGATAACAAAACCAACCAGCTCTTAACCAAACTATCCAGGATAACAAAACCAACCAGCTCTTAACCAAACTATCCAGGATAACAAAACCAAGCAGCTCTTAACCAAACCATCCAGGATAACAAAACCAAGCAGCTCTTCACCAAACTATCCAGGATAACAAAACCAACCCGCTCTTAACCAAACCATCCAGGATAACAAAACCAACCAGCTCTTAACCAAACCATCCAGGATAACAAAACCAACCAGCTCTTCACCAAACTATCCAGGATAACAAAACCAAGCAGCTCTTAACAAAAAACCATCCAGGATAACAAAACCAACCAGCTCTTAACCAAACCATCCAGGATAACAAAACCAACCAGCTCTTCACCAAACTATCCAGGATAACAAAACCAACCAGCTCTTAACCAAACTATCCAGGATAACAAAACCAACCAGCTCTTAACCAAACCATCCAGGATAACAAAACCAACCAGCTCTTAACCAAACCATCCAGGATAACAAAACCAACCAGCTCTTAACCAAACCATCCAGGATAACAAAACCAACCAGCTCTTAACAAAGCCATCCAGGATAACAAAACCAACCAGCTCTTAACCAAACCATCCAGGATAACAAAACCTACCAGCTCTTAACCAAACCATCCAGGATAACAAAACCAAGCAGCTCTTAACCAAACCATCCAGGATAACAAAACCAACCAGCTCTTAACCAAACCATCCAGGATAACAAAACCAACCAGCTCTTAACGAAACCATCCAGGATAACAAAACCAAGCAGCTCTTAACCAAACCATCCAGGATAACAAAACCAACCAGCTCTTAACCAAACCATCCAGGATAACAAAACCAACCAGCTCTTAACCAAACCATCCAGGATAACAAAACCAACCAGCTCTTAACCAAACCATCCAGGATAACAAAACCAACCAGCTCTTCACCAAACCATCCAGGATAACAAAACCAAGCAGCTTTTAACCAAACTATCCAGGATAACAAAACCAAGCAGCTTTTAACCAAACCATCCAGGATAACAAAACCAAGCAGCTCTTAACCAAACCATCCAGGATAACAAAACCAAGCAGCTTTTAACCAAACCATCCAGGATAACAAAACCAACCAGCTCTTAACCAAACCATCCAGGATAACAAAACCAACCAGCTCTTAACCAAACCATCCAGGATAACAAAACCAACCAGCTCTTAACCAAACCATCCAGGATAACAAAACCAAGCAGCTCTTAACCAAACCATCCAGGATAACAAAACCAAGCAGCTCTTAACCAAACCATCCAGGATAACAAAACCAAGCAGCTCTTAACCAAACCATCCAGGATAACAAAACCAACCAGCTCTTAACCAAACCATCCAGGATAACAAAACCAAGCAGCTCTTAACCAAACCATCCAGGATAACAAAACCAAGCAGCTCTTAACCAAACCATCCAGGATAACAAAACCAACCAGCTTTTAACCAAACCATCCAGGATAACAAAACCAAGCAGCTCTTAACCAAACCATCCAGGATAACAAAACCAACCAGCTCTTAACCAAACCATCCAGGATAACAAAACCAACCAGCTCTTAACCAAACCATCCAGGATAACAAAACCAAGCAGCTCTTAACCAAACCATCCAGGATAACAAAACCAAGCAGCTCTTAACCAAACCATCCAGGATAACAAAACCAAGCAGCTCTTAACCAAACCATCCAGGATAACAAAACCAACCAGCTCTTAACCAAACCATCCAGGATAACAAAACCAACCAGCTCTTAACCAAACCATCCAGGATAACAAAACCAACCAGCTCTTCACCAAACCATCCAGGATAACAAAACCAAGCAGCTTTTAACCAAACTATCCAGGATAACAAAACCAAGCAGCTTTTAAACAAACCATCCAGGATAACAAAACCAAGCAGCTCTTAACCAAACCATCCAGGATAACAAAACCAACCAGCTTTTAACCAAACCATCCAGGATAACAAAACCAAGCAGCTCTTAACCAAACCATCCAGGATAACAAAACCAACCAGCTCTTAACCAAACCATCCAGGATAACAAAACCAACCAGCTCTTAACCAAACCATCCAGGATAACAAAACCAAGCAGCTCTTAACCAAACCATCCAGGATAACAAAACCAAGCAGCTCTTAACCAAACCATCCAGGATAACAAAACCAAGCAGCTCTTAACCAAACCATCCAGGATAACAAAACCAAGCAGCTCTTAACCAAACCATCCAGGATAACAAAACCAACCAGCTCTTAACCAAACCATCCAGGATAACAAAACCAACCAGCTCTTAACCAAACCATCCAGGATAACAAAACCAAGCAGCTTTTAACCAAACCATCCAGGATAACAAAACCAACCAGCTCTTAACCAAACCATCCAGGATAACAAAACCAAGCAGCTTTTAACCAAACTATCCAGGATAACAAAACCAAGCAGCTTTTAACCAAACCATCCAGGATAACAAAACCAAGCAGCTCTTAACCAAACCATCCAGGATAACAAAACCAAGCAGCTTTTAACCAAACTATCCAGGATAACAAAACCAAGCAGCTCTTAACCAAACCATCCAGGATAACAAAACCAAGCAGCTTTTAACCAAACCATCCAGGATAACAAAACCAAGCAGCTCTTAACCAAACCATCCAGGATAACAAAACCAAGCAGCTCTTAACCAAACCATCCAGGATAACAAAACCAAGCAGCTCTTAACCAAACCATCCAGGATAACAAAACCAAGCAGCTCTTAACCAAATTATCCAGGATAACAAAACCAAGCAGCTCTTAACCAAACCATCCAGGATAACAAAACCAACCAGCTCTTAACCAAACCATCCAGGATAACAAAACCAAGCAGCTCTTAACCAAACCATCCAGGATAACAAAACCAAGCAGCTCTTAACCAAACCATCCAGGATAACAAAACCAACCAGCTCTTAACCAAACCATCCAGGATAACAAAACCAACCAGCTCTTCACCAAACTATCCAGGATAACAAAACCAAGCAGCTTTTAACCAAACCATCCAGGATAACAAAACCAACCAGCTCTTAACCAAACCATCCAGGATAACAAAACCAAGCAGCTTTTAACAAAACTATCCAGGATAACAAAACCAACCAGCTCTTCACCAAACTATCCAGGATAACAAAACCAACCAGCTCTTAACCAAACTATCCAGGATAACAAAACCAACCAGCTCTTAACCAAACTATCCAGGATAACAAAACCAACCAGCTCTTAACCAAACTATCCAGGATAACAAAACCAAGCAGCTCTTAATCAAACCATCCAGGATAACAAAACCAAGCAGCTTTTAACCAAACCATCCAGGATAACAAAACCAAGCAGCTCTTAACCAAACCATCCAGGATAACAAAACCAACCAGCTCTTCACCAAACCATCCAGGATAACAAAACCAACCAGCTCTTAACCAAACCATCCAGGATAACAAAACCAAGCAGCTCTTAACAAAACTATCCAGGGTAACAAAACCAACCAGCTCTTCACCAAACTATACAGGATAACAAAACCAACCAGCTCTTAACCAAACTATCCAGGATAACAAAACCAACCAGCTCTTAACCAAACCATCCAGGATAACAAAACCAAGCAGCTCTTAACCAAACCATCCAGGATAACAAAACCAAGCAGCTCTTAACCAAACCATCCAGGATAACAAAACCAACCAGCTCTTAACCAAACCATCCAGGATAACAAAACCAACCAGCTCTTAACCAAACCATCCAGGATAACAAAACCAACCAGCTCTTAACCAAACTATCCAGGATAACAAAACCAACCAGCTCTTAACCAAACCATCCAGGATAACAAAACCAACCAGCTCTTAACCAAACCATCCAGGATAACAAAACCAACCAGCTCTTCACCAAACCATCCAGGATAACAAAACCAAGCAGCTCTTAACCAAACCATCCAGGATAACAAAACCAAGCAGCTTTTAACCAAACCATCCAGGATAACAAAACCAACCAGCTCTTCACCAAACCATCCAGGATAACAAAACCAAGCAGCTCTTAACCAAACCATCCAGGATAACAAAACCAAGCAGCTTTTAACCAAACCATCCAGGATAACAAAACCAACCAGCTCTTAACCAAACCATCCAGGATAACAAAACCAACCAGCTCTTAACGAAACCATCCAGGATAACAAAACCAACCAGCTCTTCACCAAACCATCCAGGATAACAAAACCAAGCAGCTTTTAACCAAACTATCCAGGATAACAAAACCAAGCAGCTTTTAACCAAACCATCCAGGATAACAAAACCAAGCAGCTCTTAAACAAACCATCCAGGATAACAAAACCAAGCAGCTTTTAACCAAACCATCCAGGATAACAAAACCAACCAGCTCTTCACCAAACCATCCAGGATAACAAAACCAACCAGCTCTTAACCAAACCGTCCAGGATAACAAAACCAACCAGCTCTTAACCAAACCATCCAGGATAACAAAACCAAGCAGCTTTTAACCAAACTATCCAGGATAACAAAACCAACCAGCTCTTAACCAAACTATCCAGGATAACAAAACCAACCAGCTCTTAACCAAACCATCCAGGATAACAAAACCAAGCAGCTCTTAACCAAACCATCCAGGATAACAAAACCAACCAGCTCTTAACCAAACCATCGAGGATAACAAAACCAACCAGCTCTTAACCAAACCGTCCAGGATAACAAAACCAACCAGCTCTTAACCAAACCATCCAGGATAACAAAACCAACCAGCTCTTAACCAAACTATCCAGGATAACAAAACCAAGCAGCTCTTAATCAAACCATCCAGGATAACAAAACCAAGCAGCTCTTAACCAAACCATCCAGGATAACAAAACCAACCAGCTCTTAACCAAACCATCCAGGATAACAAAACCAACCAGCTCTTAACCAAACCATCCAGGATAACAAAACCAAGCAGCTCTTACCCAAACCATCCAGGATAACAAAACCAAGCAGCTCTTAACCAAACCATCCAGGATAACAAAACCAACCAGCTCTTAAACAAACCATCCAGGATAACAAAACCAACCAGCTCTTAACCAAACCATCCAGGATAACAAAACCAACCAGCTCTTCACCAAACCATCCAGGATAACAAAACCAAGCAGCTTTTAACCAAACTATCCAGGATAACAAAACCAAGCAGCTTTTAACCAAACCATCCAGGATAACAAAACCAAGCAGCTCTTAACCAAACCATCCAGGATAACAAAACCAAGCAGCTTTTAACCAAACCATCCAGGATAACAAAACCAACCAGCTCTTAACCAAACCATCCAGGATAACAAAACCAACCAGCTCTTAACCAAACCATCCAGGATAACAAAACCAAGCAGCTCTTAACCAAACCATCCAGGATAACAAAACCAACCAGCTCTTAACCAAACCATCCAGGATAACAAAACCAAGCAGCTCTTAACCAAACCATCCAGGATAACAAAACCAACCAGCTCTTAACCAAACCATCCAGGATAACAAAACCAACCAGCTCTTAACCAAACCATCCAGGATAACAAAACCAAGCAGCTCTTAACCAAACCATCCAGGATAACAAAACCAAGCAGCTTTTAACCAAACTATCCAGGATAACAAAACCAAGCAGCTTTTAACCAAACCATCCAGGATAACAAAACCAAGCAGCTCTTAACCAAACCATCCAGGATAACAAAACCAAGCAGCTTTTAACCAAACCATCCAGGATAACAAAACCAAGCAGCTTTTAACCAAACCATCCAGGATAACAAAACAAAGCAGCTCTTAACCAAACCATCCAGGATAACAAAACCAAGCAGCTTTTAACCAAACTATCCAGGATAACAAAATCAAGCAGCTCTTAACCAAATTATCCAGGAAAACAAAACCAAGCAGCTCTTAACCAAACCATCCAGGATAACAAAACCAACCAGCTCTTAACCAAACTATCCAGGATAACAAAACCAAGCAGCTCTTAACCAAACTATCCAGGATAACAAAACCAAGCAGCTTTTAACCAAACCATCCAGGATAACAAAACCAACCAGCTCTTCACCAAACCATCCAGGATAACAAAACCAAGCAGCTCTTAACCAAACCATCCAGGATAACAAAACCAACCAGCTCTTAACCAAACCATCCAGGATAACAAAACCAAGCAGCTCTTAACCAAATTATCCAGGATAACAAAACCAAGCAGCTCTTCACCAAACCATCCAGGATAACAAAACCAAGCAGCTCTTAACCAAACCATCCAGGATAACAAAACCAAGCAGCTCTTAACCAAACCATCCAGGATAACAAAACCAAGCAGCTCTTAACCAAATTATCCAGGATAACAAAACCAAGCAACTCTTAACCAAACCATCCAGGATAACAAAACCAACCAGGATAACAAAACCAAGCAGCTCTTAACCAAACCATCCAGGATAACAAAACCAAGCAGCTCTTAACCAAACCATCCAGGATAACAAAACCAAGCAGCTCTTAACCAAATTATCCAGGATAACAAAACCAAGCAGCTCTTAACCAAATTATCCAGGAAAACAAAACCAAGCAGCTCTTAACCAAACCATCCAGGATAACAAAACCAAGCAGCTCTTAACCAAACTATCCAGGATAACAAAACCAAGCAGCTCTTAACCAAACTATCCAGGATAACAAAACCAAGCAGCTTTTAACCAAACCATCCAGGATAACAAAACCAACCAGCTCTTCACCAAACCATCCAGGATAACAAAACCAAGCAGCTCTTAACCAAACCATCCAGGATAACAAAACCAACCAGCTCTTAACCAAACCATCCAGGATAACAAAACCAAGCAGCTCTTAACCAAATTATCCAGGATAACAAAACCAAGCAGCTCTTCACCAAACCATCCAGGATAACAAAACCAAGCAGCTCTTAACCAAACCATCCAGGATAACAAAACCAAGCAGCTCTTAACCAAACCATCCAGGATAACAAACCAAGCAGCTCTTAACCAAATTATCCAGGATAACAAAACCAAGCAACTCTTAACCAAACCATCCAGGATAACAAAACCAACCAGGATAACAAAACCAAGCAACTCTTAACCAAATTATCCAGGATAACAAAACCAACCAGCTCTTAACCAAACCATCCAGGATAACAAAACCAAGCAGCTCTTAACCAAACCATCCAGGATAACAAAACCAAGCAGCTCTTAACCAAACCATCCAGGATAACAAAACCAAGCAGCTCTTAACCAAATTATCCAGGATAACAAAACCAAGCAACTCTTAACCAAACCATCCAGGATAACAAAACCAACCAGCTCTTAACCAAACCATCCAGGATAACAAAACCAAGCAGCTCTTAACCAAACCATCCAGGATAACAAAACCAAGCAGCTCTTAACCAAATTATCCAGGATAACAAAACCAAGCAGCTCTTAACCAAACCATCCAGGATAACAAAACCAAGCAGCTCTTAACCAAATTATCCAGGATAACAAAACCAAGCAACTCTTAACCAAACCATCCAGGATAACAAAACCAACCAGCTCTTAACCAAACCATCCAGGATAACAAAACCAAGCAGCTCTTATCCAAACCATCCAGGATAACAAAACCAAGCAGCTCTTAACCAAATTATCCAGGATAAGAAAACCAAGCAGCTCTTAACCAAACCATCCAGGATAACAAAACCAAGCAGCTCTTAACCAAACCATCCAGGATAACAAAACCAACCAGCTCTTAACCAAACCATCCAGGATAACAAAACCAACCAGCTCTTCACCAAACTATCCAGGATAACAAAACCAACCAGCTTTTAACCAAACTATCCAGGATAACAAAACCAAGCAGCTTTTAACCAAACCATCCAGGATAACAAAACCAAGCAGCTCTTAACCAAACCATCCAGGATAACAAAACCAAGCAGCTTTTAACCAAACTATCCAGGATAACAAAACCAACCAGCTCTTAACCAAACCATCCAGGATAACAAAACCAAGCAGCTCTTAACCAAATTATCCAGGATAACGAAATCAACCAGCTTTTAACCAAACCATCCAGGATAACAAAACCAACCAGCTCTTAACCAAACCATCCAGGATAATAAAACCAAGCAGCTCTTAACCAAACCATCCAGGATAACAAAACCAAGCAGCTCTTAACCAAACCATCCAGGATAACAAAACCAAGCAGCTCTTCACGAAACCATCCAGGATAACAAAACCAAGCAGCTCTTAACCAAATTATCCAGGATAACAAAACCAAGCAGCTCTTAACCAAACCATCCAGGATAACAAAACCAAGCAGCTCTTAACCAAACCATCCAGGATAACAAAACCAACCAGCTCTTAACCAAACCATCCAGGATAACAAAACCAACCAGCTCTTCACCAAACTATCCAGGATAACAAAACCAAGCAGCTTTTAACCAAACCATCCAGGATAACAAAACCAACCAGCTCTTAACCAAACCATCCAGGATAACAAAACCAAGCAGCTTTTAACCAAACTATCCAGGATAACAAAACCAACCAGCTCTTCACCAAACTATCCAGGATAACAAAACCAACCAGCTCTTAACCAAACTATCCAGGATAACAAAACCAACCAGCTCTTAACCAAACTATCCAGGATAACAAAACCAACCAGCTCTTAACCAAACTATCCAGGATAACAAAACCAAGCAGCTCTTAACCAAACCATCCAGGATAACAAAACCAAGCAGCTTTTAACCAAACCATCCAGGATAACAAAACCAAGCAGCTCTTATCCAAACCATCCAGGATAACAAAACCAACCAGCTCTTAACCAAACCATCCAGGATAACAAAACCAACCAGCTCTTAACCAAACCATCCAGGATAACAAAACCAAGCAGCTCTTAACCAAACCATCCAGGATAACAAAACCAACCAGCTCTTAACCAAACCATCCAGGATAACAAAACCAACCAGCTCTTAACCAAACCATCCAGGATAACAAAACCAAGCAGCTCTTAACCAAACCATCCAGGATAACAAAACCAACGAGCTCTTAACCAAACCATCAAGGATAACAAAACCAACCAGCTCTTAACCAAACCATCCAGGATAACAAAACCAACCAGCTCTTCACCAAACCATCCAGGATAACAAAACCAAGCAGCTTTTAACCAAACTATCCAGGATAACAAAACCAAGCAGCTTTTAACCAAACCATCCAGGATAACAAAACCAAGCAGCTCTTATCCAAACCATCCAGGATAACAAAACCAACCAGCTCTTAACCAAACCATCCAGGATAACAAAACCAACCAGCTCTTAACCAAACCATCCAGGATAACAAAACCAAGCAGCTCTTAACCAAACCATCCAGGATAACAAAACCAAGCAGCTCTTAACCAAACCATCCAGGATAACAAAACCAACCAGCTCTTAACCAAACCATCCAGGATAACAAAACCAACCAGCTCTTAACCAAACCATCCAGGATAACAAAACCAAGCAGCTCTTAACCAAACCATCCAGGATAACAAAACCAACGAGCTCTTAACCAAACCATCCAGGATAACAAAACCAACCAGCTCTTAACCAAACCATCCAGGATAACAAAACCAACCAGCTCTTAACCAAACCATCCAGGATAACAAAACCAAGCAGCTCTTAACCAAACCATCCAGGATAACAAAACCAAGCAGCTCTTAACCAAACTATCCAGGATAACAAAACCAACCAGCTCTTAACCAAACCATCCAGGATAACAAAACCAACCAGCTCTTAACCAAACCATCCAGGATAACAAAACCAAGCAGCTCTTAACCAAACCATCCAGGATAACAAAACCAACGAGCTCTTAACCAAACCATCCAGGATAACAAAACCAACCAGCTCTTAACCAAACCATCCAGGATAACAAAACCAACCAGCTCTTCACCAAACCATCCAGGATAACAAAACCAAGCAGCTTTTAACCAAACTATCCAGGATAACAAAACCAAGCAGCTTTTAAACAAACCATCCAGGATAACAAAACCAAGCAGCTCTTAACCAAACCATCCAGGATAACAAAACCCAGCAGCTTTTAACCAAACCATCCAGGATAACAAAACCAACCAGCTCTTAACCAAACCATCCAGGATAACAAAACCAAGCAGCTTTTAACCAAACTATCCAGGATAACAAAACCAAGCAGCTTTTAACCAAACCATCCAGGATAACAAAACCAAGCAGCTCTTAACCAAATTATCCAGGATAACAAAACCAAGCAGCTCTTAACCAAACCATCCAGGATAACAAAACCAAGCAGCTCTTAACCAAACCATCCAGGATAACAAAACCAAGCAGCTCTTAACCAAACCATCCAGGATAACAAAACCAAGCAGCTCTTAACCAAACCATCCAGGATAACAAAACCAAGCAGCTCTTAACCAAATTATCCAGGATAACAAAACCAAGCAGCTCTTAACCAAACCATCCAGGATAACAAAACCAACCAGCTCTTCACCAAACTATCCAGGATAACAAAACCAAGCAGCTCTTAACCAAACCATCCAGGATAACAAAACCAAGCAGCTCTTAACCAAACCATCCAGGATAACAAAACCAACCAGCTCTTAACCAAACCATCCAGGATAACAAAACCAACGAGCTCTTAACCAAACCATCAAGGATAACAAAACCAACCAGCTCTTAACCAAACCATCCAGGATAACAAAACCAACCAGCTCTTCACCAAACCATCCAGGATAACAAAACCAAGCAGCTTTTAACCAAACTATCCAGGATAACAAAACCAAGCAGCTCTTAACCAAACCATCCAGGATAACAAAACCAACCAGCTCTTAACCAAACCATCCAGGATAACAAAACCAACCAGCTCTTAACCAAACCATCCAGGATAACAAAACCAACCAGCTCTTCACCAAACTATCCAGGATAACAAAACCAAGCAGCTTTTTACCAAACCACCCCTGATGATTATGATTTTGATGACGATGATGATGATGAAGAAGAAGAATAGCTACACAGATGTATTTTGTAAGATTTTGTGCGAAATCTCGTGATCAATTTGACATTAAATATTCCCCTAAACACAGACAATCAAACGACTTTCTCCATTCTTGCCGAGCACGTGCCATTTCACGTTGTCAAAACCTCGAACCTGCGGAACATGAACGTGGAGTGAAGGTTCAATTAAAATCCGCTCAGCGCTGCTGCTCCACAAACTGAGTGAACTTTCCCGCCGCACTTTTTGACAAATGTAAATGTATTTTTTTAGGGGGAAGGGGGTGACAGAATGCTGATGGGCTTCACGTTGTTGGAAAATTTCTATTTTCCATCAATCTCGGCATACAATTTAGGAACGAATGATGACGTTACAACGACACTCAGTGGAAACGAGATTGCTCTGAATGTGTATTTACATCAACTTTATTCCCATTGAGTGAAGTCGGAGTGAATGGATCGTTTATTGTACATACAAATATTACATTGTAGCGGTTACCGCTGGATGCACACAATCGCCTTGCACCGGCCAGAACACGGCCAGACGCGCCTCTCCCGGGCATGCCCGGACTCACTGTTCCCGGGCACGCCCGAACCTCCCGGGCACGCCCGGTCTCGTCTTTCCCGGGCATGCCCGCTCTCGCCTTTCCAGGGCTCGCCCAGAGCGTCCGGGCATGCCCGCTATCGCCTTTCCAGGGCTCGCCCAGAGCGTCCGGGCATGCCCGCTATCGCCTTTCCAGGGCTCGCCCAGAGCGTCCGGGCATGCCCGCTCTCGCCTTTCCAGTGCTCGTCCAGAGCGCCCGGGCACGCCCAGCCTCGACTTGCCAGGCCGCAGCCAAACACGCCCGGGCAGGTCCAGACTCGCCTTTCCAAGGCTCGCCCTTGACACCCGGGCATGCCCGGTATAGCTTTTCCCGGGCAAACTTCCCGACATAAATGTGTATATATATTGCTGCCCGATAAACGGGCTTTTGTCAGAATACCTGAGCTGTTTTGTTTCAATAAAGCAACTCGGACGAATTCCGTCTTTGGTCGCGTCAATTCTTTCGACTCGCGTTGGAGCGCAGCTCCTTCACTGGTGACCTACCGACATGGACACGGCAGTGACTCTTAAACTGCCTACCTTCTGGGAGGCTCACGCGGCTGTTTGGTTCGCCCAGGCGGACTCCCAGTTCGCCCTGCGAGGCATCACCGCGGACGACACCCGCTTCCACCACGTCGTGGCAGCGCTCGGTTCCGCCACCGCGGCCTGCGCCCTGAGCCTCCTCGAGCACCCGCCGGCTGCCGACAAGTATGACGCGCTGAAGACGCTCCTCCTCGACGCTTTCGCCCTCTCACCGGCGGCACGCGCACGGCGCCTGCTCGAACTGCCCGAGCTCGGCGACACGCGCCCGTCCGAGCGCATGGACTATATGCTCTCGTTGCTCGGTGAGCACTCTCCGGATTTTCTGTTCCGCGAGTTGTTCCTTCGCCAGCTGCCTCACCCGGTACGCCTTGCCCTGGCTGGCACGTCGATCACCGATCCCCGCGCCCTCGCCAGGGAAGCCGATAAGATCTCCTCGGCAGGCCAACACATCGGCGCGGCTACCTGGAGCCTGCCGCCGTCCGAGGCGACGCCCGAGCGCCCTGCGCGGTTGGAGGCCGAACTGCCGTTGAAACTGGCGGCCGCCACGCCGCACCGACCGCTTCCGACACGACGGCCGGGGCCTCCACCTGACCAGGTGTGGTGTTATTACCACGCCAGGTTCGGACACAAGGCTCGGACGTGCCGACCCCCATGCACTTTCGGCAAGTCGGGAAACGGCCGGGCCGGCGTTCATTCCCAGCCATGAGCGCCGGCCACTCGGGCAACTTGTTTTTTATTCGGGACAAAGCGTCCGGGCGGCGTTTCCTTTGTGACACTGGCGCCCAACTGAGCGTCATACCCGCCTCCGAGCAGGACAGGCGGGACGCCGTTTGCGGCCCCTCTTTGGTCGCTGCTAATGGCTCGGCCATACGCACTTTCGGCCCGCGCAACGTCACCCTCTGCTTCGGCAGCCAGCGCTTTCAGTGGACCTTTGTGACCGCCTGCGTCCCCATGGCTTTGCTGGGCGCCGACTTCCTCTGCGCGCACGGGCTGCTGGTCGACGTCAAACGTCGTCGCCTTGTCAACGCCGAGACCTTCAACTCCCTGGCGTGCACGATGAGCAGCTCCGCGCCGACCGAACTGGCGTGCGCCCTCCCGACGGCGAACGAGTTCGCTCGCCTGCTCGCGGAATTCCCGGCCCTCACACGGCCCACGTTTGCGGCCGTCGCAGTGCGGCATGGGATCGAGCACCACATACCCACTACGGGCCCGCCGGTCTACGCCAGGGCCCGCCGCCTCGACCCGGCCAAGCTCGCCGTGGCAAAGGCCGAGTTCGACGCGTTGGAGCACCTCGGCATCGTGCGGCGCTCCAATAGCGCGTGGGCCTCACCACTGCACATCGTGCCAAAGCCGGGGGGCAGATGGCGCCCGTGTGGCGACTACCGCCGCCTCAACGAAGCTACCACCCCCGACAGGTACCCGATCCCGCACATCCAGGACTTTTCCGCCCGTTTGGCGGGACGGGTCATATTTTCCAAAATTGACCTGATACGGGGATACCACCAGGTACCTGTCCGGGCGGCCGACGTCCCGAAGACGGCCGTCATCACGCCGTTCGGCCTGTTCGAATTTTTGAGGATGCCGTTTGGCCTCAAGAACGCGGCCCAGGCGTTCCAGCACTTAATGGACAGCGTGCTGCGCGACCTGCCATTTCTTTTCGTCTATCTGGACGACATCCTCATCGCCAGCACGTCCCGTGCCGAGCACCTCCTCCACCTCCGAACACTGTTCGGTCGCCTCAGCGAGCACGGCTTAATTGTCAACCCGGCCAAATGCCACTTCGGCACGACGACCGTTGAATTTTTGGGCCACCGCATCACCAAGACCGGGGCCGTGCCGCTGCCGACCAAGGTCGAGGCCATCACCACGTTCCCGCGTCCCCGTTCCATCAAGGCCCTACAAGAGTTCCTCGGCATGGTGAATTTTTATCACCGATTCGTGCCCCGCGCTGCTCAGCTCATGCGGCCCCTTTACGAGGCCCTCCGGGGCAAGCCGGCCAAGCATGACATCGTTTGGTCCACGGCCATGGACGCGGCCTTCGCGAGCGCAAAACGGGCCCTCGCCGACGCAACGCTGCTGGCTCACCCGGTGCTCAACGCGCCCATCGCCCTCACTACGGACGCCTCCAAATACGCGGTGGGCGCCGTCCATGAACAATGGGTGGACGGGGTTTGGCAGCCACTCGCTTTTTTCAGCCGGCAGCTCCGGCCGAACGAGTTAAAATACAGCACGTTCGACCGCGAGCTGCTCGGTCTATTCCTGGCCGTTCGCCATTTCCGACACCTCCTAGAGGGCCGCCCGTTTACGGCTTTTGTCGACCACAAGCCGTTGGTCTACGCAATGGCCAAAGTCACGGAGCCGTGGTCGGCCCGCCAGCAGCGCCACCTCTCCGCCGTGTCGGAATTCACCATGGACATCCAGCACGTCGCCGGCAAAGACAACGCTGTGGCCGACTGTCTTTCTCGGGCCAGCGCGAACGCGGTCCACCTCGGCGTGGACTTCGCGCTCATGGCGGCCGACCAGACCACCGACACCTCGGTGCAGGCCCTCCGGGCGGCGGACACGGGCCTCCGCCTGGCCGACATCCCCTTCGCGGGCACCGTCCTGCTCTGCGACGTCTCCCAGGGCCAGCCTCGCCCCATCGTGCCCGTTTCCTGGCAGCGCCGCATCTTCGCCTCCATCCACGGCCTTTCTCACCCGGGCCGGAAAGCTTCTCAGAAGCTGGTGTCGGCGCGTTTCGTCTGGCACGGCCTTCGACGGAACGTCCGCGACTGGGCCAACGCCTGCACGGCCTGCCAGCGGGCCAAGGTCCACCGCCACACCCAGGCCCCGCTGGCACCTTTCACCGTGCCTGCACGGCGTTTCGACCACGTCCACGTGGACCTGGTGGGTCCCCTGCCCCCATTGCGGGGGTTCACCCACCTGCTCACCATGGTGGACAGGACCACCAGGTGGCCGGAGTCCGTGCCCCTCACCTCCACCACCACCGCCGACATGGCGCAGGCGTTCATCGCCACCTGGGTCGCGCGCTTCGGCGCACCGGCGGACATCTCGTCCGACCGCGGCCCACAGTTCACGTCCGAACTTTGGGGCGCGGTCGCCCGCTCGTTGGGGGTCACGCTGCACTGCACCACGGCCTACCACCCCCAACCCAACGGGTTGTGCGAGCGGTTTCACCGCTCCATGAAGGCCGCACTCATGGCCGGCCTTCAGGACAACGGTTGGACCGACCGGCTGCCGTGGGTCCTTTTGGGCCTCCGCACGGCCCCCAAGGAGGACCTCCGGGCATCCGCCGCCGAGCTCGTCTACGGCCAGCCGCTCCGCGTCCCGGGCGAGTTCGTGCCCAACGCTACCAGTCCCTGGTCCGTCGCACACCAGCGCTCGGACCTCCAGGAGGCCGCCCGCCGATTTGCCCCCGTGCCAACGTCCCGCCACGGTGGCCCCCAGTCCTACGTCCCCCCGGCGCTTCGCACAGCGGAGTACGTCTTTGTGCGTCATGACGCGCACCGGGGGCCACTCCGGCCGCCGTACGATGGGCCCTTCCGGGTCCTGCGACGGGGCGACAAGTCCTTTGTCGTCGACGTTGGCGGCCGGTCGGACCGGATCTCTGTGGACCGCCTCAAACCGGCGCACATGGACGTCGACCGACCACCACGGTTGGCCCTTCCTCCGTGGCGAGGCCGCCCCCCATCCACAGTTCCCCCCGCTCGACCACCCACCACCATGTCGGACCCCTCCCCACGACCCTCCAGGGGTCGCTTTGGCCGGGTCATCCGGACCCCCCTTAAATTGACCCTGCCGGTGCAGGTCGATTCTGGAGGGGCGTGTGTAGCGGTTACTGCTGGATGCACACAATCGCCTTGCACCGGCCAGAACACGGCCAGACGCGCCTCTCCCGGGCATGCCCGGACTCACTGTTCCCAGGCACGCCCGAACCTCCCGGGCACGCCCGGTCTCGTCTTTCCCGGGCATGCCCGCTCTCGCCCTACCAGGGCTCGCCCAGAGCGTCCGGGCATGCCCGCTATCGCCTTTCCAGGGCTCGCCCAGAGCGTCCGGGCATGCCCGCTATCGCCTTTCCAGGGCTCGCCCAGAACGTCCGGGCATGCCCGCTCTCGCCTTTCCAGTGCTCGTCCAGAGCGCCCGGGCACGCCCAGCCTCGACTTGCCAGGCCGCAGCCAAACACGCCCGGGCAGGTCCAGACTCGCCTTTCCAAGGCTCGCCCTTGACACCCGGGCATGCCCGGTATAGCTTTTGCCGGGCAAACTTCCCGACATAAATGTGTATATATATTGCTGCCCGATAAACGGGCTTTTGTCAGAATACCTGAGCTGTTTTGTTTCAATAAAGCAACTCGGACGAATTCCGTCTTTGGTCGCGTCAATTCTTTCGACTCGCATTGGAGCGCAGCTCCTTCAACATCATTTTAAGATTCAAAACACTACCACTAACTACTACGACTACAGCACCACATACTAAAACTGTTATAATGCTCACAATAACCATTTCCACCGCCTTGTGCCGTTGGCCAGGGAGAGATTTTGTCCCAAGTCTTTCACGAACCGGCTGGCCAGGAGTTCCGATTGAAGTTGACTGAGGCAGGAATTTGTATATTTGTTCAGGATGCCGGCGATAACTCGCCCACTCTTCGCAGAACACAGTGGGACCTGAAATTCCCACCAACAACTCATCAAGTGTGTTACGTGCTCCTCCCCAAACCCCGGTCACAGTGTACCTCCGAGCCCCGAGAGGAGTCACGGCAGAAAGATGTGTTATTCTGTATGTCAAAGATCAATGGTGAAACCACACCAATTGTTACCAACAAACAAGTATTGTATTAAGGTCACACAAGAATAACAGTACAATAACAATATTAATCAATTGTACAACCAATATATAATTCCTATGATGGTACCATCAGTTTCGTGCAATGTAACTCACTGTGCTCCAAGTGAGTGAAAACAACATTCCCAATGTCTCTATCCCGGCATCAAGCCAAAGTCGATGTTGAAGCGATCGTCAGAACGATGTTGTATCGAGACCAGAATCCCGCTCGGTTGACAGTCACACTGCCAAAGATAGGCAAAAGTGTCCTCAAGAGGCTGCTGGGAAATCACACCTTCGGGTATGGACGTTCAACGGCTCCCAATCGGCGAACCACAAATTCACACTCAAAATCCACGTTACACACACACACCAGGTTAATGTCTGGATGTGGTGAAATGGTTGAAGCAAGGTGAAAAAACTGGAGCGATGCGAAAATCCAGCGTGAGGAAAAATGGCCAACGGTCCGTTCTCGAGACGTAACGGCACTCCAATGATTCTCTTCGGAATCAACTGCAAAACCTGTCACGCAGGTTTATCTGTCACAGCGATAACAACTCTGTCGCAGGAATCCCTTTCCCAGGAAACCCTAAAGTTCACTTGTGACCCTCGTTCGCCAGCGTTTGCTCAAAACCTCAACGCAGCTCGGCTCCTTCTCCAACCTCACTCGCTCCACCTCCTTTTCCTCCTCTTCTTTCTCTTCTTCTTCGTCCGGTTCCCGACCCGGTTTCTGGTTTCTTTTTAAAACACTAACTTTTTTACCTTTTGAAAACAGTTATCTCCAATTCACTTAAACGATAACAATAATAGTACATGCAACCAAAAATGTTTACAGTGGATGAGAACCACAACAACGGAAGTGACGAATCCGTAACAAGGGCTTGCGCTAGTGTTGCCAACATATGGTTGTTTGTCAATGCTATATCTTTTTAAATACTGCATATTAAATAAAATAATTAATTTACTTGAATTAATTTAAATTATTATTATTACATTATTATTATTAAATTAGATCATTAATTATTATTATTAATTATTATTATTATTAAATTAATAATTATTACTAATTATAAATTATTATAATTATTATTAATTATTATAATTATATTATTATTAATAATAATAATAATAAAATTACTATTAATTAAATTATTATTATTAAATTAATTATTAAATTTATTAATTTAAAATTAAATTTAAATACTGAGTATTAAAGCAAGGAAGAAGCATTCACCATTTTAATCGTTTTAGTATGATTCAGCCCAGATTCGAACCACCAACCTCCCAGACTCAGACGGGGTACGCTCCTTAATCAGGGTAACCATGGTGTAAGCCTGGTGGTGGCTTGACGGTTAAGATCTTAGCCTGTCATCCTTCCCAGGTTCCAGAAAATGATGCTATCAGCAGCCACAGGATGCATACGGAGCACAAGCACACCACCAGGTCTGTTTTCATGTCTCGATGCCCATGACATTGATGGTGCACATATTGATGTCTTCCTCCTTTATGCAAAACACCAGGGCGACAGTTTATAGCTGGGTCAGGATTCAAACCCAGTCTAGATAGCTCTAAGATGAGCACACATACATCTAAGCGTAAAATATCCCATCAACCTTTCAAAATATTGTTACGGTACGCGGTTAAGGATGGTATGTTTGCCGAGCGGAGGCTCCGCGACCGAACAGTTGTTCCCCGACTAAACCCGATTCACCCGATTCACCCAGACGTTGGCCGTATCGCGCCACAGCTACTCAATAGGGAAAAGACAAAGACGACGGATGCAAAGAGGACGAAGAAGACGTACAGAAGAGTAACGGGGTTTATTATCTACACACACATAAGCAAAAAAGAGCAGTCACGATCATTTACAGGTGACATGAGACGCAGGTGACACAGTGGAAATTACTAGCTTAGACAGACTTAGTTACTACCCAGGACAGCACGAACAAAACAAACTCACGTAGGCAAAATGGGGAACTTGCAGGCAGGAATGGCTGGAAAGGATGAGCAGGTGGGATCACAGGGCACAGCAAGCAGGTCCACTCCGGGCGGGAAGCGGGGAGCCGGCAGCTCCTTGTATTCCGCCTTACAGCGCACACCGTCAGGGCTTCACGCGGCTGGTTGAAACGGGGCTGCACTCCTCTGCTGTATCTCTCGTGTAGCTTGTTTCGTAAAAGCTCCTCGGCTTTCTCTTGGACCCTTTCTTTTCGTGTACCTCTCCACGCAGCTCAGCTCGTATTCCCTGCCTCTCACTTCTCTCCAGCTCATCCGCGATCTTCGCACCCTTCTCGCATACCGTTAGCGCGGGTCTGACACGCCCTCTTCGGTTTCGGTACCGCCCTCTCCCCCGTGCTCTGTTTCGTGACCTTGTATGGTAATCCCACGGGCTTGTCTCCTTATTTGGGCATCGCGCCGACGGCACGCCCCTCGTGGCAAGCCATGGGCTTGTTTCCTTATTTGGGCATGGGGCTGCACAGCCCCGCCCTTCGTGGCGCGCCCTGAGCTTGCCTCTCCCTGGCGACCCCGCCCCTCCTGTTCAAACAGAGCACGGAGTGCATATTCACTATAGCAGCGAATTGAGAGGGCGTGCACCTCATGCTTGTGAACTGCTTTACCCACAGATGGAGAGTTTGGCTGGGAAATGGAATTATTGAAGGGGAGCTATTCTCTATTGATTCGGTGCAATGGAGTGTCATTCTAATGGAAGACAAGGCCTTACTCTAAAACACATAATAAGATATAAGCTATCGAACAGGGGTATTCTATGATTGGCTGACGTGTATGCTTTATGGACTTAACTACCGAGACGCCCTTTTTATCTTTACACAACTCCGGAGGCAGGAGGGGCCATATCCAACCAAGGTTACACAACAATTTACCACTACAATACACACAATCAAAAAAATGCCATCCTCATATCCGCAACACTGCACCCTCCTCCTCTTAGGCACGGCCCGGGCCTACAACTTTTAAGTTAGTGTGACACGTAGGTGTAGTTTCCTCTACTTTTAACCTGACCCTGAGTGCGACAGTTTTAAAACATAGATAAATGTGTCCCGCTGCTCCATTGCACCCTGCCTAACAGACACGCCCACAGCTAACCGAATTGCGGAATGGTCTTCAAACTACACACTGACGGTGGGGAGCATTATTTACAGTGACACTACTTTTATTTACAAGACTAACCCAGGACCTGTGATTGTTCTTTCTGGGGGGGAGACAGTCTGCTCTGCATCAATGCACCATGAAAGCACCCCAAAACGCACCAAAGCACCCTCAAGCACCAATCGGTGCAGTCACCACAGTTCAATGAATGTTCAATGAATTAAAATAAAATCAACAACCCCTAACCCTGCAGGTGATCTCTTGCTCTTCGGCTCCCTCTGCTGGCTATTATTATTTCTTCCAGTTGTTGTCATTCTTTCATTTTCTTACTGGCGGCCTATTTGCAATAAAGCTTGCCCAAACGTGTCCATTTTATTTTCTTTATTTATGGCCCACAGGGCCGACTACGTGTGGTTCACCTGTGGGGCATCGGTGCCCTGTGGCCAAGGTCCGCCAGCAAGATTTCGGGCCCTCATGGCCGGTTCCAGCAGAGGGCCCATGCCTCAACCCATGGGGTCTATAAGTGGTGCCCGGCCACAGACATGTGGTCCATAATGTGGTGCATCGATGCAGACAGCTGGTTCTGGGAGTTCCGGGCGCACAATGGAGGACTCACGCACGCTCCCCTTGGCGCACAGGTCATGTGGGAGACAAAAGGGGGAAGACAAATGAGCGAGGGGTAAGGTCACAAGGGTACACATCAATAAGGCAATGCAGGGCGAAATGCGTACGGAGAGCGAAGTGAGAAAGCTCGTCCCTACTGTACGTCACCCCCCCCCCCCCTGTCACCTACACTACCCTTGCCCTTACCCCACATTTACAAAAATCTACACATTTACAAATCCGTCACTACTGTCACGTCTTCCCCATATTTCCCTTATACCATATTCGTCTCCACAATCCCTCTAGCCAAAATTTGCCATCACCCAATTCATCATCAACCCTCATAAGGAGGAAGAGATGGAACACAAAGCACAATGTCACACCCACGTCATGATGCGTCTCACAATCCAAAACATTTGCCTCAAAAATAATTAAACATGGCATGGTGTGGAGGTACGTCATCTCAGGTGAGTGGATGCAGATGGTGCAAGGAGATTTCAATCCTAACTATCCTCTAAATGACTTTAAAACACTTTACACTACCTGGGGTCTTTCCCTGCCAATCCATTGGCCAACTTACACTATGGGTTCTAAAAACCGATTCCCATTGACCAAACTGTGGTGCTCATCAATTTGGGGTCTCACTCCCCCGATTCATCTCCCGGTGCCCTTGCACAATTTCGGGGCTGGGTCGTGTCGCTCTCCCAGCAGGTCTACCCACCTGCACACCTCCACCACTGTAGTTGCCACCCGAGCTTACCTAGTTCCTCACCCTAACCTATCTAATTGGGGAAGGCCCCTCCTGGCTCTGTCACCCCTTGGTGCCCTCTGGCACTGGGCTACCCGGGTCCGTCCTCCGGATCCTCGGGCCCCATCCACAACTACCGGCTCCCAGAGCCCACCTGCGGCCTCACCTGGCCGACATCCTCACAGTGGTGGAGTGCCCAAACCAACTACACACACTAACAGGCTACACGCCCAGCCATTTCCACAACACTAATGCACCCATCCATATTCCATTCTTTCACCCGCACCACAGATGCCAATATCCAACCACAATTTACCTATACCCTCTACCTAACACTTACACTACCCGCCCCGGGTATTCGTGATGGGGGTCCATCCTTCCCCCATTCACACCTTCGCAACATCCACTCCACTCCACAATTTCCACCATACTCACTCCACTACCATCCACTCCAATACTCCATTTATTCCACACTCCATGTATTCCATACAACCATTCTCCATACACCTGTTCTTCATACCTGTTGTTGCACACCTGTGCACTCACACCTGGTGCCCCTTACACTTCCATACACCTCCAACACTCACACGGCATCATCTGCACTACCTGTTGCCCTGCTAACTTAGTGCTCCCCGGCTTCCCTTTAAACTAAGCACATACCACGTCATTATAATCCACTCTAATCTACCTGCGTCCCCACTACAGGTGTCATTGTCACTAACTAACCTTACCGTTATCTAATGTCATTTCTCTAGATCCCTACACACGATATATCCTAACCCTCCCGGGCTAGTTTTCACTGCCAAACCCCATAAATCTAGTGCTCCTTTGCCCCCCTTGTGAGGGATGACAGAGTTGCCATCCCACCACATGGGGCATCTCTTACTACCATCCCCCCAGTCCTCTGACGCTACGAGCCCCCGTCGCAAGAGGTACTGGGTCCTGCCTCGGCATCTAGAGCCGTGGCGATTCATGAGGGCGCCTGCTCGCCGGCATAAGGTCTTATCCGATCGGCATGGACGATCCGAGGGGGGGCCCGTGGCCCCATTTTGATCTTAATGACCACGTCACAGATTTGCGACAGGACGACTCCCGGGCCTTGCCAGGGGGAGGTGAGTTTCGGGCACCTGCCCTTCCGCCTCCGGGGATTAAAGAACCAAATCTTCATCCCCAGAGCGTATTGACTCCCCTGGCTCCGGTCGTCGTACCTGCGCTTCATCTTGGCCCCCGCCAGATGGAGCTGGCGGCGGGCGAAGGCATGGGCCCGCTCCATGCCTTCCTCCAAGTGACGTGCGTAACCCTCCCTCGGCGGTGTATCCATGGTGTCTGGCACGGGACTGCATAGCAAGTCGGCGGGAGCCCGTAACTCCCGCCCATACATAAGCAACGCTGGACTGCATGCGGTGGCCCCGTGCTGGCTAGTTCGGTAGGCCATCAACAGGTACGGGAGATGTTCGTCCCAGTCATCCTGACGGGTGGTGGTGAACAATGCCAGTTGTTGGATCAATGTTCGATTGAACCTTTCCACCATCCCGTCAGATTGTGGCCGCAAGGGCGTGGTCCTGGTTTTCTGAATTGACAGGAGTCTACACACATCTTTTAGCAATTGACTTTCAAAATTTCGACCCTGATCGGTGTGCAGCTCCTGTGGAATCCCGTGCCGACATACAAATCCTTCTACGAAGGCCTGCGCCACAACCCCGGCTTCTTGGTTGGGGAGGGCGTAGGCCTCCGGCCACTTGGTGAAATAGTCCATCACAACGAGGATATACTTATTACCTTGGCGGGTGCGGGGCAGCGGTCCTAGAATATCCATAGCCACCCGCTCAAGGGGGGCCCCCACCTGATGTAATTGAAGGGGGGCCCTCATCCTCCGTGCTGGTCCCTTTTTGGCAGAACAGGCGTCGCATCTCCGACACCAGTCCTGTATGTCGCGCCCCATATTCACCCAATAGAACTTCCGGCGGACCCGAGATATTGTCTTTGTCCTGCCCAAATGGCCGCCGGAGCGGGTACCATGCACCTGTTGTAAGATGACGTTCTTGAATTTGTCTGGGACTATCACCAGCCAGGAAGTTCTATCAGAGGGAACCTCCACCCACTTGTGATATAAGATGTTGCCTTTCAACTCCAGGGTCTGCCACTGAGCCCAATACGCCTTTGTTTGCACCCCGAGGGGGGTGACCTCTTCCCCCTTTGGTTTTTGCCCCAATTTGACCCAATTGAACACCGGCCCCAGGACAGGATCCTCCTGCTGGGCCGTGCTCCAAGCCAAATCTCCAAATTCCTCGTCCGCGGTTAGTGGCAAAATTGGCCCTCTCACCCGGGTTGCCCGGACGACGAGAATCGGGGCAGAATCGCCCAATTGTTCCCTCTCCTCGTGTCTCGCACAAAATTTGCAGTTTTCCCCCAGACAAGGACGCCGAGAGAGTGCGTCCGCATTACCATGGGCCTTCCCGGCCCTATGGGTCACATTGAAATCGTACTGCTGCAACTTTTCCAACCACCTTGCAATTTGGCCCTCCGGTTCCTTGAACCGAAGGAGCCATTGCAGGGAGGAATGGTCAGTTCGAACCGAAAATTTCCGCCCGTACAGGTACGGGTGGAAATGGTTCATGGCAGCCAGCATAGCCAATAACTCTTTGCGAGTGACACAATAATTTCGCTCGGGCCTACTTAAGGCCCGACTATAGTAACCAATCACTCTCTCCACGCCCTCCTGTGTCTGAGACAAAACTGCGCCCAATCCTTCCTGGCTCGCATCTGTGTCCAGGGTAAATGCCCCGTTGCTAGTGGGGTGAGCTAGAAGGGGTGCGGATGTTAGACACCCCTTCAATTTTTTGAAGGCCTCGTGGCACTCCCGCGTCCAATTAAATCGCGTCACCTTCTCCGTAAGCCGGTGGAGGGGATGGGCCAACTCCACAAATTTTGCCACAAAGCGCCGGTAGTAGGAGCAGAGTCCTAAAAATCCCCGCACCTCTTTGATGGTACGTGGTGCGGGCCACTCCTCTACCGCTTTAATTTTGTCTGGGTCCGTTTTTACCCCCTCGCAGCCGATCACGTGACCTAGATAGGCCACCTCTCTTGCAAACAAAGTGCACTTACTCGGGCTCAGCTTTAACCCTGCCTGCCTGAGGCACCCGAACACCTGGTCCAAATTAGCTAACGCCTGGGGGAAGGTCTTGGCATGTACCAGGACGTCATCCAGGTATACCAGGCATGATTGCCATGGCATTCCGCCTAGCACATGCTCCATTAATCTCTCAAAGGTGGCGGGGGCGTTACACAAACCAAACGGCATCACAGTGAACTGATACAGCCCCTTACCTGTGGAAAATGCCGTTTTCTCCTTCCCTGTCCGATCCATCTCCACCTGCCAATACCCACTCTTGAGGTCCAAAGTTGTGAACCAATTTGAGCCCGCAACGGCATCGAGGGTGTCATCAATCCTTGGTAGGGGATATGAGTCCTTGAGTGTCACGTTGTTTAGCTGGCGTTAGTCCACGCAGAACCGCGTGGTCCCATCTTTCTTTTTGACCAGCACAACAGGTGACATCCAAGGACTTCCCGAGGGCTCGATCACGCCTGCGTCGAGCATCTTTTCAACCTGCTCGTCAGCTTCCGCCCTCTTGCTCCAAGGGAGCCGTCGGGCGGCCTGACGAATAGGCCGGGCCTCACCGGTGTGGATCTGATGTTTCACCAGGCCCGTACGTCCAATATCCTCGGTGGACAAGGAGAAGAGGTCCAAATGGGACCCAACCAGTTTGTGTAAGGCCTCCCTCTGGGTACCTCCCAACTCTATGCTACTCCGATTTACCATCTCGCAAATGGGATCGGGCCAATTCCTAGAACTTATTGAAGGCTCCCCCTGGGGCCGGCTCGGCTGGATGTTCTCGCCCCTCACTGACGCGACTTCTCTCACTGGGGTGCAGCCAGCTACCTTCGTGCCCCTCACTATAGTGCGTGGTTCGGTGCTAATATTAATTACTCGGACGGCCACTACCGGCCCGTCCGTTTTTACAAGGGTGCGGCCCACGATTAAACCAGGTATGGATCGCGCTGCCACCGGTTCGACCAGGCCGCAGGACTCCTGCCATGTCGGGCGAGCTGACCATCGGGCCGGCACCATGGCCTCGGCCCTCGGAGGGATGGTCACGGCCTCAGGAGCCTCCAGCTCCACCCTCTCGGCCGTGCTCACCCCCTCCAATGGTAGCTCTTCCACCCCCCATTGCAGGATCCCCCGGCCCAAGTCGATTTTACAACCGCTGGCAGTCAACAAATCCAACCCTATTAAGCACGGGTCGCACACCTCCGCCACCCAAACCTCTATCTCTTGCTTTACCGATCCCAACTTGAGGGTCACGAAACCACGCCCTATGATCGGAGCCGTTGCCCCGGTAGCCAGCTGCAAGCTATGATTTTCCAGACGCTGGATTTTACCCCAGCCGTCTGCACTCGAATTAAGGACCACGGGGCTGATGATCGTGGCGCTGGCTCCCGTGTCCACCACAGCGTCTACCCCCACGCCGGCAATTTTGCACCGAATTGTCAAACTACCCGTTCCAATTTGGCCACAATGAATGACCTGTCGCGTCAACGAGGGCTTCTCCCCATCCCCTACTGCCGAACACCGCCCTGCATGCCCGGCACGTTCTAGTTTCCCGGGCCCTGGCGGGGGGGGGGTGTCTGAGGTCGGCTAGGCCGATCGATACGGGGCGGAGTTGAGGGTATCGGTTGGCGGGGAACGTCCCGGCGCGGAGCTCGACACTCCCACGCACGGTGACCCATCCGAGCACAATTATAGCACCTCACCTGGTAAGGTGCTTGCCTCCGGTATTCCAAATTCCCCCCCCCTGTATGTCCGAATTGGGGTACTCTGTCGGGGACTACCGGGGGCCACCACTGGAGCCGCCTGCCACGGTCCAGGTCCCGCTAGACGCCGATCCACCAGCCTCCGAACCATGCTCTCCAGGTCAGGGCCCCCTTAGGGGGCCGCCCCCATCTCGGGCCCCACCTGACGCACCGCCACTGCGTGGCGCTCGCCTCCCCGGGCCAGGGGCCTCGCTGCTTCCCAACGGGCTGCAGCGTCGGCCGCCTGACTCATGGTCTGCGGGCGCCACATGGCGAGCTGTTGTCGGAGCTCCAGATCCGGAAGGGCCTGAATAAAGTGATCCAGCGCCAGGCTTTCCTGGGAACTCGCTGCCATGTCTGCGTGTGCAATCCCTACCGCGCGGCGAATATCGTGAGCAAGTTCCCCGATGGTCTCCTGGGGCTTGCGTTTACGCTGCGCAAGTTGAGCTTTAACAAGCTCGCTTTGCTGCTCGATACCGAAACGGTTAATTAAAGCCGCACGGAGAGCTGACAGGGTGAGAGCACCCGGTGGTAAAGCTGTCAGCACCTCCGCCGCCGCACCGCGCAGCGCCTCTACCAGGTGTATTCCACCTTCGTCCGGACTCCAACCATTGCCTCGGCACACGTACTCAAACTGCGCCAGGTACGCCCTCAGATCACTCTTGCCGTCATACGGCGCGAGTGGTACCTTGTGGGTGCCCGAAGGCCGGACCCCGCGCGTCACTCCTGGCGGGATCAACGCGGGACCGAACCTTTCGGGCTCCCACAGTGCGCTATTCCCGGGGGGCTCCCGCGCGTCCCCCGTCCCTCCAAACACTACCCCTCTTGGTGTCGATGCCTGGGTCGCCCTTCCGCAACCCGCTACCCACTCCATACCCACACATCCTTGCTCACCAGCACCCCCCTCACTCCCCATAGCCAGACCTCCTTGCACACCTCCTCTTTCCACACACTCCGGACCAGTCACACACCTCACCATTGGTCCCTCACGAACACCCGGGTCTAAATCAACCCCCAAGCCGACTGAAGCTCCCCTCACATCATATACATTTCCTCGTATATCGCCACTCACCTCGGTACCTCGTCGTCGCACCTCCTCTGCCACCTGCAAACTCTTTATTTGGTTAGTGAGCACATCATCATGATTTGAACACAGACCTTGCACATACTCCATCACTTCCTCCCTTATCTCCTTTTTAGTTTCCCTCCGTCTCTTCTTAATTTCACTCACCCCTTCTTCCACCTCCTCTAATTTTTCCTTTACCTCCATCTCCCTGTGCACCCCCTCTATCTCTTCCTCTAACGCCACTTTAACCGTTTATATGTGCGTCCTCACGTCTCGGTCCTTCGTCTCCATTACTTCTGTCACCTCTTCCAACTTCTTCGTCAACCCCTCATGTACCATCTGACATTCCTTCTGTGTCGTTATTAATTCGTTCTTAATGTCTTTTTGTGTCGCTTTTAACCCCCCGATTATTGCCGTGTTCTTTTCCACTTGGTCCACTAGTTCCTTTTGTCCCACTGTCAGCTGTTCTACTCCCCTCGTCAGACCCTCTATTCCCCCCTGTAACCTAGCCGTAATATTCCTCACCTCTTTCTCTATACGCTTTTCACCTCGCTTTACCTCCTCGCGTACCCCCGAGACCTCCTCACTTACACCTCGTCGTATCTCCTCTTTCATCTCCTCCCTCTCTTTTGTAGATGCCACCCTCATCTGTCCCATTTCATCCCTCTGAGCATCCAATTTGGTTTCTACCCCGACTTTTACCTCCTCTATCTGCTCTCCCATTTGTTTAATTTCTCGGGCGGATTGCTCCCCTATCTCCCGCAATTTGTCTTCCATCCTACCTTCTAACCCCCTTCACCCATTTTTCACCCCCTCTAACTGATTCTCCTGGGCAGCCATTCTATTTTCCACCCCCGTTAACCCATGTTTCACCCCTTCTATCCCATTGTCTAACCCCTCAAATTTCTTGTCTAATCCCTTAAAATTATTGTCTAACCCCTCAAATTTCTTGTCTAATCCCTTAAAATTATTGTCTAACCCCTCAAATTTAGCTTCTAGCCGTTCCCCCATTTCTCCCATTTTGCCCCCCATTTCGCCCCCCATTATCCCCATACTGTGTTTCAAACCTCCAATTTGGTCTCCCATTCGGCCCTCCAATCGCTCACCCTGAGCATCCATCCGGTTCCCCAAGTCATTCCTCAGGTCTTCACTTGTCTGGACCATGAGCGCCCTTATTTGTATCATAAAGAGATCCAAATTCACCGGTGCTGCTACGGTCACGGGCGCCGCCAGATTTGGTGCCGCTGTAACCGCGTGCGCAAAGGCGCCATTTTGCGTGCCCGTAACCTCGTGCGCGAGAGCACCATTTTGCGCGTCTGAAACCTCCGCAACCACATTGCCATTTTTCTCCTCCTCCCTTTCCTCCACATACATTTCCCCGAGGTCCTGGGTCGATTCTACTCCGTCTATCTCTATCTCTCCCACCGGCATCCCGTCGCCTTGACCAGCCATGGCGCGATTTCAAAATTCGGGTTTTGCTTTACAACACAAATTTCCAGCAGCTCGTAATTTTGAGCGCGTTAAGCGCGATTCGGGTCCGATCCGACACTCCTGACACCAATTGTTACGGTACGCGGTTAAGGATGGTATGTTTGCCGAGCGGAGGCTCCGCGACCGAACAGTTGTTCCCCGACTAAACCCGATTCACCCGATTCACCCAGACGTTGGCCGTATCGCGCCACAGCTACTCAATAGGGAAAAGACAAAGACGACGGATGCAAAGAGGACGAAGAAGACGTACAGAAGAGTAACGGGGTTTATTATCTACACACACATAAGCAAAAAAGAGCAGTCACGATCATTTACAGGTGACATGAGACGCAGGTGACACAGTGGAAATTACTAGCTTATACAGACTTAGTTACTACCCAGGACAGCACGAACAAAACAAACTCACATAGGCAAAATGGGGAACTTGCAGGCAGGAATGGCTGGAAAGGATGAGCAGGTGGGATCACAGGGCACAGCAAGCAGGTCCACTCCGGGCGGGAAGCGGGGAGCCGGCAGCTCCTTGTATTCCGCCTTACAGCGCACACCGTCAGGGCTTCACGCGGCTGGTTGAAACGGGGCTGCACTCCTCTGCTGTATCTCTCGTGTAGCTTGTTTCGTAAAAGCTCCTCGGCTTTCTCTTGGACCCTTTCTTTTCGTGTACCTCTCCACGCAGCTCAGCTCGTATTCCCTGCCTCTCACTTCTCTCCAGCTCATCCGCGATCTTCGCACCCTTCTCGCATACCGTTAGCGCGGGTCTGACACGCCCTCTTCGGTTTCGGTACCGCCCTCTCCCCCGTGCTCTGTTTCGTGACCTTGTATGGTAATCCCACGGGCTTGTCTCCTTATTTGGGCATCGCGCCGACGGCACGCCCCTCGTGGCAAGCCACGGGCTTGTTTCCTTATTTGGGCATGGGGCTGCACAGCCCCGCCCTTCGTGGCGCGCCCTGAGCTTGCCTCTCCCTGGCGACCCCGCCCCTCCTGTTCAAACAGAGCACGGAGTGCATATTCACTATAGCAGCGAATTGAGAGGGCGTGCACCTCATGCTTGTGAACTGCTTTACCCACAGATGGAGAGTTTGGCTGGGAAATGGCATTATTGAAGGGGAGCTATTCTCTATTGATTCGGTGCAATGGAGTGTCATTCTAATGGAAGACAAGGCCTTACTCTAAAACACATAATAAGATATAAGCTATCGAACAGGGGTATTCTATGATTGGCTGACGTGTATGCTTTATGGACTTAACTACCGAGACGCCCTTTTTATCTTTACACAACTCCGGAGGCAGGAGGGGCCATATCCAACCAAGGTTACACAACAATTTACCACTACAATACACACAATCAAAAAAATGCCATCCTCATATCCGCAACAATATCAACAAATGTATCGATAAATACCTTATAGGATTACGCTAGCACATACCGTACCACGTATCCATCCAGTGTACATCAGTACAAGACAATTCCATCTCCATTTAATATTCACTGAAGCTGTTGAACCCCCCCAGGTCTGTTTTCATGGTCTTACTAATTTTATTAGTAAAAAAAAATTAGGACTAATAAAAATAAAAACTAAGAATTGAGTATTATTTTCTTTTATTTTTATTAGTACTATAGGTTTGTTTTTATTTTTATTTTTATTAGTACTATAGTACTATAGGTTATTTTTATTAGTACTATAGGTTTGTTTTTATTTTTATTTATTATTAGTATTATAGCACTATAGGTTATTTTTATTAGTACTATAGGTTTTATTAGTACTTATTAGTATTAGTTTTATTAGTACTACCGATTTCATCAGCGGGTACTACAGGTTTGCTCTCCGTCTGTCTGTCCGTCCGTCCCATCTGTGGTTTTTGAGACTTTTTTCCCATACCCTTCAACATATTGAACTGAAACCCGGTACATGGCTTAATTATGACGAGTTATAGAAAAGGTTCAAGTTTCAGGGCGTTTCATCAATCAATTTTTCACAGAGTTATGCCCTTTTTTGACTTACAAAATATCACATCGGTCGGTAGGGGACATGTATTGCGAAGCAATTTATTCTCTCTCTTGTCTAATGAGCCGCCCATACTCCAAACCCAGCAATCTCTTTTAATCGAAATATTTCCATCTATCAGATCATTTGTCCGTGCAGGGATCGAAGACCCCCCCCCCCCCCCCCCACCCCTTTCCCGTGCCTTCCCATGCCAGATCTCCCGATGTCCCTGCTCTCAAATGTTGTACTTGTGTGCTTCCCTCTCTCTCCCCATCTTGTCTCCCGTTCCCTTTATTTTATGTTTTATGTGTCGGTTTTTTGTGATTAATGTTAGCTCTTTCACGAGCCTCGATGTTGTATACAAAAAAAAAAGAAGCATACCTCCACCTGGTTGGCCATATCACTCAATGGTGAAGAATCACTTAAAAATTCTACTAGCTGGATCCGGATCCGAATCTTCACCATAATTGAATCGATTCTTCCTCGTCACCCACACAACCGGTCCAACAAGTTTCGTCCAAATCCATCCATAACTTTTTGAAATATCCTGCTATGTATCGTTTTTGTCCCTGTCTCCCAATGGTGAAGAATCACTTCGAAGAAATTAAATAATTCTTATATCCGAATACATATTCAGATCTTCATCAAAATCGAATCTATTTGTCCTTGTCAGACACACAACCTGTCGACCAAGTTTCGTCTAAATCCAAAAAAAAGACAAAATGCGGAATGTACCTTTCCCCTCAAACGAATCCCCTCGCCTGGCACACAATTAACGGCTAGGTCCGAGGAGCACGCAGTCTGTTGCACCACACGTGTTTAGCAGTCGTCTGTTAGACCCCCTCCATGAGCACGACCCCGGGTGTACCGCAGGAGATGAGTTGTGAACAAATGTCCTGATGCGCGGGAAACGGGACATCTGCATTGACAGCCGCAATGCGCCTGTCAATGGCGCTCGGAAAGGCGCCCGCTGAAGAAGGACGCCTTTTATCTTCCATTTTCGACCTCTCGCTTTAAAAACCGAGAGGCGCTTAATGGAGACCTGTCCTCGAAGCACCACGAGGCGCTGCTGAAATGGTATTGAAAGGCAGGTGCGGTGGCATCCCGAGCTGGAATATGCTATTGGACCATTTACGGCCGCTCTCCCTTAAATGGCATCAATCTGCACGGAACACGGCGATATGACAAATATCAAATACAAATATCAAAAATGGATAAGACGAATACAAAAGATGTGAGGGTCATTCTTTTTTTGCCATTTAGCGTCTGAGAGATTGCACATTATTGTCATTCTCAACTTCAAGGCTGAAGAGATTTTGAGAAGAGCGAGGCGCAGAGTACCTTCTCCCTCCCCTCGATTTTCATAGTTACTATTACTAGGCGTGCCTAGATGCCCGATTTTCATCAAAACACAGCG
Organism: Myxine glutinosa; assembly: GCF_964187855.1. Taxonomy (NCBI): domain Eukaryota; kingdom Metazoa; phylum Chordata; class Myxini; order Myxiniformes; family Myxinidae; genus Myxine; species Myxine glutinosa. Next base: position 73,765,279 of record NC_136261.1, on the reverse strand, counting down.
TGTTGCATATGTATCTGTGAATCTCAACACGGATGTAGACGGACATGAAACATGCGAAAAAGGATCTTTGATAGCGCACTGTTGTTGGCGTGGGCACTTCGGTTGTTGGTGTTGTTGTTGTTGTTGGTGTTGTTGTTGTTGTTGTTGTTTGTGTGCTCCTTCAATGTACTTTTATAAACAAAGTCTAAATAATATAATAATAATAAATAATATAAATAATAACAAAATAATTATTATATAATAATAATAAATACAATAATAAAAAAAAGAACTGCCTTTTCAGGCCATTTTCCCCGCTTTGATACAACCCCACTTTGATACAACCTCGCTTTGATACAACCTCGCGTTGATACAACCTCGTGTTGATACAACCCCACTTTAATACAACCCCACTTTGATACAACCCCACTTTGATACAACCCCACTTTGATACAACCCCACTTTGATACAACCCCACTTTGATACAACCCCGCTTTGATACAACCCCGCTTTCCTTAGACACGCTTTGATACAACTTTGCTTTCATACAACCCCACTTTCATCATAATTAAACCTACACTGAAAGGTCACATGGCTGGAGAAGATCAAATATAAAGTTTCCTCTTCTTCACACAATAACAACTTCTAGCTTCCAGACCGTACATCCAATCATCTTGAAAATTTGCAGCCTTATTCCACTTCATGACTTCTACTTTATTATAAAGATTCACGTCGATCAATGAAGCGGTTCAAGAGATATAACTTTTTTCCTTATATTTTCGTTCCATTATTCATCGCTGTCATTCCATGAGCGAAAGCAAATTCCAAAATGGCATTTTAGCATGCTGACATGGGGAACATAATTGTGAAGTTTCCATTCGATAAGATCAAAAATGATGGAGGAGCTAGGTTTTAAAGGTTGTTTTTAAATATTTTTTTTATACAAGATCGAGGCTCGTGCAAGAGCTAACATCAATCACAAAAACAACAACAAACGAACACACAAAACATACAAAAAAGGGAGCGGGAGACAAGATGGGGAGAGAGAGGAAAGCACACAAGCATAACAACAGTAGAGAACAAGGGCATCAGTAGATCTATGGAAGGGGGAGGGCTTGGGGGAGGAGGCATGGGAAGGCGGGGGGGGGGGGGGAGTATAAAACACATGGACCCTGCTGGAACTTCCAGGAAAGAAAAAAGTCGGTATTTCAAAAAAAAAGTAGATTTGGGGAGAATTACCGGGGGTAGAAAAGATCAAGGTTTTGGATGGGGGAAGATAAGAGATGGTGGTGAACAGCTGTTTTAAAGACCTGGAGGGAGGAGTGGGATTGAAGAGAGTGAGGGTGTTTGTTCCAGAAGCAGGAGTAAAGAGGAATGAAGGAGTGAAGGTGAGCATAGAGTCTTGATTTTGGCAGTTTAACCATAAGAGGATTGCAGGCAGATCTTGTGCGACCTGTTGGAATATTTGGGGGACAGAGCCCAGAGAGAGCTGGGGGAGCAAGGCTGGAGAGGAGTCGGTAGAAGACAGAAAGACCACTTACCTACCTGCGGTGAGTGAGTGAAAGGCCCTCGGAGTTAGCTTCATCGCGGGAGATTCCAATGATTCTGAAAGCTTTGGTTTCAACAGCGTGAAGACGAGCTAGTTGTGAGGCAGGAGCACCAGCCCAGAGGGGAGAGCAGTATTCCATTGAGCAGCGGATGAACGTCTTGTTTGTGTGAGGAGCTCAGCTGTGCCAAGGAAGGACTTCGCATGACGGAGGATGCCCAGTCGGCAACTGGTTTTGGGGGCCAGCATGGAAATGTGGTTTTCCCAGGAAAGATTATGGCAGATAGTGAGACCCAAAAGCTTGAGTGACAGAACTTCTTGGAGATGATTGTTCAGAAAGTGGATGGGAGGGTTGTCCAGTCGGTCTTTTCGGAGAGACATAGTAAGAGTGTGAGATTTGTCAGGATTGAAAGACATGTTCCACTTGATTGACCAGTCTGTGATTTTGTCCAGGTCTGCAGAGAGTGAGGAGGCTGCAGACTGCCGATCTGAGGGATGAGGAATGGAGCGGCAGAGAGTGGAGTCATCAGCAAAGAGATAGAGAGGATTTTCAAGAGTCAGATAGATTATTGATGAAGACCAGAAAAAGCACAGGGCCCAGGTTTATGCTTCAAAACGTCATCTATATATATAAAACACAGTTTGTGTGTGTGTGTGTGTGTGTGTAATGTTACCGATAGGAGGCTCACGTGCTTGACATTTGGCATAGACATGGCCATTGAGCCTGAGACGAACATGGCCGAGACAATATTTGACGAGATCCATATTTTTTATTCATATTTACCTCAGCGCATTTCAGCGAAGTACCCGCTAATCTCAGCCAGTGCGAGCAGCTCGCTGATTCGCTCAGAGCGATCACGTGATGTTCCATCCCGTCACACGTCACACGTTTGCACGTAATTCAGGGCGAAAAGCCATTGCGTTTTTTCACCTTTATGCGATCGTGTTTTGTGTCGATTTTGTGCGATATGAATTAAATTTTAATTCATATTTCGTGTTTACGAATTCGAATACGAAGGATTTCCCCTTTCCCCTTTCGATTTCGAATACGAATCGAATACGAGCTTGAGTCGAGAGGGCGAATGTACAGGTTGGGAATGTGCGGGTCTCCCTTCCCCCGCCCGGCAACGCCGGTACTGGAGGACGTGGGTCACAGGATCGGTGAGTCTCCAAAATCCACTTCGTGCTCTTTCGAAGATGCAGGACGATGTCGCGATTGTTGTGCTGCTCTCCGACCATGAGAACTGCAACGTCATTGTTGACTGGCCCTCCCCCTTCCCCCTCCCCCTTCCCCCTCCCCCGTCCGTCCTCCCCCTCCCTTCCCCCTCCGTCCTCCCCCTCCCTCCCCCTCCACCCTACCCCTTCCCCTTCTCCCCTCCCTTTTCCCCCCTCCCCCTCCCCCTCCCTTTTCCCCCTCCCCCTCCCTTTTCCCCCTCCCCCTCCCCCTCCCTTTTCCCCTTCCCCCTCCCCCTCCCCTTTCCCCCTCCCCCTTCCCCCCTCCCCCTCCCCCCTCCCCTCCCCCTACCCCCTCCCCCTCCCTCCTGCCCCTACCCCCTCCCCTCCCCCTCTCCCCTGCCCCTACCCCCTCCCCCTCCCCCTCTCCCCCTCTCCCTCCCACCTCCCCCTCCCCCTCCTCCTCCCCCTCCCCTCCCCCTCCCCCCTACCCCCTCGCCCTCCCCCCACCCCCTCGCCCTCCTCCCACCCCTCCCACCCCCTCCCCCTCCCATCCCTCACCCTCCCCCTCCACCTCCCTTTCCCCTTCCCCCTCCCATCCCTCACCCTCCCCTCCTCATCCCCCCTCTTTTCCCCTCTCCCCCTCTCCCTCCCACCTCCCCTCCCCCCTCCCCCCTACCCCCTCGCCCTCCCCCTCCCTCTCCCCCTCCCCCTCCCACCCCCCCTCACCTCCCATCCCTCCCACCCCTCCCCCTCCCATCCCTCACCCTCCCCTTCCCCATCCCTCCTCTTTTCCCCTCTCCCCCTCCCCTCCCCCTCTTCTCCACTTCTCCCCTCCCCCCTCTTCTCCCCTCCCCCCCGTTCCCCTCCCCTCCCCCGCCCGGCAATGCCGGGTACTTCTGCTAGTAACTCATAAACGATGCGACGTACGGAAAAATGAACCATAAAATGAAGCCGCTTTTTGTTCGTCTTGGGCATGCGATCATGCCTGAAAAGTTTGGGCTCGATGTGTTCAGCCGTTTTGAAGAGAATGGATTTTAGTGGTTTTTCGGGCTTTGCATTTAAAACAATAAGGCGCCCGAACCACGTGACCTACGACGTCATTCTAAAAAAAATTCTGCATCAATTTATGATGATGATGATATTTTGAGATAACCACAACTTTTTGAGATATCCTGCTGTGTATCGTTTTTGGCCCAATCTCCCAATGGTGAAGAATCCCTTTAAAAATTCTAGTAGCCGGATCCGAATCCGGATCTTCACCAAAATCTAATCATTTCGTACTTGTCACATACGCTACATCTCTGCCAAATTTCGTCCCAATCCGTCCAAAACTTTTGAGATATTTTGTTCATAAACAAACGGACAAATAGACAGACAGACAGGGGTGAAAACATAACCACCACCTTTGGTGGAGGAATTAATAACATAATAACCCTAACCGACAAAAATGTGAGTGTGGCATGATGAAGACGCAGGTGGGGTGGCACCAGAAATGAAGCAATAGAAACTGATAGGCCACCAATCCGGATGCAATAGCAGAGGAGCAGGCTATGCACTTCAGCCTCATGTTGAGTAATCCAATTGGCCTCAGGCCCTTGGATTCCACCGCTCCCAATGGTGCAAGGATTGGCAGGAAATCCCATAGGAGAAGACATCCATACTCCATGACGCCATCGATGAGGGCTTTGCACACCATGAGGAACTGAGAATGGCTGAGGAAATGACTTAGCTTTGTGGAAATCTTCCAAGGGGCCTCCCTTCGCTGGAGGATAAAGCAAACTGCAAAATATCAACATGTTTATATGGTCTGCTTTATGATTGCACCGATGAACATTGGTGTGATACTGTCAAAAGACATAAATGTGGAAGAAATGTGTGAAAGACATGACATAAATTCCCCCCCCCCCCCCCATCCCCCCGCCCTACCCACGCCTCCTCCCCCCCCAAGCCCTCTTCCTCCCACAGATCTCCCGATGTCCCTGTGCTCAAATGTTGTGCTTGTGTGCTTCCCCCCTCTCTCCCCATCTTGTCTACCGCTCCCCTTATTATATGTTTTATGTGTCCATTTTTTTTGTGACTAATGTTAGCTCTTTCACGGGCCTCGATCTTGTATCTTCGTGAAGAGAGAAGGGTCAAACTATACTGGATGAATATTGAAACTACTCTGGATACACAAAGTGGTTGATTGAATCATTTACCAAGTCTGATTAACTCCTTGATTAATGGTGAAAAAAGGTCATTGTCCAACATTGAGAGCAAAGATCGCAGGTGTGGACATCTAGATGCTCCTTCTGTAATCCTTTTGTACCCAACATGGTATCAGAAATGAAGCAAACCAATGATCGTGCTAAAATGAGCTAGGCACTCGGTAGATAAAGGTAGAGCGCATACCTCCACAAGACTGAACAGTCTATGTTTTGTATCCGACTGATAGACCGGATGCAGATCCGGATCTGAACCAACATCTAATTGGCTCGTTCGTGTCACTTACCCAACTCAATCAATACTGGAGATTTTGGTTCCAAATTTCGAAAGAATTTATCATCTCTGATTTAGTGAGGCACCACTGTTTGGGGGCCCGATGTAAGTTTGCCATCGTCATGGATCTAGATAACAACATTACTCACAGGTACCAGGTAGACGGCTGTGCTACTCAGGTTGCATGCACTCATAGTCAGGTTCACTATGTTTTTTCGTTCAAAAATTTTGGAGATTAGCAAAACTATACATTTTTGGAATATTCAGAGCATGAGGAATCCAAAAATTAATGTTTACATTTGCGTAGAAACCTTTGCGAAAATGACACTCAGGACAGTGATGAAGATCTGTAAAAGCATCTTCCTGAACGGTATAGACCTAGTAGATCCTGTGTATAGGACTTATAGTTCAATCTGATACTAACAAGGCTGCTTTCTTGCTTTATAAACCCATACCTATAACTTCAAAGGACTTGCAATATCATGTATTAGGTAATACAGTTATATCACAAATATAAAGACAATGGTTTTCAATTACCTTTGTTTGTTGCTTTTCTATAACCCTGATCACTATTTTGAGGCCTTTATTGGATTCATTGACCTAGAAAACATAGAATTAATATATTTAATTTAGTTTCTAGGTTGACTAGAAGCCGAGATAGCGCAAAATATGTATTTTATGGCGGCCATTTGAAAATCCAAAATGGCGGCCATGCAGGTGTCTGTGCAAATGCCAACATTGATTTTCGGATTCTCCATGCTCTGATGATCCCAAAAATGGACAGGTTTGCTAATCTCCCAAAATTTTGAACGAAATTATATTTGTTAACATAGTGAACCTGACTACCAGGTGATCCGTCACATGTATGTGAAGATCAAAAATCACAAGGCCTTCGGCTGCAGCACGTTTCATCGGCTGAAAGGCTGGAAGGTAGGGTCCAAATCGCTGCGACCACGCCAGTTAGCTGAGATAGACCTTATCATATTCTCAATCCATCGGATCACACACAGCACACCGCTTCCGTGAACAGATCGAGCATTATTGAGAGCTCAGGCAAAACACACTGAGCACGTGGATATCAGGGAGCGAATTGAATAATCATATGAGAGCCGAAAAACCCCCAGAATGCTCAGAACGTTGTCAGGTGACATCACATCCTAAGCAGTAAAACAACAACCAACCAATACTGATGCTGAGCATTCCATGTGCCGGCAGTAGTTGGTGGATGTTAAATATCCCATGGTGTCCTTCCGCAAAGAGTAAGAGAGCTATCGCCGACACTATGAACAAACAAGAAAGAGCAATCAGAGATTGCAGACCCACGCCAGGACGTGTTTTAGTGGTTTTTATGGCTTTTGTGTTGAAACAAATATGGCGGTCGAACCACGTAACCGATGATGTCATCATTAATTTTTTTTTCTTCACCAATTTATCCCCAGATGACGCTCAACAAATTTCATCTTGATCGGATGAATCAAATTATGACGTCATAATGGCGGCACCTATGACATCATCATTAACACATTTTATTCCCCATGGAGAGTTCTTTACAATGAGCCATGTCTCAATTTTTTTTATGCAGCGCTTTCAGAGATATAGAGGTGCAAAGTTTTTTGGTTTTTCCAAGATGGCGCCAGTACCACGTGACATATGACGTCATAATTATCATAAAAAAATTTATACTGGTGGAGTTGCACCTATGGTGAAAATTTTCTGTCAATTGGACCAACGGTTGCGGAGAAAATCATATTTATTCATTGCGGACAAACAAACAAACAGACAGACAAACAGACAAACAAACAGACTCAAAAGCAATACCCTCTCCTCTGGCGACGGTAATAACAAATTCCTGCCCTGAATTCCTGAGTCAGAGTGGCAACCCGACCAGCTTTGTAGCCTCGTAACAGCTTCAACACTGCATACTGCATGGAACATGATGTTTGATATAAATATAGGTCATTTACACAACAAACCTTTACCACGTTACCCTCTCCAGGTATAAACTTCACCGTCACTTCCATTCTTTCACACCCATCTTTTTTCGAATATGGAACTGTCCATCACGTCCAGCTGTCCGGCATGTCCAGCTGTCCGGCATGTCCAGCTCTTGTTTATTGGCTTGAAAGTCTCATGGTGACCCACCACCTCAAGGTCTCTCCCATTTCTACCTCTGAACTTTATGTCACCTGTTGAGACCTTGTTTCTACTGTTCACTCACAATTCCTCTTCTTGAGCTGTGACGCAACAGTATCTTGTAATCCCAGTGATTTTCCTCCTCCCCATTTTATGACTGTTGACCACTTGCCTCCATGTTACGAGTATCATCTGCTGGGGAAATTCCATGAGCTTCCATGAGCCTCGATCCCAATATAAGGAAACAACAAAAATAATATATGCAACACAGGTACAAATTTGATTCTTATGAGTCCAATAAAGAACTAGAACGGAACTCTTCGACGTCACGACGTCGACTGATATGCCTCCGCCCACATTATTACATCATTATAATACTTGTATCAAGTTTGATTTAAATTCATTCAGCTGTTCTTAAGTTATCACTTTTTTTTACCTGACATGACCTCTGACCTTTGGCCTTTGACCTTGGGACCCCCAAATCTAATCATTTAGTCTTTACATAATGATACTGTCGCGCAACTCCGATTAACACCAGAGTTGCGGATTGCCGATCATGAAGGCTTTAACTCCCGAGGCGGAAACTCAATGGTGGATTCCAAAACCCAAAGCCCCAAGCGCGCGGAATGGAGGGGAGCGGCGAGACCCCTGCAGCCTTATCTATTAAATTAACCAGGAAACTGCGTTCGGGTATTTGTACAAGAAAATAATACAAGGGTTTATTGTGAAAAGCAAGGACAGTAAAAGCACGCGCCGGTAATCAAATATTCTTAAATCGGGATCCCGCACACACAGATATCAAAGACAAGACGCGGGGATATGAATTAATGAAAAGAACACGTCATGTATCGTGTAACCGCGGAGCTCGGTCTTATCTGCTCTCGTTGTCTTATCCGTCCAACGCGGCTCCAAACTCCGGCGTGGAGGAATCCTCCGTCCGCCTCGCACGCCCCACTAGGCCCGAGCCAACGCCCTCGCCGCTGCACACGAGGTCCGTGCACCAAGCTCCAAGCACCACGCGGTCCCACCGCAGGACATCGAGCTCCACTCGGGCTACACCTCAGCCCCACTCAGGTCGGGATCTCTGAACGACTCGACCGGGCTGCTCAAAACAACTCCTCGTGTCAACTGCACTGTCAGGAATCCAACTGCTCGGGATCAACTGCGCTGAACTGCGAACTGCCAACTCAACTCCTGCGTACCTCAAAACCTTGGGATCAGATCTCCGAACAACTGCCAGTCCTCCTGCTCAACTAGACTCCGCCAGGAATGTCACTCCTCGCAACTCCACACGCCGAGTCTCAACTACGAATCCAGCTGCTCTGGACTGCGCCAGGAATGTAGCTAGTCTCAACTCACTCTCTCTCCACTCAACTCTGTCAGGATCGCACCGGGACTGTAACTCTTCTCAACTGCGCAATGGCGTTCGGCTCTCGGTATAGCCTCGGCCGGTGACGTCAGTTCTCGCGTGCTGCCAACCAATCGGTCTCCTCCACCGACTCGCCGGCTCGCTCAGGTCACGCCCACTGCGTCACTCTCACTCCCGTCCCCTACTCCGTGGTCGTAGCACGTGCTATGCGAGGTGGATAGGCCTCTCGGAGGTGTAGATGGCAGCGGCTATTATTGGCGGTGTCCTGGCCTGCTTTCTTCCGAGGTCATGTCGGGGGGGAAGGCGTTATTAATGTTGTACTAAGGGATCCTAACCAAGTGTCTATGTGGTCTGCAGTGCCATAAGGGACAAAGGTTTGATTACCAGGTGAGACATACAAGGGCTCCACTCATTATTCCCTACACTACTTAACACACGAATCTCCTGGTAGATTCACACTTATACACCTTAACTGACCAAAACGCCTACACATGGACTTATTACAAGGTAGTTTTCCTTACCGCGACACACGAAGCATGTTACCTACTCAGATCTAACTGCTCTACATATTGCTCTTCCACTGACATAACAATACATATCTGTACCAAGTTTGAATTAGATCACTTCAGCCATTCTCAAGTTATAAACCTATTACAGATTTGACCTTTGACCCCCAAAAACGTATAAATTAATCTTTACATCATTATACATACCTGTACTAAGTTTGAATTAGATCACTTCAGCCATTCTAAAGTTATAGACAAATTGCAGATTCGACCTTTGACCCCCAAAAACTTCTACGTTAATCTTTACATCATTATACATACCTGTACTAAGTTTGAATTAGATCACTTCAGCCATTCTCAAGTTATAGACATATTACAGACATTGACCTTTGACATCTTGACCCCAAATTCTAATTAGTTAATCTTTACATCATTATACATGCCTGTACTAAGCTTGAATGAGATCACTTCAGCCGTTCTCAAGTTATAGACATATTACAGACTTTGACCTCTTGACCCCAAATTCTAATTAGTTAATCTTTACATCATTATACATACCTGTACTAAGTTTGAATTAGATCACTTCAGCCATTCTAAAGTTATAGACAAATTGCAGATTCGACCTTTGACCCCCAAACACTTATAAGTTAATCTTTACATCATTATACATACCTGTACTAAGTTTGAATTAGATCACTTCAGCCATTCTCAAGTTATAGACATATTACAGACATTGACCTTTGACATCTTGACCCCAAATTCTAATTAGTTAATCTTTACATCATTATACATGCCTGTACTAAGCTTGAATGAGATCACTTCAGCCGTTCTCAAGTTATAGACATATTAGAGACTTTGACCTCTTGACCCCAAATTCTAATTCGTTAATCTTTACATCATTATACAAGCCTGTACTAAGTTTGAATTAGATCACTTCAGCCGTTCTCAAGTTATAGACATATTACAGACTTTGACCTTTGACCTCTTGACCCCAAATTCTAATTAGTTAATCTTTACATCATTATACAAGCCTGTACTAAGTTTGAATTAGATCACTTCAGCCGTTCTCAAGTTATAGACATATTACAGACTTTGACCTTTGACTTCTTGACCCCAAATTCTAATTAGTTAATCTTTACATCATTATACAAGCCTGTACTAAGTTTGAATTAGATCACTTCAGCCGTTCTCAAGTTATAGACATATTACAGACATTGACCTTTGACCTCTTGACCCCAAATTCTAATTAGTTAATCTTTACATCATTATACAAGCCTGTACTAAGTTTGAATTAGATCACTTCAGCCGTTCCCAAGTTATAGACATATTACAGACTTTGACCTTTGACCTCTTGACCCCAAATTCTAATTAGTTAATCTTTACATCATTATACATGCCTGTACTAAATTTGAATTAGATCACTTCAGCCGTTCTCAAGTTATAGACATATTACAGACTTTGACCTTTGACTTCTTGACCCCAAGTTCTAATTAGTTAATCTTTACATCATTATACAAGCCTGTACTAAGTTTGAATTAGATCACTTCAGCCGTTCTCAAGTTATAGACATATTACAGACTTTGACCTTTGACTTCTTGACCCCAAGTTCTAATTAGTTAATCTTTACATCATTATACAAGCCTATACTAAGTTTGAATTAGATCACTTCAGCCGTTCTCAAGTTATAGACATATTACAGACTTTGACCTTTGACTTCTTGACCCCAAATTCTAATTAGTTAATCTTTACATCATTATACAAGCCTGTACTAAGTTTGAATTAGATCACTTCAGCCGTTCTCAAGTTATAGACATATTACAGACTTTGACCTTTGACTTCTTGACCCCAAGTTCTAATTAGTTAATCTTTACATCATTATACAAGCCTGTACTAAGTTTGAATTAGATCACTTCAGCCGTTCCCAAGTTATAGACATATTACAGACTTTGACCTTTGACCTCTTGACCCCAAATTCTAATTAGTTAATCTTGACATCATTATACAAGCCTGTACTAAATTTGAATGAGATCACTTCAGCCGTTTCCAAGTTATAGACATATTACAGACTTTGACCTTTGACCTCTTGACCCCAAATTCTAATTAGTTAATCTTCACATCATTATACAAGCCTGTACTAAATTTGAATTAGATCACTTCAGCCGTTCTCAAGTTATAGACATATTACAAACATTGACCTTTGACCTCTTGACCCCAAATTCTAATTAGTTAATCTTTACTTCATTATACAAGCCTGTACTAAGTTTGAATTAGATCACTTCAGCCGTTTCCAAGTTATAGACATATTACAGACTTTGACCTTTGACCTCTTGACCCCAAATTCTAATTAGTTAATCTTTACATCATTATACAAGCCTGTACTAAGTTTGAATTAGATCACTTCAGCCGTTCTCAAGTTATAGACATATTACAAACATTGACCTTTGACCTCTTGACCCCAAATTCTAATTAGTTAATCTTGACATCATTATACAAGCCTGTACTAAATTTGAATTAGATCACTTCAGCCGTTTCCAAGTTATAGACATATTACAGACTTTGACCTTTGACCTCTTGACCCCAAATTCTAATTAGTTAATCTTTACTTCATTATACAAGCCTGTACTAAGTTTGAATTAGATCACTTCAGCCGTTCTCAAGTTATAGACATATTACAAACATTGACCTTTGACCTCTTGACCCCAAATTCTAATTAGTTAATCTTTACTTCATTATACATACCTGTACTAAGTTTGAATTAGATCACTTCAGCCGTTTCCAAGTTATAGACATATTACAGACTTTGACCTTTGACCTCTTGACCCCAAATTCTAATTAGTTAATCTTTACATCATTATACAAGCCTGCACTAAGTTTGAATTCGATCACTTCAGCCGTTCTCAAGTTATAGACATATTACAAACATTGACCTTTGACCTCTTGACCCCAAATTCAAATTAGTTAATCTTTACTTCATTATACATACCTGTACTAAGTTTGAATTAGATCACTTCAGCCGTTTCCAAGTTATAGACATATTACAGACTTTGACCTTTGACCTCTTGACCCCAAATTCTAATTAGTTAAACTTTACATCATTATACAAGCCTGTACTAAGTTTGAATTAGATCACTTCAGCCGTTCTCAAGTTATAGACATATTACAGACTTTGACCTTTGACCTCTTGACCCCAAATTCTAATTAGTTAATCTTTACATCATTATACAAGCCTGTACTAAGTTTGAATTAGATCACTTCAGCCGTTTCCAAGTTATAGACATATTACAGACTTTGACCTTTGACCTCTTGACCCCAAATTCTAATTAGTTAATCTTCACATCATTATACATGCCTGTACTAAGTTTGAATTCGATCACTTCAGCCGTTCCCAAGTTATAGACATATTACAGACTTTGACCTTTGACCTCTTGACCCCAAATTCTAATTAGTTAATCTTTACATCATTATACATGCCTGTACTAAATTTGAATTAGATCACTTCAGCCGTTCTCAAGTTATAGACATATTACAGACTTTGACCTTTGACTTCTTGACCCCAAATTCTAATTAGTTAATCTTTACATCATTATACATGCCTGTACTAAATTTGAATTAGATCACTTCAGCCGTTCTCAAGTTATAGACATATTACAAACATTGACCGTTGACCTCTTGACCCCAAATTCTAATTAGTTAATCTTTACATCATTATACAAGCCTGTACTAAGTTTGAATTCGATCACTTCAGCCGTTCTCAAGTTATAGACATATTACAAACCTTGACTTGTGACTTCGTCGGCAGAGGCATTAAAAATCATCACAATCAGTTTCTCTCACACTACATTGTTGTTGTTGTTGTTGTTCTCACACTAATGAAAGCAATTGTCACACCTAATTACGATTGTTTGACATCAGGGCGTGTATTCATTGTCCATTAGAGAGAGAAATGTAAGTGTTTTTCAGAATAAAAACTTCTTGTATTCCCAGAAGGTTGTTGGAGGTTTTTCTATTCCAAACATGGAAAACACCACTTTGGAACAAGCCTACTGTGTATATATATATATAACGCCTATTTCAACTTTGGATAACAATGACGTCATACCGCTGAAAATGGACACTTTTCGAGACCCGAGTCACATTTTCCACGCATATCCTTAGAAGTCGTTTGTTCACATAAGAAAGACGGATGTAATATTGAATCGATGAAACCACACCGACCCTGCAAGTCAACAAATGCATGGCTCTTCGTGCTACTCCACAACCACTTATTTACTTGTCGGAGAGCCGGGGCGTCTCCACAATCACTACAACCACTTATTTATTTGTCGGAGAGCCGGGGCTTTTCCACAAACATTTCAACCACTTATTACTTGCAAAATCGAAGATTTTACAAGTATATTGGTCGGTTGTGTTTGTGACTCTGTCTGTCTGTTTGTTTGTTTGCTTGTTTGTTTGTTTGTCACCGGCCTACAGGTCACAATTTTCAACCAAACTTCACCAAGTGGTAGAGTTGGTCAAATGCCAGAAGCCTATTGTTTTTGGGGTCAATAGGTCAAAAGGTCAACATAGGCCATCATGTCACATTGAAAACTTTTGGGGGAGGGCGTATTTTGCAAGTATCGTGCTACGCATGACGTTTTCTTGTTTGTTTGTTTGTTTGTCACCGGCCTACAGGTCACAGTTTTCAACCGATCTTCACCAAACTTCACCAAGTGGTAGAGTTGGTCAAATGCCAGAAGCCTATTGTTTTTGGAGTCAATAGGGCAAAAGGTCAACATAGGCCAAAGGTCACCAACTTTGCTAATTTTCTAAAATCCTCAATTTTCATCCGATTGACTTGAAATTTGAAGACCACTTGCATACCTGGTCATTGAATTCAACCACCAAGAATTTTTGAGGTCAACATAGGCCAAATGGTCAACATAGGCCAAATTTCTAAAATCCTCAATTTTCATCCAATTGACTTGAAATTTGGAGAGGACTTGCATTGAATTCAACCACCAAGTATTCTTGAGGTCAACATAGGCCAAATGGTCAACATAGGCCAAATTTCTAAAATCCTCAATTTTCATCCAATTGACTTGAAATTTGAAAAGGACTTGCATATCTCGTCACTGAATTCAACCACAAATTATATTTTAGGTGAACATAGGTCAAAAGGTCAACATAGGCCAAATTTCTAAAATCCTCAATTTTCATCCAATTGACTTGAAATTTGAAGAGGACTTGCATATCTGGTCAGTGAATTCAACCACCAAGTATCTTTGAGGTCAACATAGGCCAAAAGGTCAACATAGGCCAAATTTCTAAAATCCTCAATTTTCATCCAATTGACATGAAATTTGAAGAGGACTTGCATATCTGGTCACTGAATTCAGCCACCAAGTATTTTTGAGGTCACCATAGGCCATCATGTCACATTGAAAACTTTTGGGGGAGGGCGTATTTTGCAAGTATCGTGCTACGCATGACGTTTTCTTGTTACTTGCAAAATCGAAGATTTTACAAGTATATTGGTCGGTTGTGTTTGTGACTGTCTGTCTGTTTGTTTGCTTGTTTGTTTCTTTGTCACCGGCCTACAGGTCACAATTTTCAACCGATCTTCACCAAACTTCACCAAGTGGTAGAGTTGGTCAAATGCCAGAAGCCTATTGTTTTTGGGGTCAATAGGTCAAAAGGTCAACATAGGCCAAAGGTCACCAACTTTGCTAAATTTCTAAAATCCTCAATTTTCATCCGATTGACTTGAAATTTGAAGACCACTTGCATATCTGGTCATTGAATTCAACCACCAAGAATTTTTGAGGTCAACATAGGCCAAATGGTCAACATAGGCCAAATTTCTAAAATCCTCAATTTTCATCCAATTGACTTGAAATTTGGAGAGGACTTGCATTGAATTCAACCACCAAGTATTCTTGAGGTCAACATAGGCCAAATGGTCAACACAGGCCAAATTTCTAAAATCCTCAATTTTCATCCAATTGACTTGAAATTTGAAAAGGACTTGCATATCTCGTCACTGAATTCAACCACAAATTATATTTTAGGTGAACATAGGTCAAAAGGTCAACATAGGCCAAATTTCTAAAATCCTCAATTTTCATCCAATTGACATGAAATTTGAAGAGGACTTGCATATCTGGTCACTGAATTCAACCACCAAGTATTTTTGAGGTCACCATAGGCCATCATGTCACATTGAAAACTTTTGGGGGAGGGCGTATTTTGCAAGTATCGTGCTACGCATGACGTTTTCTTGTTTGTTTGTTTGTTTGTCACCGGCCTACAGGTCACAGTTTTCAACCGATCTTCACCAAACTTCACCAAGTGGTAGAGTTGGTCAAATGCCAGAAGCCTATTGTTTTTGGGGTCAATAGGTCAAAAGGTCAACATAGGCCAAAGGTCACCAACTTTGCTAAATTTCTAAAATCCTCAATTTTCATCCGATTGACTTGAAATTTGAAGACCACTTGCATACCTGGTCATTGAATTCAACCACCAAGAATTTTTGAGGTCAACATAGGCCAAATGGTCAACATAGGCCAAATTTCTAAAATCCTCAATTTTCATCCAATTGACTTGAAATTTGGAGAGGACTTGCATTGAATTCAACCACCAAGTATTCTTGAGGTCAACATAGGCCAAATGGTCAACATAGGCCAAATTTCTAAAATCCTCAATTTTCATCCAATTGACTTGAAATTTGAAAAGGACTTGCATATCTCGTCACTGAATTCAACCACAAATTATATTTTAGGTGAACATAGGTCAAAAGGTCAACATAGGCCAAATTTCTAAAATCCTCAATTTTCATCCAATTGACTTGAAATTTGAAGAGGACTTGCATATCTGGTCAGTGAATTCAACCACCAAGTATCTTTGAGGTCAACATAGGCCAAAAGGTCAACATAGGCCAAATTTCTAAAATCCTCAATTTTCATCCAATTGACATGAAATTTGAAGAGGACTTGCATATCTGGTCACTGAATTCAGCCACCAAGTATTTTTGAGGTCACCATAGGCCATCATGTCACATTGAAAACTTTTGGGGGAGGGCGTATTTTGCAAGTATCGTGCTACGCATGACGTTTTCTTGTTACTTGCAAAATCGAAGATTTTACAAGTATATTGGTCGGTTGTGTTTGTGACTCTGTCTGTCTGTTTGTTTGCTTGTTTGTTTGTTTGTCACCGGCCTACAGGTCACAATTTTCAACCGATCTTCACCAAACTTCACCAAGTGGTAGAGTTGGTCAAATGCCAGAAGCCTATTGTTTTTGGGGTCAATAGGTCAAAAGGTCAACATAGGCCAAAGGTCACCAACTTTGCTAAATTTCTAAAATCCTCAATTTTCATCCGATTGACTTGAAATTTGAAGACCACTTGCATATCTGGTCATTGAATTCAACCACCAAGAATTTTTGAGGTCAACATAGGCCAAATGGTCAACATAGGCCAAATTTCTAAAATCCTCAATTTTCATCCAATTGACTTGAAATTTGGAGAGGACTTGCATTGAATTCAACCACCAAGTATTCTTGAGGTCAACATAGGCCAAATGGTCAACACAGGCCAAATTTCTAAAATCCTCAATTTTCATCCAATTGACTTGAAATTTGAAAAGGACTTGCATATCTCGTCACTGAATTCAACCACAAATTATATTTTAGGTGAACATAGGTCAAAAGGTCAACATAGGCCAAATTTCTAAAATCCTCAATTTTCATCCAATTGACTTGAAATTTGAAGTGGACTTGCATATCTGGTCAGTGAATTCAACCACCAAGTATCTTTGAGGTCAACATTGGCCAAAAGGTCAACATAGGCCAAATTTCTAAAATCCTCAATTTTCATCCAATTGACATGAAATTTGAAGAGGACTTGCATATCTGGTCACTGAATTCAACCACCAAGTATTTTTGAGGTCACCATAGGCCATCATGTCACATTGAAAACTTTTGGGGGAGGGCGTATTTTGCAAGTATCGTGCTACGCATGACGTTTTCTTGTTTGTTTGTTTGTTTGTCACCGGCCTACAGGTCACAATTTTCAACCGATCTTCACCAAACTTCACCAAGTGGTAGAGTTGGTCAAATACCAGAAGCCTATTGTTATTGGGGTCAATAGGTCAAAAGGTCAACATAGGCCAAAGGTCACCAACTTTGCTAAATTTCTAAAATCCTCAATTTTCATCCGATTGACTTGAAATTTGAAGACCACTTGCATACCTGGTCATTGAATTCAACCACCAAGAATTTTTGAGGTCAACATAGGCCAAATGGTCAACATAGGCCAAATTTCTAAAATCCTCAATTTTCATCCGATTGACTTGAAATTTGAAGACCACCTGCATATCTGGTCACTGAATTCAACCACCAAGCATTTTTGAGGTCAACATAGGCCAAATGGTCAACATAGGCCAAATTTCTAAAATCCTAAATTTTCATCCAATTGACTTGAAATTTGGAGAGGACTTGCATTGAATTCAACCACCAAGTTCTCTTGAGGTCAACATAGGCCAAATGGTCAACATAGGCCAAATTTCTAAAATCCTCAATTTTCATCCAATTGACTTGAAATTTGAAAAGGACTTGCATATCTTGAAAATGACTTGAAACTGTTAACATATATAATGACGTCATGCCTGTCTGTGCTGCTAACATGAGCCCGTGTCATTAATGTATTATAGAGCTACCTTTGCTCGTACCACGTGATGATCACCATTTAGATTGTTCAGAGCAACATCAGCCACGTCACTGATCCACCCAATCGGACTTCACCTGGTTGGAAGCATCCAGAATTTTTCAAACCTTCACGTCTTCCAGTGTGTGAATACTTTTTGTAAACATAAGATAATTCACTAAATCTGGATATTAAACGGTTCAAAGTCCGTCTCGCACCTGGACCTTGTTGTATTCGGCATTCCACACGGGACTTTGTGTCATGTCCATCACCTGTATTGTTATAATATCATTCCCGAGACAAAATGTCCAACGCATTGACATATCGAGGTTTCGGGACAAGCTTCATCACCTCAATTATTTGGCCATGAAACGATTGAAAGCACAATAAGTCAACCGTTCGTGAAGTTTATTTTAACTGTTAACGAGTTAAGCTGCGCTTGGGATGGGTGGAGGGGCCGAAGCGCAGAGTCCTGAGGAGATGTGAAATATCGGGTGATCGAGGCGGGCGGGAAAATTTCCTCAACGCGATCTCTGAGGTACTGCAGTCTTCAGGCAACCAGCGCGCCATTATCCTCAAGGATGCCTCGTCCCACAGCTGAGTCAAGCTGCGCTTCGGATGGATGGAGGGGCCCGAAGCGCAGAGTCCTGAGGAGATGTGAAATATCGGGTGATCGAGGCGGGCGGGAAAATTTCCTCAACGCGATCTCTGAGGTACTGCAGTCTTCAGGCAACCAGCGCGCCATTATCCTCAAGGATGCCTCGTCTCACAGCTGAGTCAAGCTGCGCTTCGGATGGATGGAGGGGCCCGAAGCGCAGAGTCCTGAGGAGATGTGAAATATCGGGTGATCGAGACGGGCGGGAAAATCTCCTCAACGCGATCTCTGAGGTACTGCAGTCTTCACACAACCAGCGCGCCATTCTCCTCACGGCTGCCTATCCTATCCTATCAATTCAATTGCCTATCCTTTCAATTGACTTGAAATTTGAAGAGGACTTGCATAATTGGTCACTGAATTCAACCACCAAGTGTTCTTGAGGTCAACATAGGCCAAAAGGTCAACATAGGCCAAATTTCTAAAATCCTCTATTTTCATCGAATTGACTTGAAAATTGAACAGCATTTGCACATTGAGTCACTAAATAGGGAAACTAACTATTTTTGAGGTCAAAAGGTCAAAGGTCAACTGAAGGTCAACCTTCCAAAATCATCATTTTTCATCTGAAAAATCGTCACTTTTCATCCTGTTGACCCGAGCTTTGATCAAGATTGTAAATTTTAAACTTCATGAAATGGACAATTTGCTGTATCAATGGTAAACTTTTGGGGGAGGGCGTATTTTGCAAGTATCGTGCTACGCATGACGTTTTCTTGTTTACTTGTCGGAGAGCCGGGGCTTTTCCACAAACACTTCAACCACTTATTTACTTGTCGGAGAGCCGGGGCTTCTCCACAACCATCACAACCACTTATTTATTTGTCGGAGAGCCGGGGCTTCTCCACAACTACTACAACCACTTATTTACTTGTTGGAGAGCCAGGGCTTCTCCACAACCATTACAACCACTTATTTATTTGTCGGAGAGCCGGGCTTCTCCACAACCACTACAACCACTTATTTATTTGTCCGAGAGCCGGGGCTTCTCCACAACCATTACAACCACTTATTGGCTGCTCCACAACCATTACAACCACTTATTTATTCGTCAGAGAGCCAGGGCTTCTCCACAACCACTTATTTATTTGTCGGAGAGCCGGGGCTTCTCCACAACCTCTTCAACCACTTATTTATTTGTCGGAGAGCCGGGGCTTCTCCACAACCATTACAACCACTTATTTATTTGTCGGAGAGCCGGGGCTTCTCCACAACCACTTATTTATTTGTCGGAGAGCCGGGGCTTCTCCACAACCACTTATTTATTTGTCGGAGAGCCGGGGCTTCTCCACAACCACTACAACGACTTATTTATTTGTCCGAGAGCTGGGGCTTCTCCACAACCATTACAACCACTTATTTATTTGTCGGAGAGCCGGGGCTTCTCCACAACCACTTCAACCACTTATTTATTTGTCGGAGAGCCGGGCCTTCTCCACAACTATTACAATCACTTATTTATTTGTCGGAGAGCCGGGGCTTCTCCACAACCATTGCAACCACTTATTTATTTGTCCGAGAGCCGGGGCTTCTCCACAACCACTTATTTATTTGTCGGAGAGTCGGGGCTTCTCCACAACCATTACAACCACTTATTTATTTGTCAGAGAGCCGGGGCTTCTCCACAACCATTACAACCACTTATTTATTTGTCGGAGAGCCGGGGCTTCTCCACAACCACTTCAACCACTTATTTATTTGTCGGAGAGCTGGGGCTTCTCCACAACCATTACAACCACTTATTTATTTGTCGGAGAGCCGGGGCTTCTCCACAACCACTTATTTATTTGTCTGAGAGCTGGGGCTTCTCCACATCCACTACAACCACTTATTTATTTGTCCGAGAGCCGGGGCTTCTCCACAACCATTACAACCACTTATTGGCTGCTCCACAACCATTACAACCACTTATTTATTCGTCAGAGAGCCAGGGCTTCTCCACAACCACTTATTTATTTGTCGGAGAGCTGGGGCTTCTCCACAACCTCTACAACCACTTATTTACTTGTCGGAGAGCCGGGGCTTCTCCACAACCACTTATTTATTTGTCGGAGAGCTGGGGCTTCTCCACAACCACTACAACCACTTATTTATTTGTCGGAGAGCCGGGGCTTCTCCACAACCTCTACAACCACTTATTTACTTGTCGGAGAGCCGGAGCTTCTCCACAACCACTTATTTACTTGTCGGAGAGGCGGAGCTTCTCCACAACCACTTCTTTACTTGTCGGAGAGGCGGAGCTTCTCCACAACCACTTATTTACTTGTCGGAGAGCCGGAGCTTCTCCACAACCACTTATTTACTTGTCGGAGAGCCGGAGCTTCCTCCACAACCACTTATTTACTTGTCGGTGAGCCGGGGTTGAGGAGTCTTGGGGTTTGAGGCCGACGGGTTATTAACCCAAATCCTCCTCGAGAGGACGTGTCGCATTGAGCCGCCCCACAGACACTCGGCTGTCAGCAATTTAAAAATGGATTCGGGCTTCGCAATAATTTCGAGGCGCGTCTTTGGGGACGAGTCCCTTTTAAAACATTGAAGGGCAATATTGCTCTTTAAAGCTTTCATTGATTCCTTGTTTTAAGATTTAGTGGCTGCATAAAGTGGCATTTCCCCAGAACATGATTCGTGCAATGTTTCCTCAACATTACCATCTACTATACCACCTTGCGAAGGGGGGAGTGGGGGGCTTGGGGAAGACCGGGTTCGAGGAGCTGTAGGGTCCGCGGATGTCCGCTAGTCGGCGCCTCGCGACATGGCTGACAATCTTTTGTACCAAACGACATTCACCATCTGTACAAATCATCCATCAGAAAACTCAACTCTGGGAAATCTTTCCTGGAAAAACCACATTTCCAAGCTGGCCTCCAAAGCCAGTCGCCGACTGGGCATCCTCCGTCGTGCGAAGTCCTTCCTTGGCACACCTGAGCTCCTCACCACATACAAGGCTTTCATTCGCAGCTCAATGGAGCACTGTTCTCCGCTATGGGCTGGTGCTCCTGCCTCACACCTAGCTCGTCTTCACGCTGTTGAAACCAAAGCTTTCAGAATCATTGGAATCTCCTGCGATGAAGTTACCTCCGAGGGCCTTTCACTCACTCACCGCAGGCAGGTAGGTGGTCTTTCTGTCTTCTACCGACTCCTCTCCGGCCTTGCCCCCCCAGCTCTCTCTGGGCTCTGTCCCCCAAATATTCCTACAGGTCGCACAAGATCTGCCTGCAACCCTCTTATGGTTAAACTGCCAAAATCAAGGCTCTCTGCTCATCTTCACTCCTTCATTCCTTTTTTCTCCCACCTCTGGAACAAACTCCCTCACTCTCTTCAATCCCACTCCTCCCTCCAGGTCTTTAAAACAGCTGTTCACCACCATCTCTTATCTTCCCCCATCCAAACCTTGATCTTTTCTACCCCTGTTAATTCACCCCAGATCCACTTTTTTGAAATTCCGACTCCTTTCCTGGAAGTCCTAGCAGTGTCCATGTGTTTTGTTTTTTTAACCTCTCTCACCCGTTACCCCTTCCCATGCCTCCTCCCCCCAAGCGCTCTCCCTGCAAGCCCTCTCCCTCCCACAGATCTCCCGATGTCCCTGCTCTCAAATGTTGTGCTTGTGTGTTTCCCCCTCCCTCCCCATCTTGTCTCCCGCTCCCTTTATTATGTCTTATGTGTCCGTTTGTTACCTCCGTCACCAAAGGTGGATGGAGGATATGTTTTCACTCCTGCCTGTTTGTCTGTTTCTGTTTGTCTGTCTGTTTGTTTGTGAACAAAATATCTCAAAAAGTTGTGACCGGATTCGGACGAAATTTGGCAGAGATGTCGTGAATGTCACAAGGACGAAATGATTCGATTTTGGTGAAGATTCGGATTCGGATCCGGCTAGTAGAATTTTCAAAGTGATTCTTCACCATTGGGAGATAGGGGCAAAAACGATACATAGCAGGATAATTATCTCAAAAAGTTGTGGACGGGTTTGGATGAAACTTGGTGGGCCGGTTGGGTGTCTGACAAGGACAAATATAATCGATTTTGGTGAACATCTGAATATGCATTCGGATATGAGAATTATTTAATTTTTTCAGTGATTCTTCACCATTGAGGCAGACATGTAGCTCTCTACTGAGTGCCGTTATAGTTTTTTGTTATTAATATTATCTCTTACACGAGCCTCGATCTTGTATACAAAAAAACCCCAAAAACTCCATCGTCCTGCTTTGAGTGAAAAAACGTCCTGTAAAAGGTGTACGGTAATCAAAAGGTATTTTGAAAAATGCAAGGCCACTGTGTGCTTGTCGGACCCGCCCACCAAGTTCTCCATTCTGGATGCTGAACAAATGACCGAAACCTCAGTCGAACCCTTGTATGGACGGTAGGGTGGCCGAGAGTCGATCAAAACGTTCACCTCTTCAGCATTTGGGTCACAATTGGACTGGAATAAGAAAATGGTGCCCACATCCACGTAAGCACAACGTGCCAATAACGAAGTGGGCTTAGCAAACTCAATTTGGGTCTCTGCAGACAGTTTTAGATTATTTCATTTTGATTGTGCGTAGTTTATATAACACGCAAGGCATTTGATTGATAAATTCATCGGACACATTTTGATGTTGTGTGCGTGCGGTAAAACGGCCTTTTCAGTTTACGACAGCTTTTGGATCTGTCAACCTTTTCACAAGAGCTGAGAGGTTGCTCGCAATCGGAATCTCATGTGCACATTGCACTTGAGCTGAAAAGAGGGAAACTGTTCTCAAGCGAGAAACTTGATTTTAAAGCAGCAATAAAACAAGGAAACTCACCCGGAATAGTGGAGGGGGGGGAAGGGGGCGGGGGAAGGGGAAAAGGGAGGGGAGGGGGGAGGGGGGAGGGGAGGGGGAGGGGGGAAAATGGAGGGGGAGGGGAGAAGGGAAGGGGTAGGGTGGAGGGGGGAGGGAGGGGGAGGACGGAGGGGGAGGACGGACGGGGGAGGGGGAAGGGGGAGGGGGAAGGGGGAGGGCCAGTCAACAATGACGTTGCAGTTCTCATGGTCGGAGAGCAGCCAAGCATGGGGGGGGGGGGGGGGGGGTTTCACTCAATTTATGCACTCAATTATGCACTCAATTTCAAGTTCGTGTGCAGTTCATGTTAATTTTGGGCAACCACTATAAATGTATTCTACTGGGTCCTACTAATCGGAAAAATGATGTCGCCATTTTTTTCTGTTGACCTTTAGTGACCTTGACTCAAGGTCAAAGTTCGAACGTCATTACAGTGACCATACTTCATCCAAAGTATATCAACCTTGGTACCAAAATATGGCAAATGTCACACAGAACATTGATTATGACATTTGTTTCGTCATTTGACCTTTCCTTTTTTTGCAATATACAAATGAGCTAATTAGAGACAAAAATATGCATAATTAGCATACCCTATTAAACATATATCCCGATTATACATATAATGGCTGGTACATCCCGTCTCCAGAAAATGTTAATTGTTAGTAATTAATCACAAATGTATCCTGGGTCCTATTAGCTGACTGATGTTGTCAATATTCTTGTGACTCTTGTGACCTTGAACTAAGGTCAAAGTTCAAAGAGCATATTCTGGCCACAATTCTGCATTACCATGATTGTGTTCCTATGTGCATCTAATGGTTATTGTTGACACACATTGTAAAAAAAATTTGCACTGAGTAAACTGGAAACATGTTTTTTGCTTTTAGATTCGCTTCTTATATTGTTCACAACAAAGGATCTTCATAATCTTCTTCTTCTTCATCAATCCCAAAAGCATGTCCGTGGTCATTGTTTGTACAGTTGGTTAAAATTGTCGGTTGTTAGTAATCGCATCACATGGTTAAAATGACATTTGACCTTGGGTCAAGGTAAGTAAAGTCAAGTACATGTCAAAGGTCAGTTAATATCAAGAACATGTCAACAGAAAACAATAAGCAACATATTTTTCCAGTTTAGGATCCAGCAGAACACATTTGAGATGGTAACTGATGATTGGCATTCAATAATAATGCGAAGTGATGGGATTTACGTGTATGGTGAAGACTATATGTTAATTATGCATATTTTTTCTCTAATTAGGTCATTTGCTTATTAATTTGCATATTGCAAATATCTGAGAGGGCAAATGACAAAACAAATGTCATAATCAATGTTCCTTGTGACATTTGCCATATTTTGGTACCAAGGTTGATATACTTTGGATGAAGTATTGTCACTGTAACGACGTTTGAACTTTGACCTTGAGTCAAGGTCACTAAAGGTCAACAGAAAAAAATGGCGACATCATTTTTCCGATTAGTAGGACGCAGTAGAATACATTTATACATTTTGAGATATCCTGCTGTGTATCGTTTTTAGTCCTATCTCCCAATGGTGAAGAATCACTTTAAAAAATTCTAGTAGCCGGATCCGAATCCGGATCTTCACCAAAATCTAATCATTTCGTCCTTGTGAGATACGCTACATCTGTGCTAAATTTAGTCTGAATGCGTCCACAACTTTATGAGATATTTTGTTCACAAACAAACAGACAAGCAGATGAAAAATCGGTCAGAGACCGAGGACTTGCCGGAGTGTACTTTTTTATTGGCCATTTTGGATCAAAATGGCAGGAAATCTATATCTATACATGTATACTCTTGAAATCTACACATGTATACTCTTGCCGGCGGTGTATAACAAGCAGCATAGCCAGCATAGCCATTTGGGCGGTGTATAAACTAACAGATCGCTGTCTCCATCGATCTTGCCAAGGCCGTAACACCGATCGGCTCAAAATCCTTTTAACTGTTGACGTGGTAGTTTTTACAATGAAGGAAACACGTATCGGGAGTACATACGACATAGCGATTGTGAATGTGACAGCTCTGAGGCATGTTTCGCTTCGCATCGCAGTGACGGCGAGCACCAACATGGTGGCTGCAAGCTTAAAATCTAACGATTTTCACGTTTTTGGTGACCTTGAGCTTGACCTTGGGCATAGAGAATTAAAAATTGGGCACAGTCTATTCCAGGGCAAGGCAAATATGTGTGTAAAGTATGGTGATGCGATGTGCAACGATGTAGATGTAGTACTGCACACAAACAGACAGACAGACAGACCAACCAACCAACATACTTGCCGGAATATATTCACTGGTAATTCCCTGTTTGTCGTTAAAGGCGGCAAAAAGGGTTGGCGTCAGGAAGGGCATCCGGCCGTAAAACATTGCTTCAAATAGGGGACCGAAAAACAACAACAACCACGGTTCCCGAAAAAGGCCAACCCCCGCTTTGCGGGGAAAAATGGCCTCTAAAGGTGGTTATTTATAAGTAACAAACAGACAGGGGTGAAAACATAACCTCCATCCACCTTGGTAACAAACTGACACATAAAACATGATAAAAGGAGCAGGAGACAAGATGGGGAGAGAGAGAGAGAGAGAAGCACACAAGTACAACATTTGAGAGCAGGGACATCGGGAGATCTGTGGGAGGAAGAGGGCTTGGGTGAGGAGGCATAGGAATGGGAAGGGGGGGGGGGGGAGGTATAAAACACATGGACACTGCTAAGACTTCCAGGAAAGATGTTGGTATTTCCAAAAAGTGGATCTGGGTTGAATTAACGGGGGTAGAAAAGATCAAGGTTTTGGATGGGGGAAGATAAGAGGTGGTGGTGAACAGCTGTTTTAAAGACCTGGAGGGAGGAGTGGGATTGAAGGGAGTGGGGGAGTTTGTTCCAGAGGTGGGAGAAAAGAGGAATGAAAGAGTGAAGGTGAGCAGAGAGTCTTGATTTTGGCAGTTTAACCATAAGAGGGTTGCAGGCAGATCTTGTGCGACTTGCAGGAATATTTGGGGGACAGAGCCCAGAGAGAGAGCTGGGGGAGCAAGGCCGGAGAGGAGTCGGTGGAAGACAGAAAGTCCACCAACCTGCCTGCGGTGAGTGAGTGAAAGGGCCTCGGAGTTAACTTCATCGCAGGAGATTCCAATGATTCTGAAAGCTTTGGTTGCAACAGCGTGAAAACTCCAGGATGTACATGCACACTCTTCCATCCAGTAACGCTGTCCTGGTTAAACTCCAAAAATAGTCTTTCCACACAAACCTCCACTCTTTTTGATCCTCTTTCCCCCCGTTTGTGGCATGGCCTTCCTGACCTTCCCTGGCTGTTCAAACACACTCTTCCCTCCAAAGCAGCAGGTAGTGTACGGTAACTGAACACACCCCGTGACATTAGATTAGTTGCTGGACGTTAAAGATCCCACGGTGTCCTTCGCGAAGAGTAGGCGAGCTATCGACGGCACCCGGAACAATTTACAAATTCCTCCTCTAACCTACAGAGGGCATTAATCAGCGTTACAGCCAAAAAGTATGACGAAGAAGAAGAACAGCAGACAAGACAAGAAGCACATATGAAAGAAGAAGAAGAATGACAGCCGGCATAACCATGATTCTTATCTGAAACATATGAGAGAATATGCTATGGCGGTTTAACCATAGAAGCACGTTCGACTCTGCAAATCGGTATTAAAATTCGTTTTAAGAAACGGAGCAAAATATATATGATGTAGATGAGGGCGAGACTACCGGAAGTAAGCTGTAACACGTGCCCTTTTGTGGTTTTTCAACGTATCCAATCACGTGACTGTTGTCGCGAAGGGTGCACTAACCGGAAGTTACGTAGTGCCGCGGGCGGCTACACAAACATTTCGTATTATTTTTCATAAAACTTTATAGTGTTAGAAAGAGAATTACTTCTAGCTTGTCGGAAAGTTACAATTTTAAAGATCAGACAAGAATTAAGCGAGTTATGATCAAATAACCTACACAGTTTCTATCATTTCCGGCTGTAACACGTGCCCCTTTGTGGTTTGTTTTCACCGTATCCAACACGTGACTGTTGTCGTGAAGGGTGCACTAATCGGAAGTTACGTAGGTCCACGGGCGCCTATGGATATAAATATATATGTATGGTCTCCAAGAACTTGATGGCTCCCTTTTTTGCCGACGATTTAATGCGTGGAGTATATAGAGCCTGGCGGCTCTGAAAACGCCATTTAAACGTAAAAGAAGTAGAGGAAGAAGAAGGACTATATACATACTTCGGTTGGGAAGCTCACCTTCCACGTGTGCCAAAGTTTTGCACCTTCAGGATGTGACAACAACAACAACAACTACTACTACTACTACTACTACAAGCTTCGCAGTAACATTGCGCATGCGCCAAAGTCACCGCGTTATTTTAAAGTACTTTGCGAGTACTGGATGTTGCCGAATGGGCCGATCGTGAAACTGCTAACAGACGCACAACGGTTGACGGTTTGCTCACGATGGAACAATTCAGCATCTAGCGACCGGCCGGACAATGGTGAGATCGATTTGTGGTTACACTCGGCATTCTGTCAAACTAAAGGAAATGGGAAACCTTCATTCTTCAAGGAGAATATTTGCAGTGGACAGAGCACTGTATATCCCAATACAGTACTGTATAACTCAATGAAGTGTAAATCCAAAGGCGTGCCAACTCGGCAACATTGGTTTGGGGTAGAGCCTGGCATTCTTATGGGAATCTACTACATAAGAGAGGTGTGTGTGTGTGTGTGTGTGTGTGTGTGTGTGTGTGTGTGTGTGTGTGTGTGTGTGTGTGTGTGTGTGTGTGTGTGTGTGTGTGTGTGTGTGTGTGTGTGTGTGTGTGTGTGTGTGTGTGTGTGTGTGTGTGTGTGTGTGTGTGTGTGTGTGTGTGTGTGTGTGTGTGTGTGTGTGTGTGTCGCCATTTTTCTCAGAGATGGCTGAACGGATCTTTGTCAAACTTTCAGAGGTTCATCAGTGAGTGCCTGGGAGAGTTTTAGGGGGAAAAAAGAAGAAAAAAAATCTGAAATAAAAAAAGTTCGTTTTTTTTTTTGGATTAAAGAAAAAATCGCTGGATAGTGCCTAAGCCTTTTTTAAAATTAATGACAGTTATATACAAGTACACATTCGCATAAATAAATACAACACAATCACCAGACATTTGAACACAAATACATCAAACAATTCTGGAAGTGTACGAAGTTGGTTGTAAGGCTTTTTCTTCTTCCTGATCGGCATCACACTCAACTCAGAAACGTGATGACGGCATATTCACCAGATTATATTCAATAAAAAGGTGATGAAACCCCTTCCCCTCCCCCACTCCCTTCCTCAACCCTCCCTCTCCTGCCTCCTCCTCCCCTTCCCCCGCCCACCCGTTAATTATAAATCAGAGATAATGTTTGCACTACAGGAATTTAGTGAGGCCTTATTTGGAGTATTTTGTACAGTTTTTATCACCACATCTCAGGAAGGGTATATATATATATATACACACAGACTTGGCATTTAATATGGAATATTTTTTTTTTCTTGACGGGTTTACTTTCTTAACTCAGTATATCAATCTGGTGAGTTTCTTTTACACTTTGGTGATTTATTTGTTAAAAGAACCATGTCACTGATTGTCTGTCGCAGCAAGAAGTCAACAACAGGATTATATCACAGGTGGCGTGGCAAAATGTACGGACAGGTGCATTTGATGATTGGTTTCACAGTCGGGTATACAAGGGTTGTTGCGTTCTGTATTAGTGGAAAACAACTGCTGCACGTCTCCAAAAGTTATTGCCGCTTCCTCTAGAGATGGTCCGTCAACTCGACAATGCTGTTTGTCATGGAGTGGTGGCTTTACGAAATTATGGCATGAAACAGCGGGCTATTGCTCGGCAGTATGGCATCACTCAAGGTCAGGTGTCAAAGATCCTGAAACGAAATGCTCAGAGGGGTGTCCCTACTCCAATACTGAGGCCAGGACATCCCCACAGAACCACAAGGAGGGATGATCGCCAGCTGCACCGGTTAGTCCGCAATGGCCGTACCAAGTCAGCTAATCGGCTTAGGGCTGAGTGGCAGCAACTGACAAATGTGCTGTATCCAGAAGGCTAGTCAACCAACGACTGGTTCAAGCAGGCTATCGTGCCAGGCGTCCCCTGAGAAAGCCACGCCTGACCAGACAACACCGCCAGCGCCGATTGCAGTGGGCCAGAGAGCACCGTCAATGGCAGCCAGGACACTGGAATCACGTGATCTTCAGTGACGAGTCTAGATTTCTGGTCTATCGTCAAGATGATCGCGTCCGAGTGTGCAGACAAGTGCATGAAGCCTACAACAAAGATTGTATAGTGCCAAGAGTCCAAGCTGGAGGTGGTGGGGTGACCGTTTGGGCTGCTTTTCATGCAGGGGGCAAAACTGACCTGGTTGTTCTGAATGGAAACCTGAACCAGTTCAAGCACAGGGCCATTCTGGAAGAAACATTGCTTCCATTTGCTCGTGCAGCCTTTCGAGGAAACTTTGTCTTCCAAGTTGACAATGCACGGCCTAATCGTGCTCGCATGATCCAACACTTTCTTGCTGACCGTGGTGTAGAGCATATGGAGTGGCCTGCCATGTCCCCGGATATGAATCCGATAGAGAACTTGTGGGCAGAATTAACGCGTCAAATCGACAACTTGGA
This sequence comes from Myxine glutinosa, assembly GCF_964187855.1. Classification (NCBI taxonomy): domain Eukaryota; kingdom Metazoa; phylum Chordata; class Myxini; order Myxiniformes; family Myxinidae; genus Myxine; species Myxine glutinosa. The sequence continues at coordinate 73,735,270 of NC_136261.1, read as the reverse complement.
CCAGCAGCGTACCTCTGTGCGTGAATTGCAGCAGGCTAGTGCTGTTAGCTAGATTCAAAATCCCGTCTCGGAACCGTCTCGATAAATTTTCAATTTTCATAACGGGATCTCGGATCGGCTCGGTTCCTGACAAAATAATACATTTAATTTAAAAAAAAAAGAAAAAAAAAAAAAGAAAAGAAAAAACTTCAGAAATAATGGAATTTCATTACAATATATAAACAACAATGAAAAAAATTCATTTCTGATGTTGAGTACTTAAATTCCGACTTAGCTTCCATTTACCGGGATGAAATAAAATACACCGCCTACATGCAGATGATCGGCCACCGCTAACGCTAAGCGTTCAATATAGCGTGCTCACCGACCTGACGCACGTCCCACTACCCGTCCCACTACCCAACTTATCAGGCCTAAAGTGGAGATAAGATAACCAAAATACTTTCACATTCAAACCGTCAAACCAAACCCCCCCCCCCCCCCCCCCCCCCCGAGGCCCGAGTCCTTATCTTCACAATTGTTATCGCCATGCTGTCTTATCATATTCGTTATCTTAAACGCCAAGATAGAAACAAAGTAACTAAAAAAGCCATTGAAAAGTTTGAATGTGAACTCATTCTGGAATCTTGAAGTTAATTCGTACAAAACGAACATTAAACTCATTTTTTCAGTCTAACACGATGGATAATGACAACATAAAGCAGAGCGAAAACCGATGTCAGGAAATAGTGTACTTTATATATTACGTTTTAGCGGTTGCCGAAGACGATAAGAAGAGGCAATTTCGTTCGGTACAAAAGGTTGTTTATTGTACAGGTATCTCCAGCAACTGCTAGCAAAGCGAACGGAAGTCGTAACGGCTTATAGAAAACCAAGAACCCTCTTCGGAGGGCGTGGCTCCAACAGCCGCGCGTGCGTCATGACGACACAACCAAACGTCCGTGTGCGTGGGTTCGACCAAACATTCGTAATGGTAACCGTTACATGCGGATAAGTTAACCGCGACAAGTGAATAAGTTAACCGCGACATGTGAATAAGTTAACCACTACAACGTGTACAATCCGAAATGCATTATAGGCTTATAAATATGACTTAAGAAGTGCATTGTTTGTTGACAAGGGGAAAATCCTGGAACAGTGAGTTCACTTTATCTATCATCGTTTGTGTCAGTTCAGCTGCACTTGCGAAAAATGATGCTTGTGCAGAAGCAGAGTAATGAAAGCAAGGCTCAATAAATGCCTCTATTATGGAAAATATCTGCAAGAAGTTGGAATTTTAACCGGGATTTTTTTACCGAGAAATTGCGTCAATCAATTTATCTCGGGACCGTCCCGAGACCGTCTCGAAAGCCGAAACCGCCGGGATTTCCTCCCGGTCTCGGATCGGTTGACAGCCCTACAGCAGGCTATTGTCACTGCATGGCAAGCGATTCCTGTCCAAACCTTGGCAAATCTCGTGAACAGCATGCCTCAACGTGTACGTGCTCTCCTGAATGCTCGTGGGGGTTACACGAAGTACTGAACTGTAATTTTACTGTCCATAATCCCAGTCATAATTTAGCTTTTGTTTTTGTTGCAATTTTTTTTGGCTAATGTGCAAAATAAAGAGATACTTCTGGAAAACGTACAGAAGTTTAACACAGTACTGTCCGTGAATCGAGTTCGATATCAGTTTACATCACTTTCAAGGATCAATTTATTTGCTTCGAAATGTCAAATGTGGTTTTTGTTTCTTTTAAAGGTCACATTAACAAAATCTAGAATAATTTCAACATAATTCCAATGAACTTTTGGTTCTAAGTCATCTTGAAAAGTAAGTTCACCCCCACAAAAAAAATATTCCATATTAAATGCCAAGTCTGTATATATCAGGCTGGCCCTTATTTTTGAAAGTTTGAAATGTTGAGCTCTCACCCTCTACAACTGGTCCATTTGCCCTTAAAAACAATCCAGGCCAAATGTCAGCTAAATTCATAAATATTTAGAGGTGGTCCATCACCCTTGAACATTTCCCCCTATAGGCCATGTGATTGAGGTCACGTAACACTAAAACACATATCACAGTATGTATCACAGAAATAAATAAAACCGTTTGATAAAACATGCTTTTGAATAATTATCACATCTGTGGACTAGACTAAGAGTGGGAAAACAATGAACTAGTTAAATTAAGTTTTTTACAGATACATCAGTAAATTATTGTTATAATGAGTTAAAATAGACACGTAACATACATATTAAATAAGATATTGAAGGAGCTCGGGCTCCCACGTCGATCGGATGAATGGACGCGACAAAAAGCTGGAATTCGTCCGAGTTGCTTTATTCAAACAAAACACTCAGGTACTCTGAAAAGCCCGTTTATCGGGCAGCAATATATATACACACATTATCCCGGAGCGTTTGCCCAGGAAAGGCAAGAGGGGGTGTGGCCGAGCGTCCTGGCTGCGGCCTGGCAAGTTGAGGGCGAGCCTGCCCGGGCGTCCTGGACGAGCCCGGCATGGTGATCGCTCCGCGTCCTTGATAGGTGCAAGGCGATTGTGAAAACCCAGCGGTAGCCGCTACACACGTCCCCCCAGAATCGACTTGCACCGGCAGGGTCAATTTGAGGGGGGTCCTGATGACCCGGCCGAAGCGACCCCTGGCGGGTCGTGGGGGGGGGGGGTCCGCTGTGGTGGTAGGCGGTCGAGTGGGGGGCACCGTGGACGGGGGGCGGCCTCGCCGCGGCGGAAGGGCCACCCGTGGTGGTTGGTCGACGTCCACGTGCGCCGGCTTGAGGCGCTCCACCGCAATCCGGTCCGACCTGCCGCCGATGTCGATGACGAACGACTTGTCGTCCCGTCGCAGGACCCGGAAGGGCCCGTCGTACGGCGGCCGGAGTGGCCCCCGATGTGCGTCGTGACGCACAAAAACATACTCCGCTGTGCGAAGTGCTGGGGGGACGTAGGACTGGGGGTCACCGTGGTGGGATGTTGGCACGGGGGCAAACCGTCGGGCGGCCTCCTGGAGGTCCGAGCACTGGTGAGCTGCGGACCAGGGACTGGTAGCGTCGGGCACGAATTCGCCCGGGACGCGTAGCGCCTGGCCGTAGACAAGCTCGGCGGTGGATGCCTGGAGGTCCTCCTTGGGGGCCGTGCGGAGGCCCAAAAGGACCCACGGCAGCCGGTCGGCCCAACCGCCGTCTTGAAGGCCGGCCATGAGCGCGGCCTTCATGGAGCGGTGGAATCGCTCGCACAACCCGTTTGCTTGGGGGTGGTAGGCCGTAGTATGGTGGAGCTTGACCCCCAGGTTGCGGGCGACCGCGCCCCACAGCTCGGAGGTGAACTGTGGTCCGCGGTCTGACGAGATGTGCGCCGAAGCGGGCGACCCAGGTGGCGATGAAAGCCTGCGCCACGTCGGCGGTGGTGGTGGAGACGAGGGGAACGGCCTCCGGCCACCTGGTGGTCCTGTCCACCATGGTGAGCAGGTGTGTGAACCCCCGTGACGGGGGGAGGGGGCCCACCAGATCCACGTTGACGTGGTCGAAACGTCGTTCGGGCACGGTGGAAGGTGCCAACGGGGCCTGGGTGTGTCGGTGGACCTTGGCCTGTTGGCAGGCTGTGCAGGTGCTGGTCCAATCGCGGACGTCCCGACGAAGGCCGTGCCAGACGAATCGTGCCGACACCAGCTTCTGGGAAGCTTTCCGGCCCGGGTGGGAAAGGCCGTGGAGGGAGGCGAAGATGCGGCGTTGCCAGGTGACGGGCACGATGGGGCGAGGCTGGCCTTGGGAGACGTCGCAGAGCAGGACAGTGTCCGCGAAGGGGATGTCGGCCAGGCGGAGGCCCGTGTCCGCCGCCGGAGGGCTTGCACCGTGGTGTCGGTGGTTTGGTCCGCCGCCATAAGCGCGAAGTCCACGCCCAGGTGGACCACGTTCGCGCTGGCCCGGGAAATACAATCGGCCACGGCGTTGTTTTTGCCGGCGACGTGCCGGATGTCCGTGGTAAACTCCGACACGGCGGAGAGGTGGCGCTGTTGGCGGGCCGACCACGGCTCCGTGACCTTGGCCATTGCGTAAACCAACGGCTTGTGGTCGACGAACGCCGTGAAAGGTCGGCCCTCCAGGAGGTGGCGGAAATGGCGGACGGCCAGGTGTAGACCGAGGAGCTCACGGTCAAACGTGCTGTATTTGAGCTCGTTCGGCCGGAGCTGCCGGCTGAAAAAAGCGAGTGGCTGCCAAACCCCGTTCACCCATTGCTCATGTACGGCGCCCACCGCGTAGTCGGAGGCATCCGTGGTGAGGGCGATGGGAGCGTTGAGCACCGGGTGAGCGAGCAGTGTTGCGTCGGCGAGGGCCCGCTTTGAGCTTTGGAAGGCCGTGTCCATTGCTGCGGACCAGGCGATGTCGTGCTTGGCCTGCTTGCCCTGGAGGGCTTCGTAGAGGGGCCGCATGAGTTGAGCAGTGCGGGGCACGAAGCGGTGATAAAAACTCACCATTCCCAGGAATTCCTGCAGGGCCTTTATGGTGCGGGGACGCAGGAACGTGGTGATGGCCTCGACCTTGGTTGGCAGCGGCACGGCCCCGTTCTTGGTGATGTGGTGGCCCAAAAAAATCAACGCCCGTCGTGCCGAAGTGGCATTTGGCCGGGTTGACGATGAGGCCGTGCTCGCTGAGGCGCCCGAACAGTGTTCGGAGGTGGAGGAGGTGCTCGGCCCGGGACGTGCTGGCGACGAGGATGTCGTCCAGGTAAACGAAAAGGAACGGCAGGTCACGCAGCACGCCGTCCATCAAGCGCTGGAACGCCTGAGCCGCGTTCTTGAGACCAAACGGCATCCGTAAGAATTCGAATAAGCCGAACGGCGTGATGACTGCCGTTTTAGGGACGTCGGCCGCCCTGACAGGCACCTGGTGATATCCCCGTATGAGATCAATTTTCGAAAAAATGACCCGTCCCGCCAGACGGGCGGAGAAGTCTTGGATGTGCGGGATTGGATACCTGTCGGGGGTGGTAGCGTCGTTAAGGCGGCGGTAGTCGCCACATGGGCGCCAGCCGCCCCCTGGCTTTCGGACGATGTGTAGTGGCGAAGCCCACGCGCTATCGGAGCGCCGCATGATGCCGAGGTGTTCTAAAGCGTCGAACTCGGCTTTGGCCACGGCGAGCTTGGCTGGGTCGAGGCGGCGGGCTCTGGCGTAGACCGGCGGGCCCGTGGTTGGTATGTGGTGCTCGATCCCATGCAGTACTGCGACGGCCGAAAACGTCGGCCGCGTGAGGGCCGGGAACTCCATGAGCAGGCGAGCAAACTCGTTCGCCGCCGAGAGGGCGCATGCCAGCTCGGTCGGCGCGGAGCTGCTCAATGTGCATACCATGGAGCTGAAGGTTTTGGCGTTGATTAAACGACGCCGTTGGACGTCCACCAGCAGTCCGTGTGCGCAGAGGACGTCGGCGCCTAGCAGAGCCATGGGCACGTTTGTGGTTACAAACGTCCAAGCAAAGCGTTGGCCGCCGAAGCAGAGGGTGACGTTGCGCGGGCCGAAGGTGCGGATGGCCGATCCGTTGGCCGCAACCAAGGAGGGGCCGCAAACCGCGGACTAACTGTCCTGGTCAGAGGCGGGTATGACGCTCAGTTGGGCGCCGGTGTCGCACAGGAAGCGCCGTCCGGACGCTTTATCCGTGATGAACAGTAAGTTGCCCGTGTGGCCGGCGCTCATGGCTGGTAATGAACGCCGGTCCGGCAGTTTCCCGGCCTGCCGAAGGTACACGGGGGTCGGCATGTCCGGGCCTTCTGTCCGAACCTGGCATGATAGTAACACCACGCTTGGTCAGGTGGAGGCCCCGGTCGTCGTGCTGGAGGTGGTCGGCTCGGTGTAGCGGCCGCCAATTGCGTCGGCAGTTCGGTCGTCGACCGTGCCGGGTGCTCGGGCGCCATGGGTGTTGCGTCGGACGGCGGTGGGCCCCAGGTCGCTGCTGCGATGCGCTGGCCTGCGGCGGAGATCTTGTCGGCTTCCCTGGCAAGGGCACGGGGATCTGTGATCGTCGTGCTTGCCAGGGCGAGGCATACCGGGCTAGGCAGCTGACGGAGGAACAGCTCCCGGAACAGGAATGCCGGAGAGTGCTCGCCGAGCAGCGAAAGCATGTAGTCCATTCGCTCGGAAGGGCGCGTGTCGCCGAGCTCGGGCAGGTCGAGCAGGCGCCGTGCGCGTTCCGCCGATGGGAGGGCGAAAGCGTCGAGGAGAAGCTTTTTAATCGCGCCGTATTTGTCAGCGGCTGGCGGGCTCTCGAGGAGGCTCAGGGCGCGGGCCGCGGTGGCTGAACCGAGCGCTGCTACCACATGGTGGAAGCGGGTGTCGTCGGCCGTGATGTCTCGCAGGGCGAACAGGGAGTCCGCCTGTGCGAACCAAACCGCCGCGTGAGCCTCCCAGAAGGTAGGCAGTTTAAGGGCCACTGCCGTGTCCATGTCGGTAGGTCACCAATGAAGGAGCTCGGGCTCCCACGTCGATCGGAAGAATGGACGCGACAAAAAGCTGGAATTCGTCCGAGTTGCTTTATTCAAACAAAACACTCAGGTACTCTGAAAAGCCCGTTTATCGGGCAGCAATATATATACACACATTATCCCGGAGCGTTTGCCCAGGAAAGGCGAGAGGGGGCATGCCCGGGCGTCCCGACCGAGGCCTGGCAAGTTGAGCGCGGGCCTGCCCGGGCGTCCTGGACGAGCCCGGCATGGTGATCGCTCCGCGTCCTTGATAGGTGCAAGGCGATTGTGAAAACCCAGCGGTAGCCGCTACAATATAATGATTGCAATATGGCAGTGTATAATAAATACTTACTTACACGAGATAAGTTTATAAAATACATAATATTATTTAAAATAAAATAAGCGTGTATACATTGAATTTAAATATATGTGTAAATGATTGTCAAAAAGACATTAAAATAAGAGCTCTCACCCTTATACCGATCAGGTGGTAGCTCTGTGCTTTGACACAACTGCTATGGACACAGAAATGGGGCATGTGTTCTGTTGGAACAAAAAATTGGCCGTGACTTGCTGTATTTTGCATGTCGTCACCCCATTATGGAGCTGCTGCTTGCTACAGCATTTAAAGCAGTCATGGGGAGCACCTCTGGACCGGAGGTTCTTCTGTTTAAGAGATTCCAATCAAAGTGGGACTCTATTGACCAGACTGCATTCATCTCTGGTCTCTCTGATGAATCTGTCAAAGACCGCATTCTCCCTGTGACTGATATAGTTATCGATTTTGCAAAGAAGCAGCTTGACCTCAGTCAGCCACGGGATGATTATAAAGAACTTCTGGAACTGAGCATTTTGTTTCTTGGAGGAGTTCCTGCTCGTAGCATTCATTTCTGTGCTCCTGGTGCGATTCACCATGCAAGATGGATGTCGAAGGCCATCTACAGTCCCAAAATCTGGCTTTTCCACCAACAGTTCAAGCTGACCACACGAGAGAGGAATGGCCTACGAGAAATTTGTCTGTTTGTTTCTGAAGTGTATTTGCAAGCCTGGATGAAAGCTCCAAGTGCAGCTGAAGCTCCAATGAATGATCTGCTGCTGATGAAGACCTTGATCTCTTTCAAGACCAAGTCATGCAATCTCAACAGCCACCAGTGAGAAGTTGAGGAACCATCTGTGGTACTTGTCAGAAGAGCTGGTGCGGTTGGCCTTCTTCGACAAACAAGTGCCTATCGCTACGAAACAACTGATGGTGGAAGCACTGAAAGGTGAGCGTCCATTGGATGAAGAACCATCAAAGATGCCACGGCCTGACATGAAAGCCTTAAGCGAGAAGGGAATTGAATAATTTGTGTCACCACACACAAAAACATTCTTCGAAACGTTGAAAATCTCGTCAGACTTTTTAACTGTGGATCCAAGCATATGGGGTGACCATGAAGGCTACAGAGCTGCTGTGGAACAGATCAGGGAGTTTAAGGTCGTAAATGACCACGCTGAACGAGGTGTGGCCCTCATGAAAAGTTACAACCGGCTCCTTACCATGGATGAGGAGCAACTCCAATTCTTACTTCAGGTCGTGTCTGAACACCACCGTACTTATCCCGACTGTCGGAAAGCAACATTGGCTAAAATCAGGCAGCAATGATATGACTTATGTTGGTGAGAACCTTCCTTGACGAGAAACTAATATAATAACATCAGGAATGTTAAATAGAATGAGAAATGAAAAGAACTTTAAGAAGTGTATTTGTGCAGTAGTATATTTTGTTGTGTGCTCTCTATATATAAAATTGTGATTCTTGAAGGTGCCTGGACTACCTCTAAATATAAACAGACTTGTATGAAATTTTGACTGCAGTATTTCTATCCCAAATGGATCACATTTAGCCCATGAGAACATTTTAAAAGTTTCACCCCATTTAAGGGCCACCCTTATATATATATATATATATATCTATTTGCCTTTAAGATAATGAGGGTTATAGACAAAAAGTGCAGAATAACTTTTTACTAGAATACACAGTAATAGGACCAGGGTCCATAGCCTGAGAGTAAAGAAGAGGAGAGTTAAGATGGCATTAAGGCAAGGGTCTTTCATTCAGAGCAGTACATGGAATAGTCTCCCTGGAAAGGTTGTGGCAGCAGAAACAGTAGATAGGTTGAAGTTGGAATTTGATAGGTATCTAGAAGCATTTGAGATAGAGGGTTACAGGGATATATTAGCAGGACTTGTAGGTAATTTGCATGTGGATGGGTGGTTATATCGTGATGGTGATATCTGTGGGAGTGCCCACTTTTGCTTCCTCCCCTTCCACCTCTTCCCACCTCCCCCCACCCCCCTCCCCACTCCCTTTTTCCGCACCCAAGTCATGGGCATGTCACTGAGGTATTTAGAATATATTTTGAAGGTAATCATTGCTTGCTATTCCTCAAATGTTTATAATTGGAACGTCACTCTTAATTGTATAAACACAGATATCATACGGACCCATCTTTTCACACTCTGGTTTGTGACCTTGACATATTACATGAAATTAATGAATGAATGAATGAATGAATGATCATTTTAGGGCCATTTACCCCGCTAGAGCAGGGGCTAGCCTTGCGGGCCCCATGACAATTATGGTTCCCTGTTTGAGGCAATGTTTTTATGGCCGGATGCCCTTCCTGACGCCAACCCTTGGTCACGCTCTTACGATGCGCAGGGATACGGTGTACCTATTCTAAATCGGGGTACACACCGTGATCATTCATCCCAGCAAGCTGGTACTCAATTTGCCGACCTCGGAAGGATGACAGGCTGAGTCAACCCCCCTGGCGTTAATTCAGCGATCGATCGGGATTCGAACCCAGGATCCTAGGATCCCAAGCTGGCACCCTAACCGCTAAGCCAACACCAGGCAACACCTTGACCTCTCCAAACACATGAAAGATCATGATATAATATCTAAACGATCTGAACGTTGTATATAATTCATAATCGGTCGTTTTATGTTTATCTTCCCTGATCAGAGTGGTTTGTTGTTGCACTTGACTAAGACTCGTGATTCCTTGTGATTGCAGAGGCGTAGCTTGGCTCCGAGCCAGGTAGCGAAGCGAGGTTTGGATTTGTCACCTCCCGGGTCTCCTTTCTTGCCAGACAAGGACCGCAAGCATGCAAGTTTAACTGTACCCATACATTCGGCAAGACACTGCCCATTCTTTATTTTAAAACTCTTGAAGTAGATTGCTGTAACCTGGAATGTATGCTGGACGGGTAATTTGTCTGGGAGCTGGCATTACTGTGACACCTGAGACCCTGAGGGGGGAATGAGAAATCGGAGGATGTGAGTGGGATCCACGCATTATTGAGATGGTTTTGGTTTTCCGGAATGACCACAGAAGAAATTCCAGTGGGACATAACGATTTGTGTATATTGTTACCGTTCTACCGTTACGGTTCTACGGTTGTCATGGGGACCGCAAGGCTAACCCCCACTCTAGCATGGAAAATGGCCTTAAAATGCATGTTGTTGTTGTTGTTACGGTTCTACGATTGGGGCCCAGGAGAACGCACATCCATGCACGTAGGTTGCCAAGTTTAGTTATTTTATTATTAAATGTTTTAGATAGCCCCAATCCTTTTGCACAGTGGGAAAACGGGAGATATGCTTTTGCAAAGGCTCTGGAGAGGTCTTCTTCTTCCTCCTTCCATTTCACTGCCACGATCACCATCTCCCATAACCTGGAATCCACAGACCATATAGGTTGGTAACCATTGCACATTGTAGACACTTTTTATTTTGTCTTCTCTCTCCAGACACAGCTCCAATTTGGTTCCTTGACCTCTCCAAACACATTTGAGACATTAACGTTCCTTGTACTACTTGTATCTATATAAATTCACCATTCACAGTTTCTTTGGTCACCCATATTTTTCACCACACATGGACACCTTTATTAATCTCCCGCACCTCACACGGACACCTTTATTAATCTCCCGCACCTCACACGAACCACGCACCACAAGGAAGGAAAGAAGTCATAGCATTTGAACGGAATTTGGCGTGAAGCAATGAGGGAAGGAAATCTACTGAAGAAGATCCACAGAACGTGGCACGGATGATTGACAGGAGAGCGGGGTGGAGAATCTGGAAGCACACCAATAAAGATGCTCTGTGCGGGAACAGGCTCCGCCCCGCTTAAGCATGTATACAAGGCCGAATGCAAGTGCTGTTCGCTGCTTTAGAACCGAGCCAGAGATCTGCTGTGGGGGGAGGAGGATTGCTTGCCTGTGATCTGAGGAGAAACCCGCATTTCTCTGAGGGAAGAACCATTGCCCTGATGGAGTGGCCCTTGTTGTGCTTGGTGTGAAGCACCGGTGAGGGTGGAAGGCGGGAGTAGGGCACGCATGCCGTCATCGGAGAAGCCTGCGTTGCCTTGAGAGAGCGACCCATGTTGTGCTGGGTGCGAGGTGCTGTGCATGTGGTGAAAGGCAGGCAGGCCAAGCAGAGATATCTGGTGGAGGACGAGGCTGCACTACTAACTACACTGCACCATGATACCACATTGACCTTCCCTCCCCTTCACCCTGTACCCAAGCATATCAGGACCGATACTCGTCCGTCGACGGTGCCTAAAGTGAGATCAGGGGCTGCCCCCCACGGCCCAAATCGATTCTCCCCTTCTTATCTTCCTATCTACCTTCATCAGAGTGTGATTCTGCTGGGCCAATGTTACGTTTGTAGATAATCATGGAAGACTGGAGAGGGGATTTAAGTGTTGAGTAAGTCTTTTGTGGTTGTGGTTTCTTTTATTATTCCTTGTGCTTGAAAATTATAATTGTTGTAATTGCTTTCTTTTTCACCATGCTGTGTAAATGTGTTGCTTTATTGTTCTTTGTAAATGTGTTGTGTATCTTCTGTGCTTGTTGCAAAACTGGTAAACAGTGTGTGTACTAGTTATAAGTTATATCAGGGACGTTCTACTCCAACCAATTGGCTCCACAACATTAGCCGGTACATAAACGGCAGTTCGCTCGGCTGCCCCAGATTAGATAAGATGAGGCAAGTAAGAATCGAGTGCATGATTCCTGGTTAGGTTTGCCCCATCACCCCCAGGTAAACGGTGTCAGACAGAGGACCCTGGGAGATATGGTCATCTGATTGGCTTTTGTGGTTGATTAGCAACCTGCCAGACCGCGGAGTTATCCACAACTGTTGGCATCAAAACTGGGAGTTTGGGGGGAGATGTCCCCTGCTTGTAGACCCCGAAACCCGGATCCATAACAATATAATGGGTATAATTGTGCCTTCAGTCAGGCCTGTAGTACCCGAAACGCGGCACCTCCGAGACCCGGCACCACTTGAGACCCGGCACCTCTTGAGACCCGGCACCATACGTTCCTGGGTGCTCTATACCATACACCTGCCACCTTACACCCCATGGGCACCCAACGCCCCCGTGACTTTGGACTCAGCGCGACTTCATTTCTGGTGTCTGTATCTGTATTTTCTGGCACACAGTAAAGAATGTCTGGTTTTATGCTTTTTGGTCCAGGTTGTTGGTTTGCATATCACAGTTTGTAGAGATGATAAATTGGCCAATGCGGACAAGTGGAGTATAGATTTGTAATCTCATTTAAGCTGCAGCAGCCACCATTTCCTTAAAGGGTGAATTTTGTATGACAAGTAAATTTGAGTCATAAAAATACAATCTATGTCAACTCTCAAGTAGTTCCTCCAGCCCATACATTTTTACCCTAACCTCTAGCTTTACGTAAGCCAAAGATATCTTGACTCTCCGGTGGTCGTAAATTACCTGGTTTTGACACTGCACGTTGTCAGGTTGCAAAACGCATCAAGCAGAATACGACGACGCATGACCCTCAGCAGGTGTTTCTTTCTCAATTCCGCAAGCCCCTCACTCCTGTTGGAAATGAGCAGCAGTGTCCTGATGGAGAGGCCCACGTAAGCTTTCTTCAGTGGTACTTATTGCAATCGCATTTTCATTTTATTGTCCACGTTTTGATTACACCATTCACTCTCATCTTGCGCTCATGCTGTTTCAGGAAGCCTTCATCCGAACTATTTTGGCCAAACCCTTCAAGGTTCCTATACCCAACTATATGGGTAGGCAAAAAGGGTGTCGGGGGGGCGGGGAGGATTGGAGGCGGTGATTTTGGATGGGTGACGGTTGAACCTGCTTTTTGGTGATCATTGAATTTCACGTTTATTTGTTGATTTCTTTCCAGGACCCTTAGGGCTGAAGGCCCTGGGTATTCGAAGGCAAGGTGGTCGCAGGCCGCTTTACGACCCATTCGAGGAGAACGCACTGGTGCTTTACACTCCACCAGTGCTCAGTGCTCACGAGACTCTTAAAGTGGATAAGTGAGTCGTTACGTTGTGCCTCAAAATGCCATGTGATCACGTTTAAACGGAGCGACAGAAATTTCCTTAACTTGTTGCAAATTAGTGTGAAGAGATTGCTTCGCGTCGATGGTAGATATCTTTACAAAGTGAAAAGTCCATCTTTATGTTTCTGCTCTGCACTACTACCTCAAATATATAAAATCGTGGATTATAAGCTTTCATTGCTCATTAGCATTTTGTTTTTTAAAAACTAAGATATTATATATATATATATATATATATATATATATATATATATATATATATATATATATATATATAATATATTTTTTGTACACTGCTCCTTTCACATCCCATCTCCAGGTGCTGCATGACGTCATTGCCGGGCACCGACGGAGGCCCGGCAATGACGCGCGCTGAAAGCGAGTACTGTTTTCACTCCGGTTTCTTTCTTGTTACCCTCGCCTGAGGAGAGCATATTGCATTTGAGTCGGTTTGTTTGTTTGTTAATTGCCGGAATCTTTTCCGGCAAGTATGTTGATCGGTTGGTTTGTCTGTCTGTCTGTCTGTCTGTTTGTCTGTGCGCAGCACTACGTCTACACCGTTGCACGTAGAATCGCCAAACTTTACACACATATTTGTCTTGCCTTGGAATAGACTGTGCCCAATTGATGACGTCATCGGCCACGTGGTTTGGCCGCCATCTTGGAAAAACTTTGCATCTCCATATCTCCGAAAGTGCTGAATAGAAAAAATTGAGACATGGCTCATTGTAAAGAGCTCGCCATGTGGAATAACATATGTTAATGATGATGTCATAGGTGCCCCCATTAAGACATAATTTCGTTCAGTCCGAACATATCGTCGAACCTGTCATATATCACAATTGCCATGCTCTTCCTTTACGTTTTTCATTCAGTGTGAAACATAAACAAAGCAATTGTTAAAATGACCATCAAATATCGAAAGCATCGGCGTTACGTCTCTTCCAATGACACAGTACTTCTAGGCCCGGCAGGAAGGGTCATGTTATTTACCCAACCCTTGTGGGGTATATAGATTACAGTCGCTCAGTTCTGTAAGTAAAGCTTACCTCAGGGATGTCGGGATTCCTCCAAATTTCTTTGTTTAATGTTATAAACGGCGTTAGCGACTGTTTAAAAAGCTAATCATATGTGTTTGTGGTTTATAATAATTTAGATTATTAGATTCCGCTGTTAGATTCTGGTCTTGTTACCCTCGCCAGAGGAGAGGGTATTGCATTTGAGTCCGTTTTTTTACTTGCAAAATCGAAGATTTTTTCAAGTATATTGGTCGGTTGTGTTTGTTATTCTGTTTGTTTGTTTGTTTGTCACTGGCTTACAGGTCACAATTCCAAACCGATCGTCACGAAACTTCACCAAGCTGTAGAAGTCGTCACAATTGAGATTTTGAGGTCAAAGATCAAAGGTCATCTGGAGGTCAAACTTCCAAAATCATAAATTTTCATCCGATTGACTTGACAATAGAACAGCATTTGCATATTGCCTCACTGAATTGGGAAACCAGCTATTTTTGAGGTCAAAAGGTCAAAGGTAAACTTCAGATCAAACTTCTATAATCATCAATTTTCATCTGATTGACTTGAAAATTTAACAGCATTTGCATATTGCCTCACTGATTTGGGAAACCAACTATTTTTGAGGTGAAAAGGATCAAGGTGAAACTTCTAAAATCATCAATTTTCATTTGCAAAATCGTCACTTTTCATCCTATTGACCCAAGCTTTGATCGAGATCGTCAATTTTAATTTGGATGAAATGGACAATTTGATGGATCAATGGCATCCTTTTTTGGGGGGGAGGGGAGGGTGGATTTTGCAAGTATCGTGCTCTGCATGACGTCTTCTTGTTTTCTTGTTTGTCCGGGTGATATCTCAGCCATCCTTTGAGCTAGGAAGCTGAAATTTTGGCACAATAGTGAGCAAGTGCTTTGGCAAAAACGGTAAAGGCTGTTTTTGATTTATTGATTAATCAATCGATGGATTAGTTATTTAATTATTATCGATTAATTAAGTACTTATTTATTTCCTTTCTCATCTGGGCAATATCTCAGGCACCTTTTGAGCCAGGAAGCTGATATTTGGACATGACAATGACCAAGTGATTTGGCTGTAAAGGCTAATTTTGATTTATTGTACACCTCTCCCTCCAAATACAGTCTCTATGAGCTGCACGGCGGTATTGGCAGGCGCCGAAGGCGCCCCGGCAATGCCGCGATGGAGGATATTTCTTTATTTGGCATGGGGGCGGTGTACTTTGAATGTATCCGTGCTTGGTTGTTGTACACCGCTCCTTTCCTATGCCACCTCCAGGCATTGCAAATCGTCATTGCCGGGCACCGAAGGGGGCTCGGCAGTGACGCACGCTGAAAGAGAGTACTCAGTTTTCACTCTGGTTTCTTGTTTGTTTTCTTGTTTGTTTTCTTTCTTGTTTTCTTGGTTGTCCGGGCGATATCTCAGCCATCCTTTGAGCTAGGAAGCTGAAATTTCGGCACAGTAGTGAGCAAGTCCTTTGTCAAATACGGTATTTTTTGTTTTTTGAATAATCAATTAATTGAGGAGTTATTTAATTATTAGCGTTTAATTAAGTACTTATTTAATTAATTAAATTTCATTTCTCTTCTGACCATTATTAACTCAGGCACCTTTTGAGTTAGGAAGCTGATATTTGGACATGCCAATGACCAGGTGATTTGGCTGCAAAGGATATTTTTGATTTATTAATTAATCAATTAATCGATTAATTATTTAATTATTCGATTAATGACAAAAAAATTTTTTTTTTTAAAGTTACAGATTCTGATGAAATAGTGGTAGTTTATGTGTTCTCTGACCAAATTGATTAATAATTTAATTTTTTTATGATTATTATTTATTTATTTTCATTATTAATCATTTATTTATTTTCTTTCTCATTTGGCCAATATCTCAGGCACCTTTTGAGCTGGGAAGCTAATATTTGGACATGAGTGACCAAGTGATGTGGCTATCAAGGATATTTTTGATTTATTGATTAATCATTTCATCTATTAATTATTTATTGATTAATCGATTAATTATTTATTGAGTAATCAATTAATTATTTAATTTTTTATAAATGACTTATTTAATTAAATTTCTAAAAGATACATCTTCGGATGAAGCACTAGTGGTTTAGTTATGCGATTAGCCAATTGATTATGAAAATATTTTGTGATAATCTTTTATTGATTTTAATTATACAATTAATCAATCAATTAGTGTACACCTCTCCCTCCCAATGCAGCCTCAATGAGCTGCACTGCGGTATTGCCGGGCGCCAGAGGCGCCCCGGCAATGCCGCGCTGCAGCATATTTAATTATTTGGCATGGGGCGGTGTACTTTGAATGTATGTGTACTTGTTTGTTTTCTTGTTTGTCCGGGTGATATCTCAGCCATCCTTTGAGCTAGGAAGCTGAAATTTCGGCACAATAGTGAGCAAGTACTTTGTCAAAAACGGTATTTTTTGTTTTTGATTAATTAATTGATTAGTTACTTCATTATTATCGATTAATTAAGTACTTATTTATTTCCTTTCTCTTCTAGGCAGTAACATCTCAGGCACCTTTTGAGCTAGGAAGCTGATATTTGGACATGACAGTGACCAAGTGATTTAGCTTTAAAGGCTATTTTTGATTTATTGATTGTTCAATTAATCGATTAATTATTTAATTATTCGATTAATGCTTTCATTAATTGTTTTTTTTAAAGTTACAGATTCGGATCAAACGGTGATGGTTTAGGTATTCTATTAGCCAATTGATTAATTATTTAATTATTTTATGATTATTATTTATTTATTTTCATTATTAATCATTTATTTATTTTCTTTCTCATCTGGACAATATCTCAGGCACCTTTTGAGCTAGGAAACTGATATTTGGACATGACAGTGACCAAGTGATGTGGCTATAAAGGATATTTTTGATTTCTTGATTAATCAATTCATCGATTAATTACTTATTGATTAATCAATTCATTCTTTTTTTCTTTTTGATTAATCACTTGTCTAATTAATTTTCAAAAAGTTACAGCTTCAGATGAAGCACTGGTGGTTTTGGTATGCTATTAGTATTAGCCAATTGATTAAGACACCGATAATGGCACACGCGATGACTATGTGTGCAGTATCGATATCCGTAATTGGCACAGGCTGATATCTGTATCGGTAATCTGTACAGGATTGATAAAGCAAACCCAATTCATATAAAATAAGCAATTGCTTTCGAAACAGCTGTGATGACAAAGGAAAATGCGATCGCTCGTACGCTGCTGGGGTTAAAAGTTAAAACCTTTTGTACCTACTTCCTGGCCAAGTATAGCTTGATGTCATACGTACCAGGTGTACCTCAGTGCATCAAAGTGTCGATTAAATTAATTTTTTTACATTTGAAAGGTGGGCTGACATTATTCTGGGCCCCCGAGCAAAAGGGGCACATTTCACATACAGTCTTTAACAGTCCCATTTTATAACTCAGTTATGAAAAAGTTTTATAGTGTTGGGATGTAAAAAATGTTGTTTGTCACTTCTTATTTCCTATGTTGCCATTCTGTAACTGGGATTCCTTCATGTGGCATATGCATAGAGCATTGGCTGGCTTGAACAAGTTTGTGCAAGGGCGTATTATTCCACCTATGCCGAGCAAAGGGAGGCCAAGGCCATTTATTCCTGCTATGTTAAATACCCAGCATTCCATGCCTGCCGGAAACGGATTTTTTGGAATGCCGGCCGCATGTTCCATCTAATCTTCATGTAACTTTGTACGAAACTAGGTTTTACTATGTGCTCTGTGCACCTCCTTTCCCAAGCATAAGCGCATTTATGCTTGTCAATAGAGATGGTTCGAGCCCAAATTTTCTGAGCCCGGACCGGGAAAAAAAAACACAACAACGGGAAAAGGCAAGAATCCCAAATCGATTTCTGTAATTTTCCAGTAATTCTTGGGAAACTATTTACAGGTAAGAAACACTAGTTTGGGCTCTATTTGTTTGAAAATTTTTCTCAGCTCAAGCTCGAGAAAATTAGGCTGCACCATTTTAATCTCTATCATACGATGTGTGTCAGTGGTGTGGCACAATAGACAACCGAGAAGATAATGGGCATGAAAATATTATCTTGAACTTCGTGTCAACCCGAACTTTCAGTACAGTCCTTTTACATCTCATTCGCACAAAGGCCTCAGCCAACGTTGCACAACATGGTCAAGGATGATTGTGGACCTACATTACCTGGTATATAAAAAAAATTCTGTAATTAAATTCTGCATTATTATTCACCCAATTTCAAGACTTGCTCACTTCATGGTACTTTACTAAGGAAACAGTCAGTCGTATGTAATTGGTGCTTCTAAAAGTGCCCTTTCTGTATTTTAAACATGGCGATGTTCAGTTCAAAAAAAACCTCACTATCACCACTACTCCTCAAACCCCAAAGATAAAACCACCAATTGTGGTGACTGCTTTGCAAACCTCAACAATGGACATCAGGAAGCTGAACTTGCAAGAGAGTCTACTCTTAAAATAAGTTCTGGGCTCATAAAAAATTTTTGCGCTCTTAAGTTATTGTTAGTGCGGTACTGCAAACAGTTTTGTTATTAGCTTGTCTGACACTGGTATGGAATAAGCAGTGAAAATAAAAAATACTTTTTATCTTAACGCCATGATCATCATCAACATACCATACTCTTTACAGAGTGAAGTGGTGCTGAAGTACTCTTGGCACTGGTTATGCTGGGTTCTTTGATTAAATGTTGAATGGTTTTGTTACGCTGAGTGATTTACCGTTGCCTTCACAGCAGTCAGTCAGAGTAGGAATTAGTAGTTTGTTCTGGGTACTGATGATAACTCACCTACCATTCTTGAAAAAACTTTGGGATCTTTAATGTCCACAAACAACCAGGGCTGGCAGGATAGCTTGGAGGGGAGGGGTATGATGAGGGGGGGGGGGGAGATGAAGGGAGGGGGGAGATGAAGGGTGGGTAGGTGAGGGGGAGAGGAGAGGAGAGGAGAGGAGAAAGGGGGTGGGGAGGGAGAAAGGAGTGGGGGAGAACGAAGCCTCGCTATACTGTACACTGAGGGAGTGGTGGTGCTAGGATGGGAGTGGGAGGGAGAGTAGGAGGAGGGGGGAGAGAGGGTAGGAAGGAGATAGGAGGAGAGAGGGGATGGAGAAAGGAGGAGAGGAGAGCGAAGCATTATAATATAATATCATGTAATGATGCTATATTGTACACTCCGGGAGGGAAGGGTGTTCTGAGGATGGGAGGGGGAGGGATGAGGTGTGGTGGAAAGAGAGGGGGGAGAGGTAGAGAGGGGAGGGAGAGGAGAGAACATGCCCACGGCTTGTGCTCCTCAGGCATCATTGTTAATCCAACGCAGGTGAACGACATGGAGTAGGAGGGATCTTCTTCATCTTCTCTTTAGGTTTTATGGCATTTTCAGAGCCATGAGGCTCTATATACATCATGCGCCCAAACATAACAGCGGTGAACGAAGAAATCTTTTGGTAATCAATAGCTGAGTTTCTTCGTAATACTTTGCTGAGTTTTAAGAAGAAGAATTGTCAGTGGATGAGTTTCTCTGCAATGCTTTCCAAGGTTAAAGAAGAAGATTTATCAGAAGCAAAGTTTCTTCATAATCTAATGTTTTCCGAGTTTGAATAAAAAGTTTCGTTGAGTTTAAAGAATATCTGGGTTTGAAGTATGTTGCCATACTTTGAAGTTTGAAGTATGTTGCCAAAAACGCAGGGAATAATAAAATTTATATTGTTTTTTTATGTTGATGTTTTTGCAATCTCATGAGTGGCTGAGTTTCTCCATCATACTTTGAAGAAGAAGAAGCACTCATGCTTTGTTCACACTGTTTCTTCGTATTCAGTTTGTTTACAATTACAATAATGAAATTATGACAAATAGGAATAAAGTTGAAGTATTTTGCAACTTGAAAAAAACAACCTATCCTATGGAGGTGTGAGTTAAGACAACAGTGCAGAATGAGGAGAACAGCCTTGCTTACATAAATATACCAAGTTATAAGAATCGGTAATGTGAAAATTTTCACATAAGGTATCACTCCAGATTTCGATACTTATTAAATGCATGGGATCCAATCCTAAAATCCGAATCCAGATTTGGATTATATGCTTTATTTAGTCTGTGAGAGTAGATTGTGTTTCTAAGCCAAGGCACGTTTCACTTGGCCGAAACAAAATGGTGGCTTAAGAACAGAGCGACGTCACAAAGGGTTGACCAAGATGGCACACCACCATTTTGGTAAGGCTTATTTTGGTATTTTTTGTTATGAGCATCCCGTTGTGTTCAAAAAGCATGTTTAAACACACCCAAACACCCAGTTTCATTCATGAACCTCCTTGGAGTTTGAGGAGTATGCATGCAAAGTTTGGGGCCGCTAAGTTTTATGGTTTTGGTGTTATGGAGGAGACACTTACGGTCTGTGACCATTATTCTCTCTCTGGTGCGGCTTCTTCCTCTGCCCACCCCCCCCCCCCCCCCCAATCCGGCTGGCATTCCAAAAAATCCGTTAATGGCAGGCATGGAATGCTGGGTATTTAAAATAGCAGGAGGAGGGCTCATGGCGGAGTGCCTTTTCATGTGATGTAGAGCTTCCAGCTGCAATCTCTCCACCCGAAGTTTATGCCTGATCAAACCCCTGCGGCCACCTCTCTACCTGAAGGTTGCCTTTGATCGAACTCTTGCTGCTGTATCTCTGCATTGGGGCCTACTGCTGGACCTGCCTTGGGGCCTGCATTGGGGCCGACTGCTGGGCCTGCATTGGGGCTTACCGCTGGGCCTGCATTGGGGCCTACCGCTGGGCCTGCATTGGGGCCTACCGCTGGGCCTGCATTGGGGCCTACCGCTGGGCCTGCATTGGGGCCTACCGCTGGGCCTGCATTGGGGCCTACCGCTGGGCCTGCATTGGGGCCTACCGCTGGGCCTGCATTGGGGCCTACCGCTGGGCCTGCATTGGGGCCTACCGCTGGGCCTGCATTGGGGCCTACTGCTGGGCCTGCATTGGGGCCTACTGTGGGGCCTGCCTTGAATGCCATGCTTATTCAAACTCTCGCTGCGGCTCCTCCAGTTCGGATCCCCGACCTTGCCGTGAGTCGATACGGGAGGATACAGTACTGCTTACATCCTCATCGTCTGGGTCACATCCTCATTGTCTGGGTCTCTCCTCTCCTGATATCTTCAGGACCACCAGACTGTAGGTCCTCCATTGGGACTGGCCAGATTCCGAGGGGTTCCCTCAGGTAGCCCTGGCCCTTTACACGAGCAGCACCCTCCAGCCCTGGCTGCCTACTCCTTCACCCTCATGCGGACCGAATCTGGTTTTTCCCTCTCTTCTTCCTTCTTTGTTTCCTCTTTCTTTATGTATAGGAATAGATTTCCGATTGTTATAACCTATAAATAAAGCTGGTTTGATCGCATACTTCGCTTGGTGTGCTTCAGGCCCTAACAACACACATGTACAGTCACGTGAAAAAATAAGTACACCCCATGTAAAGTTTTGACTTTTTCAACATATTTCAACATACAGCTATTTGATCTTCATTTCAACAATATTGATAGATAAAAGTGATATAATATAACAAATATCATGAAACATTTACATTTTGTAGTCCATTGTATAATTTAAATAAACATAAATGCAAATTTCGCATGTGGAAAAAGTAAGTACACCCTTGGCTCTAATAGGTGGTATTGCCCCCTTTGGCAGAAACAACCTCAAGTAGGAGTTTCTTATAACTGTCTACCAGTCTCTGACATCGACTGGGAGAAATGTTTGCCCACTCCTCCATGCAGAATTCTTTCAGCTGTGCGATGTTTGAGGGGTTTCTTGCATGCACTGCTTGTTTCAAAATCCCCCCACAACATCTCGATGGGATTTAGATCCGGGCTTTGACTTGGCCATTCCAGAACCCTCCATTTCTTTCTTTTCAGCCATTCCTTGGTGGATTTACTGGTATGTTTAGAGTCATTGCCATGTTGCAAGGTCCACCTTCGGTTGAGCTTCAACTTTCCGACAGATGGCCTCACATTATCCTCAAGCACCCTCTGCTACAATGAAGAATTCATCGTGGATTCTATGATGGTGAGCTGCCCAGGCCCTGATGCAGCAAAGCTGCCCCAAACCATAATATTTCCACCACCATGCTTTACAGTTGGTATCAGGTTCTTGTGGTCAAATGCTGTCCTTTGTTTTCGCCAAACATGTCTTCTGGTACTGTGGCCAAATAGCTCTACCTTTGACTCATCTGTCCAGAGCACATTGTTCCAGAAGTGATGGTCTTTGCCTCGGTGTTCATTGGCAAACTTTAGTCTTGCCCTGATGTTCTTTCTGGACAGCAAAGGTTTCCTCCTGGCACACCTCCCATGTAGATCAAATTTGTACAGCCTCTTTCGAATGGTAGACTCGTGCACTTTGACATCAACAGTGGCAAGAGCTACCTGTAGGTCCCATGATGACATTCTGGGGTTCTTAGAGACTTCTTTCAGCATCTTGCGGTCTGCTCTCGGGCTGAACTTGCTGGGGCGGCCTGGCCTGAACAACTTGGCAATTGTTTGGAATCTTCTCCTCTTGCAGATGCTCTTCCGGACAGTCGAATGATTGATTTCAAATTGTTTGGAGATCTTTTTAAATCCCTTCCCAGACTCGTAGGCATCTATAACCTTCTTTCTGAAGGCCTCAGAGAGCTCTTTTGATCTAGGCATGGTGACGCCGCACACTTCAACAACAAAGAGCAAATCAAACCAAATGTCTGAGGTTTAAATAAGACAGGTTCCTCCAAGATCCTCTCCAACGATGTTCTAATCATTTGCACCTGAGCTGCTGCACCTGATTCTAATTTTAGGTATTTGAAGTAGTGATAAATGTAGGGGTGTACTTACTTTTTCCACATGCGAAATTTGCATTTATGTTTATTTAAATTATACAATGGACTACAAAATGTAAATGTTTCATGATATTTGTTATATTATATCAACTTTATCTATCAATATTGTTGAAATGAAGATCAAATAGCTGTATGTTGAAATATGTTGAAAAAGTCAAAACTTTAAATGGGGTGTACTTACTTTTTCACATGACTGTATATATGCATACTGACACACATAAACACACACATACTGATACACACACACACATGGACACACACTGCCTTTTATTTTTATGCAGGGTCATTTTTTATTTGAGAACCCTAAATATTTCCCATACACTAAAAACTATATCAGTTGGGAATATAATATTTTGCGTAAATGTAGCCTAATGTTACAGAATGACGTGACACGAACAGTGAGCTTGTTGTGCTAAACGTCTCGGGGATTTCTCCGGGCTTGATTCCATTCTTTCCCGCACATCATCCACTTTCTCTGGTGTAACTGGCACATGTGCTTTTTACCTTTCACACAGCCTGTATCTCTGAACTGCTTCACCAGTTTCCATGTCACTGATTTTTAAGGTTTCGTTCGACCACCAAAGCGACTTTTAAATGCAATTTGACATTCCCTAAAGGATGCATTCTTGATGTAATGTTCGACAAGAAAGACGCGTCTTCCACAGTGAGCGCCATGTTGTGACTGAGTGAAAAACGTTAAACGTTAAATTATTTAGGGTTCTCAAATAAAAAAGAATCACCCTGTAGATATATACGGTAAGTATGAATAATTAAAAAACTTTTGTAACCAATTCTATATACTGTACTGTACTTGTATATGAAAAGAAACCTTTTTGAACACCATTCCCCCATTATGTTATGCGAGTATTATTTATTTTTAGTGTTATGCTTTTTTCCCCGAAAGTAAAAAGTGTCAGAGCAGGTTATTTTACTTTGCTTCCTTTGATATCCCTAATGTGTGTCTGAAGGATTCTCTCCAGGCGCTTGTTATTTTAGCTGTTGAAGGTTAAGGGTGTCTGTGCTGTCTGTACAGGGAGGGGAGGGGAGGGGAACGGGGGGGAGGGGATAAGAGTGGGAGGGGGAGGGGGAGAGGGAGAAGAGGGGGGGATGGGGCGGGTAAGGGGTGGGAGGGGGGAGGGAGGAGGGGAGGAGGGGGGAAGGGGGGGAAGGGGAGGAGGGAGGGGGGAGGGGAGGGGGGGAGGGGAGGGTTAACTGACTCTTCCCTGCCGATGACTGCTGTTGCTAATGAGCAAGCCTCTCACATTGAGTTTTTCCATCAGTCCTTCATCTCCTTCCTTTGAGGTGAAAACCCCATGTCTGCGTGCACGATTGATATGAACACCTTAACCCCCTCGCCTCCCACCCCGTTTGACAATTAGGCCATTTCTCACAAATACAGTGAATCTTATTTTTGATCGTGCCCTGTGTACTTCTTGAAGCGTGCTGTGGCTGCGCCCGGCTGTGATGCTGACTCTAAACCCTGCTGTTTCTGTAGGGACTCTCAGCCAGTGCACGTGGTCGTCGATCCTATGCTGACCAAGGTTTTGAGGCCTCATCAGCGGGAGGTGAGTCTGGCCTTGTGCGAAGGCGTACCTTCTCCATGAGCGACCCTTTTAACACAGGAGCAAAAAGACGTCGCTCTTTGTCCATATTCTGACTGGTGTTTCATTTTGTTTTGATTTGTGGCAGAGGACCTGCTTTGTACTCCACATTCGTGTGTATTAGACAGGACAATGCAAAAATGTTTTTTTTCTTTTTTTTTCTTTTTGCTTTATTATCGCTGAGGTCATGCATGCTGTTGGTGTCTTCTAGCTGAAAGTTTAATACAGCGCTGAGTATCAAGTTGAAAGAGAGAAAGTTCAATATCCAAAAGTATTTCAAACTTGCATATAAATAATACAAACTCTACCAGCTCAGATATCCTTCCCATGATTTGCATCATTCATTCATTCATTCATTCCTGTTATCGTGTGTGTGCTTGAGTACTTTAGTGACTGCCATAATGTTTGCTGTGCGGACTATTTTAATTATTTAAAGATTGCTGGAGATGCAATCGAAACTGCATACAGAAACTGTATTGTAGGATCGAGACACACACACACACACACACACACACACACACACACACACACACACACACACACACACACACGCACCAAATGTCAGAACAGTTGTATACACAAAGGCACAACAAACTTCAATATTCCAGTCCCAGAAACCTCTTGGAAACATGAACCAAAAGCGATAATTGAGAACAAAGAAATAACGCTCACATACGACCTGATGATCTCAATAAGCGTGAAAATGGACACAACAAAGCATTGCGACCGTATATAGTCCAGTACTTGGGTATAAAAAAACGGCATTGCTAATTGAGATGTCAGTCCCCAGTGATTTTGGCCTAAACAACGCAGAAATCATGAAAATGACCAAATACCAAGACCTAAAAATGAAGTGTAAAGTTTTTGGAATCTGAAGAGTGCCAAAACTGTACCAGTGATTATTGGAGCAACAGGAATGATGAAGAAGAATCTTATAGAGATCTTTAAAACAATCCCTGGGAATATTAATAAAAACAATCCACAGTTGGAATCTGTTTGGGTCTCTGATGAATGAACGAAGATGGTCTCTGATAAACTGTACCAGTTGGAAGATGGTCTCTGATAAACAAAACTGAGAACAAGAAAATTTCACAGCTTGGTCCATGAATCGTGACCCTCCTTTCCCCAACCCCCATAACCAAAATTGAGGTGGATACTTCAGGACCTGATAGAACTCCCTTCCACATTCTGAGAACTGCATATGGAGATAACAGTGTACACACACACACACACACACTGTCATTTATTATTACAGAATTTGGGTTTTAGGCCATGGACATACTGATCAACCCTGATTATAAGTTACACTACTGAGATAAATGTGTCAGAAATGAATTGACAAGCTTTGCAAAACACTTATGTTTGTTAGACAACTGTTCACACACTGGATTATACTTGTATTTGCACTCCAAGGGTGTGAAGTTCCTGTGGGAATGCGTATCAGGACGGCGCTTGGAGGGATCATACGGCTGCATCATGGCCGATGAGATGGGCCTTGGCAAGACACTGCAGTGCATTACTCTCATGTGGACGCTACTTCGTCAGGGACCTGACGCGAGGTTGGAGGTCACATGTCTGTCAGTCTGTCTGCCTGTACTATACTAATGCGTTTTTATCTGTTGGTCAGAAAATTGGACAAAATGCTTGCATTGGTATCAAAGAAGCGAGCTTTTCAATTTGTGGCATTTGGTAGATGATGCCAAGTAAATGACAGAGTTAACAATGTTTTCTTTGAACCCAGATGTGTCCCATATACTTCTAAAGAGTGACATTTCCTTCATTCTATGCATTTTGTAGCACGAGGTTTTGACATCACAAATGTGTCCATGTAACAGGCCAGACATTGAGAAGACAGTTGTCGTAGCCCCGTCCAGCTTGGTGAAGAATTGGGCCAACGAAGTGGCCAAGTGGCTGGGTGGTCGCGTGGCCACACTGGCTATTGACGGAGGCTCCAAGGACACAATCGACAGTGATCTGGGTTTGTGAATCCCTCGCCCTTCTGAATTATTTCTGCAGTACAGGCCTTTTCGGACCCACTATTTGTTCCCACTTAGCTACGCAACCTATCAATGACCATTGAGTATTAATTTGGTAGTTTTCTAATCCTAGGAAGAACAATTGATTTTCAGCTCTGTCGCTGAGGGTGGGCGGAGGTTATGTTTTCGACCCCTGATTGTCTGTTTTCTGTGAGCAATATTTCTCAAAAAGTTATTGACGGATTTGGACAAAACCTGGTGGACAGGTTGGGTATGTGACAAGAGCAAGGTGAACCCAAACCCTCAGACCACCTCGATGCTAATCTGCCTTTTGATACCCGACAAAATCGATATGGTGTGTTTTCCCGATTTGCGATTTTTAAAGTAATTTTGTGATTAAAGTCGAAATGTTCTTCTTCACGCTTAGCTGTGACGTCGCACTCAGAAGTCGACGACCATATTCCTACTGTCTACGGGTTATATTGCGGTACGATTTAACCCAGACTGCAAATAATTTTTGATTTTCCACAAATATGCCTCATCGATGCCTCATCGATGCGTCATTGGTGCTTGTAGTAATACAAACCGAGATGGTTTCATGCTACACCAATGGCAGAAAGACACTAGGTTTGCCAGAAATTGGATGAGGTTTGTTTGAAATACCCGAGTTAGGATCGGGCCTACAAAATGTTAGTTTTTGCGCTCGGAACATTTTACACATCTAGATCTTGTGGTTATCCACCATGATTGAGAGAGGATGGCATCCCCACGATTAAGCGGAAGAAACAGCCAGAACTCGAAACTGTAAGACAATCTCCACACAGATACCAGCACATGCACTTTCTCTTCCTGTTGTCGTTGCCCGGCTGTTACCACAAGAGCACCTGAAAATAATTATCAATTATCAACACAAATTCTGCAAGTCAAATGAACCACCATTTATTTATAGTGGAGAGAAATATTGTAACTGTTCTGGGAACCTGCTCCCGGGTGAGCCACATCCAAGCGTGTAGGTTCCCGAGTCAGTTGTCACATTAATAATTGTGCCTAGCCCCATCCATAGTTTATGGAAGACGGGAAATATGTGGTGTGAGGGTTATGGAGAGGGTTCTTCCTCCTCAATTTTCTGCTTGCGCCTCCTTCCTCAACTCGCAAGCCACAGCCCATATAAAGTGGTTAATTGTGCATTTTAGACACAGTATTTAATTCGGTTTCTCCTCTTCCGAAGCCCAGTTAGACATGATCAATTCAGTTTCACCATCTTTCCAGACACATTTGAGACATTAGCGACACATATACCAAGTCCCATTCACTTTATACCTCCCCTGTTTTAACCAACCTTACATACACCACATGCAACCACCTTTATTAACCACCGCACCTCACACAAACCACAGCTCATAAATAGAAATTGAGCCACAACCTCCTGCATGTTTGAACGCGGTTGATGAGAAAACGCAGCGAGCGGTACAACCCATTGTAAGGAGCAACTGCCGTGCATGCAAGGAAACAGTCAAAAGTCGCTTGACAGGGGAAGGGGGGGGCGGTGCCTCATAAACGCACCAATCAAGATGCACTGTCAAGGATCGGAGGTCATGATACAAACTTTGCTTCCAAAGGATCCACCTCTGAACTTTGACCCCGCAAGTCTCCACCCTAGCCAAGGAAAGGTAACACGTATAGTAGCAAGGACCCTGCCAGGTTTGGTGGGATCAATCGGTGTTCATGGTTGATGAGCAACCCACCGGACCGCAGAGTTATCTGTGGCTTGTAACCTCAGGGCCAGGAATTTGAGAGGAGTCCAAAAAAATCTAAATTGTGGTTCCCATCGTGGTAAACCCCAAAACCGGCGCCGTGACGGTGTGTATATGTATGCATCATCTACTCCTTCAAGAGAATTTGACCGAGGAAGATAAAACTTTCAGGCCCTGCCCCCCTCCTATCCCCCAGCACGGAAACGATGGTGGGACACGACACGACACGGCACGACCACAGACACAAATGGTGTCCCGCAAAAGTATGAAACGGAACGATCCTGTAACATACAGGTGACCATGTCAGCCTGTGACAGTGTGACGAAGCATTCGTCACCCATTTTGTCGGCGGTATCCGAGTATAGTGCAGCAGATAAACACAAAAATTGTGCATTTTATGAGAAAAGCATGACATTTTTAACATAGTGCATACCATAAGGTTTATTTTCAGATGTGGAGGGAAGTCAGATTTGACCTTTGAGAACCGTGAGAGGTCAAATCCAAAATGGCCACCAGTCCACCGAGTCTAATGTTCAAACGCGCTTAATTTTGGAACCAAATAGTGTAGAAAAACATTACAGGTGTCATTTCCAACTAAATTGGGGATGCCCAGAGGTGAATGATGCTTTCAATGAACTCCTAGGCATGCCAAGTGAGGTCAGTGAAGGCTCAATGTTACTGCTAGAGCGATTTGTGGTGCTGATGTACGATAGAACCAGTGAGAGCACGGAAGTGAATGATGCCAGGAAACAGCTCTTCACACCGAAGTGTAGAACTCTAGAGAACATTCCTCCAACCCAGGCAACACTCAAGCAGCACATCAAGCGCACTTGCTACCAGGCCAACTGTTGTAACCAGGCATTGGTCATGGATCCAGAGATGCCAGACCCACCTGACTGGGGCTGGACAAAAGAGACAACTGGGTGGCAGCCTCTTTGGACCACTCTTCCTGAAGCATCAAAATCGTGCCATGAATTGATCGACTGTGGCTGCAGGAAAGGGTGCACTGGACGCTGCAAGTGTGCCAAAGCTGCATTCAAGTGCACTGCACTGTGCTTCTGTTCTGGAGACTGTTAGATTTAGATCATTACCAATTTTCATCATTGCACTTGATTTAATGTAAGCTTTGGTGGACATACTTGGTTAACTACAGTTATTTTTTCAGAGGTTATTGCATCATTCCTTGCAGTGTAAACACTTTTTTTTCATCATTTCTGGTCTTTGGGTGTTCTGTACCTATCCCTGTACCTGAAAAAATAAAGTTTTAAAAGTTCAAATGAACTTTTTCCAAAAGCAGTTCCAACTGCAGTATCATAAAAATAGATATTTAACGTAATTTGACCTTGACCGTGACCTAAATGCATGTCCTTGAGTTCTGGCGATCTCAAAAGTATCACCAAATGAATGGGCATCCCCAATTTCGTTGGAAATGACACCTATAAGCACGTTTGAACATTAGACCCGGTGGACTGGTGGCCATTTTGGATTTGACCTCTCACGGTCCTCAGAGGTCAAATCTGACTTCCCTCCACATCTGAAAATAAACCTTATGGTATATACTAACTATGCTAGAAATTTCATGCTTTTCTCAAAAAATGCACAATTTGTTAAAATATGAGAGCTTATCCGCTGTACTAGTATGCCTGGGCGGTGTCGGCTGTCAGGTGATGATGGGTATTTCGGCTGGAGTAATATAACTGATTTATCAATTGTTACAAAATCCTTTATAAACCGTCAATTGAACGGAAAAATAAAACCTACCAGTCTGTAGTGTACATACGATCGGCGTTTTCATCTTCACTAACACTTTCATTGTCACCATGTTTGTCTGAATCACTCGCATAAGACTCGAAACTATACGGTTCCATAATCCGTCGCCCCCCCCCCCCCACCCCCCACCACCCTTGAAAGTGTTTCCATTACTAATTTTGTTTCCAATAGCGTCTTCAAAATCCCACTTATCAGTTTCAACATACTGAGAACCTTCAGAGTTGCTAATGATGGTGAATTCAATATCGGAATCTCAGCTCGAAATATACTGTTTCTCTATGTAAACCACCATTTGGATCAAGGTGGGTTCTGTGTGTGACGTCACTGGCGAAAATAGACACTTTGGAGCTTTTTTCAGCACTTTGTGATTGGCAAAAAAAAACCATTAAAAAACCCCTTCAAATTTGACTGTGATTAATGATTTTCAATGGTTTTCATAAAAAAAGAAATATGCATTGGGGTTCCCCTTTCGGGTACGAATGCAGATCCAGCCTATCGGTGGGCCACAAAACGTAAACTGTTCTGCTTGGTAGAGGTATGCGCTCTGCCAGGTGCTGTTCTAGTCCCTAATGGCCTAATGTATTGGGAATGAGGCACTGGGTGCAATCAATATGGATCCCATTTCTGATTTATTTTGTTTGTGCTTCCTTCTCTCTAGCAAGATTCATGGCGCAACACGGATCTCGAACTATGCAGCCAATACTTATCGTGTCGTATGAGACGTTCCGGCTGCACGCGGACACGCTGCATCGCGGTGTCATCGGCCTCGTAATTTGTGATGAGGTGAGGATGTACCTGGTCCTTTAAAATTGCAGTCAAAGCAATCTTTATAGGATTGATTGTTTTGGGGCGGTATGACAGCAAATTGACAACTACTGCCATTCATGCATCTCAGCTCATTTATTCAAGTAATGATACTGAGGCACACCATGAGACCTTGTTTGATTCCTAAGGTGCCATCTATATCATTATTTCTAGGGGGTAGGGAGAGTTTCCAATTTTTACAAGCTGGGAAAGCTTTTCCCGGTGGGGTTTTAGAGATGTTGGGTATTGAAAAGCGATGGAGTTATTGGCCTCATATTGGTTACCTTTTGCCTGTGGGTCGGGGCAGCACTGACTTACTCCACATCCCAAAATACACTTTATAGTGGCGTTTGGCCTCAAACGACCTTCGAGACCAACAACTGGCAACTGAAAACCTTGCCCCGGTTCTGAAATATCTAGACCCAAAATTTGGGGCTTCTACGTGCTATGATTCGGCCGTGAAAGAGTACCAAACAAATGCACAAACACTTGAAATTATTTGTAAAATGTAAGCAAAAATGGCATAATATTTC
Organism: Myxine glutinosa; assembly: GCF_964187855.1. Taxonomy (NCBI): domain Eukaryota; kingdom Metazoa; phylum Chordata; class Myxini; order Myxiniformes; family Myxinidae; genus Myxine; species Myxine glutinosa. Next base: position 73,704,060 of record NC_136261.1, on the reverse strand, counting down.
ATTGCATATTCCTCATACATTCCTATTTCGGAATAAATGTATGGCCTTGAACTGGGGAAGGGCCGCAAATTGGCCATGCCTGTGGTGCCGTGTCTTAGCCAACCTTGTGAAATGATGGTTGAACCTGTGCAACTTGCTGTCTGGTTTTACCCTCACTTCTTGTTGTCTGAGCCATACAACTCCAAGCAACAAAGTAAAACGAAGTTAAATTGCTGACAGGTGAAGTTCATTATTCCATTCCACAGCAATGTTTCAAAAACAGAAAGCTTGTGCCATGCTTTGTTGGATTAATCAATCATCCTGGCCACCATCGAGGGCATGAAGCCAGCTCGCCGATGAATACCTAGAAAGTACTCGAGGCTCTTCTGACAGCTTTGCGACAAAGAACTATGGTGGATAAGAAGATATAGTGGATTGCATGCAATCTTGACAGATCAGTTATGCGTCCTTGAAGGCTGAGCTACTTGGGTCAATATTATAAAGGACTAGCGAGGTACATGTGCTACACACGGGAGGTTTTGCAAAAAAAAAAGTTTTGAGAAATTTTATGAAAACTCCCACCCACTTGAGGACACGCGCAGCCTGCAGTGGGCCCTATATGTACACAAAGTGGAGTGCCTGAGCCCTTTCAGAAGGCAGGTGTTAATGCATTTACATTGACATTGAAATGGTGTGGGGATGTGGGGGAGGTTGGGGCTTTGGAATTGGATCCTCGCTGCATTATAAAACTTTGTGGTATTTTTGTGAAACCACAAACGAAATAGTAAAGTTGTAAGAAGAAAATGACAGTGGCGAAATGGGGGCTGTTCAAGCTTGACATGGGGCAAAGCATTTCTTAATCTCTCTGGCTATGCTTTGAAACAACTTGCCCTCACTTCCTGGTAGGCAACCCCATTTCTCAAAGCTTATTCCATGAAGCCTGCAACAAGTGTGTCTCCACTCACAGGAGAGCCAGAAAACAGCATCTGGCCAACCTCAAAAATGAACTTTCAAACTTGTCTCCATCCTCCTAAAACCCAGTGGTGCCTTAAGTCTGTCTCCGCAGTATGCTCCTTTTCATGCCTTCCCTCTCTTTGACTCCGCTTGTGAGAAGGCTGAATATCTCAATTCTGTGTTTGCTTCCAAAGCTTGTTCCCAACCCCGCTCTCTCTCTCTCTCTCTCTCTCTGTACCCACCATACCTAGTCATACCCAACTGCTCCTGGATTCTGTATTTTTTGCACCTGAGAAGGAGGTTTCTGGCAAACCTCAACTCTGATTCTGCAACTGTACTGGACAGAATCAGCTAATAACCTGCTTTGCTGCTCTTGCATATCCTTTCTGCCATTTTCACCCTATCATTTGCCCTCGGTCATCTTCCCTCAGCTTGGAGATCAGCCAACATCACTGCATTACATAAACAAGGTGCAAAAACGGATCCCCTTAACTGCAGACATATTAGCTTATTACTTCCAATGATCAGTAAGGTCATGGAATCAATCATCGCAGTGGACATACAAATCATTCCTTTTCTCCAACGACCTCATCTCAGATCATCAGTTTGGATTTAGACCAGGTTACTCTACTTTGGACATGCAGCTCTTACTCTCCCAACAATGGAGGGAAGCCCTCAATATCAGAAATGACATCAGGTCCGTCTTGTTATGTGCTCCTTCCCGACCCCCTGGTCACGGTGCACCTCCAAGCCCCGAGAGGAGTCACGGCAGAAAAATGTGTTATTCTGTGTGTCAAAGATCAATGGAGAAGCCACCCCAATTGTTACTCACAAACAAATATTGTATTGAGATCACACAAGAATAACGGTACAACAACAATAGTATTCAAAAGTACAATCAATATGTCCTATGATGGTACCATCAGTTTTGCAATATATAGCTCACTGTGCTCCAAGTGAGTGTAACAAGAACATTCCCCAATGTCTCTTATTCCCGGCTCCAAGACGAAGTTGGTTCGCTCCAGCGATCGCTAGAACGATGTCCAAATGACCAGAATCCCGTGCGGATGGCCAGAGCCCTCACACAGCCGAAGCTGTACAAAGGCGCCCTCAAGGCGACTGGGAAATCCAAAGGCGCCCTACAGGCGACCAAGAGATCACACCCTCGGGTATGTCGGGTATGAGAATTGTCGAAAAGAAACGAAACCGCGAGCGAAGCACAAATCTTGCGCGAGTCAAAATGGCCGACGACCCGGTCTCATGGTGCACGGCACGGCGATGATTCTCTCCTGAATCGATCGCAAAACCTGACATGCAGGTTGACCAGTCACAGCGATGACAACTCCGTCGTAGGAATTCCTCTCCCGGAAACCCGAAAGTTCGCGAGTGACTCTGGCTCGCCAACGTTCGCTTCAGAACCCGGAGCAACTCGGCTTTCTTGTCCAACTCATTCGCTGCGCCCTTTTTCTCTTCTTCTTCTTCGTCTTCCGGTTCCCGATCCGGTTTCATTTTTAAAACATTCCTTTTACCTTTTGACAATAATAATTGCTATTTCCCTCAAACAACAATAATAATAATAATAATAATACATGGAACCAGAAATGTCTCAAGTGGATGAAAGCCACCACAACGGAAGTGACGAATCCATAACAGTCTCTCTCGACATATCTCGCGCTTTTGATAGTCTGGAAAAGAATGACACAGCAAACGATATTTTATTTTTGATTATTTTTTTGCTTTCTTTATCAGTCATTGGAAAGCTCGTGTCAGACACTGTTGAGCACCCCAAAGCCTATATATCAAGTACGTATGTTGATCTTTAAATCAGGTCGGTTTAACTCTTATAGCGCTTGCTCACTTCCACCCTTGCAGACCTCAAACCAAAAATTTGGCCATTCATTTTGGTTTAAAAATGTAATTCCTCATTGGCCTCATTAAAAATTTGACTAATTTGGTTTTGGTGTTGATGCAATTGGTTGTTACATCTAGGATCTTGTGTTTTTTAAAATTTATTTATTTTTTGTTCCCAGGGACATCGACTCAAGAATTCTGACAACCAGACTTATCAGGCACTGGACAAGCTCAATGCAAAGCGACGCATTCTCATTTCAGGGACACCCATTCAGAACGATCTGCTGGAGTACTTCTCTTTGGTGCAATTTGTCAATGCAGGCATCCTGGGTGAGCATGGTCCCAGGGTGTGATGAATAAAACTGATATACAGTGCATTCAGAAAGTATTCAGACCCCTTCACTTTTTTCACATTTTGTTATGTTGCAGCCTTATGCTGAAATCGTTTAAATTCATTTTTTCCCTCATCAATCTACACTCAATACCCCAAAATGACAAAGAGAAAACAGGATTTTAGAAAGTTTTGCAAATTTATTAAAAAGAAAAAACTGAAATATCACATTGACATAAGTATTCATACCCTTTGCTATGACACTTGAAATTTAGCTCAGGTGCCTCCCATTTCTCTTGATCATCTTTGAGATGTTTCTTCACCTTGATTGGAGTCCACCTGTGGTAAATTCAATTGATTGGACATGATTTGGAAAGGCACACACCTGTCTATATAAGGTCTCACAATGCATATCAGAGCAAAAACCAAGCCATGAGGTCGAAGGAACTGCCTGCAGAGCTCAGAGACAGGATTGTGATGAGCTACAGATTTGGGGAAACCCACAAAAAAAAATTCTGCTTCATTGAAGGTTCGTTCCCAAGAGCACAGTGGCCTCCATAATTCTTAAATGGAAGAAGTTTGGAACAACCAGGACTCTTCCTAGAGCAGGCCACCCGTCCAAACTGAGCAATCGGAGGAGAAGGGCCTTGGTAATAGAGGTGACCAATAACCCGATGGTCACTCTGGCTGAGCTCCAGAGATCCTGTGTGGAGATGGGAGAAACTTCCAGAAGGACAACCATCACTGCAACACTCCACCGATCTGGGATTTATGGCAGAGTGGCAAGACGGAAGCCTCTCCTCAGTGAAAGACACATGAAAGCCCGCTTGGAGTTTGCAAAAAAGCACCGAAAGGTCTCTCAGACTGTGAGAAACAAGATTCTGTGGGCTTTCATGTGTCTTTCACTGAGGAGAGGCTTCCGTCTTGCCACTCTGCCTTAAATCCCAGATCGGTGGAGTGTTGCAGTGATGGTTGTCCTTCTGGAAGTTTCTTCCATCTCCACACAGGATCTCTGGAGCTCAGCCAAAGTGACCATCGGGTTCTTGGTCACGTCTATTGGCAAGGCCCTTCTCCCCCGATTGCTCAGTTTGGCCGGGCGGCCAACTCTAGGAAGAGTCCTGGTTGTTCCAAACTTCTTCCATTTAAGAATTATGGAGGCCACTGTGCTCTTGGGAACTTCAATGCAGCAGAAATTTTTTTGTAGGCTTCCCCAAATCTGTGCCTTGACACAATCCTGTCTCTGAGCTCTGCAGGCAGTTCCTTCGACCTCATGGCTTCGTTTTTGCTCTGATATGCATCGTCAGCTGTGAGACCTTATATAGACAGGTGTGTGCCTTTCCAAATCATGACCAATCAATTGAATTTACCACAGGTTGACTCCAATCAAGGTGTAGAAACATCTCAAAGATGATCAAGAGAAATGGGAGGCGCCTGAGCTAAATTTCAAGTGTCATAGCAAAGGGTCTGAATACTTATGTAAATGTGATATTTCAGTTTTTTCTTTTTAATAAATTTGCAAAACTTTCTAAAATCATGTTTTCTCTTTGTCATTATGGGGTATTGAGTGTAGATTGATGAGGGGAAAAATGAATTTAAATGATTTCAGCATAAGGCTGCAACATAACAAAATGTGAAAAAGTGAAGGGGTCTGAATACTTTCTGAATGCACTGTAATTGGTGATTCTTTTAACCTTTCTGTTCCTCTTCCGTACTCGCTCTTTCTTGCTCATTTAACAGCCAAGCACTTCATATGTTCGTCCTTGTATTTGTGCGTACTGTCGAGCTCTCGATCTTGAGTGTTTTGCAGGAACGGCACACGAGTTCAAAAAGAAGTTTGAAATCCCAATTTTGAGAGGCAGGGACGCGGATTCCACAGATGAAGCGAAGAAAAAGGGTGAAGAGAAACTGCTGGAGCTGACGGGCATCGTTAACAAGTACTGTACAAAGTCTGTTTGGAAATTCTCACCGTCATTGTCATTGTATTTCAATATTTATTTTGGTTCTAATGGTTATATATTTTGTGGAATTTTCAAAATAATGCCCAAGATATAATTCCATGGTGATCAAGCTATCGCTGATTATTGGACATATTTTGCTGCAAAAACCATCTATCGAGGAGGATGCAATTCCAACGCAACACTTATTGTGGGTGGGTGGGTAGAGTGTCATGGTGGTGTTGACAGGCCAAGCTTTTGATGTGCAGACAAGGTTAGAAAAGGTTATGTCACCCGATGCGTCTGTAGATGTGATGTTGTGTGTGGTTCTTTTTAACCACCTTTCCTGTGGTATTGCTCTATCTGCTCTCTCAGCAGTCTGACCCTCTCTAGCTCCTCTGGGATGCATGGGCTGTCTCTTCTAGTGACCCTTTCCTGGTTAAAGTCCCCAAATCCAGAATTCACCATGGTCAATCTATTTGTTGGGGAACGTTAAATCAAGGAATTTGCAAAACAAACCCGTTCACGAAAAAGAAAGAAAACGATTGTTGGTTGAAAGAAGATGGACACGTTGAGTACTCACGGTTTCATGTCTTGAACGAGTTTCAACTGGAAAGTTGTATATAATTGTTGTATTCGATAAATAAACTGGAACAACACTCTTCAACGTCACCCGATATGCCTCTACCCACGTTATTACATCATTATATATAACTATACCAAGTTTTTATTTAAATCCCTTTAGCTGTTCACAAGTTATCACATTTTTACCTGACATGACCTCTGACCTTTGACTTCTTGACCCCAAAATCTAATCAGTTAATCTTTACATCATTATACATAAGGTACCAAGTTTGAATTTTATCACTTCAGCCTTTCTCAATTATATACCTATTAAAGACTTTGACCTTTGATCTCTTCACCCCAAAATCTAATTGGTTCATCTTTACATCATTCTACATAATTGTACCAAATTTGGTTGGAATCCCATCACTAGTTCACAGGTTATTCGTGGTAACAGGATGTTTACCTAAAATGATCTCTGACCTTTGGCCTCCTGACCCTAAAACCTGATCAATTAATCTTTACATCATTATACACATCTGTACCAAGTTTGAATTGGATCCCTTTAGCCGTTCTCATGTTATATACCTATTACAGACTTTGACCTTTGACTTCTTCACCCCAAAATCTAATCAGTTCATCTTTACATCATTCTACATAATTGTACCAAATTTGGTGAGAATCCCATCACTGGTTCACAAGTTATCATGGTAACAGGATTTTTGGCTAACATGAATTCTGACCTTTTGGCCTTTGGCCTCATGACCCCAAAACCTAATCAGTTAATCTTTACATAATTATGCATACCTCTTCCTAGTTTGAATTGGATCACTTCAGCCGTTCTCAAGTTACAGACCTATTACAGACTTTGACCTTTGACCCCAAAATCGAATCAGTTCATCTTTACATCATTCTACATAATTTTACCAAATTTGGTCAGAATCCCTTCACTGGTTCACAAGTTATCATGGTAACAGGATTTTTACCTGACATGACCTCTGACCTTTAATCTCGTGACCCCAAAATCTCATCTGTTCATCTTTACCTCATTATCCATACCTGCACCAAGTTTGACTAAGATCCCTGCAGTCGTTCTCAAGTTATCGCGGTAACGAAAACTCGTCACGGATGACGGATGGCCAACCTGAAAACATATAATGCCTCCGGCGACTTCGTCAGCGGAGGCAAAAAAATTGTACCTATTTAATGGGCACCCTGTATATACAGTTCCTTCAGAAAGTATTCACACCCCTTGCCTTTTTTCACATTTTGTTGTGTTACAGCCTGAATTTAAAATGGATTAGAATGAGATTTTTTTTGTCACTGATCTATGCATAATAGCCCATAATGTCAAATATACACACGGATGGATAGATGAATACGCATATTATTATATCGATATTCATTGCTTGGGATTTCTGTGTTTTGTACAACTGGCTCAATGCTTTTTCTTTTTATTCACACACTTAATTATGAAGCAAGCTGATCATCTTTGCCATGTCAAAGAACCATTGGTTTATTTTGGTGATCAAGGTCATTAAGGAGTCATAACAGCTTGACATTAAGGAGTCATGGTCATTAAGGAGTTAGCAAATGCCATAAAAGCAAAATGCCATCAAAAGGTGGATGAGCTAGTATTGGCCAATGGCAGCCACAAAAAGAGCTAACGCTGTGGAAGGCATGTTTCTTCCTTCCGTGGATGACACTGCAGTCCAATTCTGCCCCAACCACTTTGTGCCATGTTTTCATGGTATAAATGGCCACTGATTTCTGTTTTTCAGTACTTATTCGTTTAAAACATGTGATGTGAAAGATTATCCGATTGCTCATTTGTTCTTATTCGCTCATTCTTCCCTATCATTCACCCAGGTGCCTCATTAGACGAACGTCTGATATCCTATCAAAGTATCTGCCTGTGAAGTACGAACTTGTCGTGTGCTGTAGGTAAGGTGCCTGAACAGCGTATGCGAGACCGACATCTGGAAGCGCAAAGTTGCCTTTGCATAATGCTATATTGTTTGCACTCGTTTGCTTGTTGTTCCCAACTGATCACTTAGCTCTTGATGCTGGGATCTCAGATTTTGGCTTGAAATCCCAAGGGCTGTTGTTTTGTCCATTGTCTCTTAATGTCCTTGGACTGCATGGAATACACATGCTCCGCTTAGATCACTATAGGAAAATAACATTTGTGTGATTCAGGTTTTGAACAATTAATTTTGGTTTTGTTTTTGCAATTTTTGTGTTATTACGAAGTGAAACACTTTCTGCTCTTCATTTTAACGTTGAATGAATGAGTGAATGATGTGTACCTAAGGATTTCGTTTTTAACACGTGCATCAGGCTGACTCAACTGCAATCAGAAATCTATAAGGCATTCTTGGAGCAGACCAAGCCAGTGTCAGAAATGGGTTCCGCCAAGAACGGTGCCGTCAGCTCGTCGAGTCTATCAGCCATCACACTCCTGAAGAAACTCTGTAACCGTAAGATGCTTGTACACCAGTTTTAGCCAGCTTCACTTTGTGCCCCAACTGCTTCTTTTACATTTTGATTTACCTACCAGTACCTGCAGCTGGTTTTGACCTTTCCTTTTCGTATAGATCCCACCCTTATCTATGAAAAATGTGTGAAAGGCGAAGAAGGTTTTGCCGGCACCTTAAAGCTGTTCCCGCCTGGCTACAGTCCTAAAAACCTGGAACCACAGTTATCCGGTCAGTGTTTGTGAAGGAGCCCGAGGCTTTGCTTATATATACATACATATATACATACATACATGTGTACATACATACACATACAAAACATCAAGGTTTAAGCGGCTCACCAGTACCACTCTGGACTCATACGGGGCAAAATTGTTAGGACATTTTATTGGGTTTTTAGAGAAGTTAGGCTTTATCAACGAACAAACAAAGCCGATCGGAGCTGAACCGGGTCAAGTTCTGTGACCCACCTGATACAATATCATAGGTTGCTCTACTAAAAGCAAAACATGTTTGCTGAATACCTTTATCTTAGTCATTCAATCTTGCTCTTCAAAATGTTAACTTGACGTAACCGACACAGAAAGTGCTTTAGTGAAAACTCAGATCAATGAATCTTTCTATAATTCACCAAATGTCCGTCTGTCTGTCCGTTCGAAGGTACCGCAAAAACTGCTGAACCGATCGCAAAGATATTTTCGGTGGATAATTCTGGGATCCCCAGGAGTAAAATAGGCTATTTAGTTTTCCCAATTTCAGCTTTAGTCTCCAGCATTTTCAGGTTTGGCCTCCCGCATAACATTCGCGTTCGCATTACGTTCATTGTGACGTCTTCTTACGTCGAGCGGTACCCGCCCTATGGGCGGGGCATCAATTGGGAGGCCCAAATGAAAAGGCTAAATATCAGAAATTGAAGGCTTTTTTTCTTTTAAACGATTTATATAAACATCCGTTAAATCTCGATCGGTGTGAACACGATTATCAATCACGATTTGTAACACGATGGAATAATATTTACCGATATGAACAGTGATGTGGCTTTTATTGAAATTCTAAAGACACTTTCGATTTTGATGATTTGCGTGTGATGTGATTCAACGGATGTTTATATGAATCCTTTAAAATAAAAAAAAGCCTTCAATTTCTGATATTTTGCCATCGCCATATGCAGATTCGCCACGGACCCACGATCGATGTTTCTATACGTGAACGTAGCCGTTTGCGAACGGGTACGTTTTTCATGGAAGTCCTTCACGAACTTGCTGTCCATGTCTGATGTGCGACTGAAGGTGCTACAGGAATGTGGAATTTATTGGTTTCATGCTTTAGCATTCACCGTATCTGCATTGCCTGTTTGCTCCTGGCCTCCCACCCGTGCGTAGCACGGGTATTTCTCTAGTTAAGTAAAGACAGAAATACAACACCCCAAATACAAAAGTGAGATGACAGTTTTTCTGAACTGGGGCAAAAACATTCCAGGTTGATCCGGTCCAAGGCACATGACCAGATATGAATCGTCGCCTAGGGAGCAAAAGCGGATACCTGCCAAGGCTCCAGCCTTAGGAAGCTTGCTGGGAAGCAGATGAAACGTCGCCTGAGACTGGATCTGCTTTTTTTTTTCTTTTTTTTTTGTATACAAGATCGAGGCTCATGCAAGAGCTAACATTAATCACAAAAAAACAAACGGACACATTACATAAAACATATAATAAAGGGAGCAGGAGAGAAGATGGGGAGAGAGAGGGAAGCACACAAGTACAACAGGAAAGAACAGGGACATCGGGAGATCTGTGGGAGGGAGAGTGCTTGGTGGACTTCCAACCAACCTGCCTGCGGTGAGCGAGTGAAAGGCCCTCAGAGTTAGCTTCATCGCGGGAGATACCAATGATTCTGAAAGCGTTGGTTTTAACAGCGTGAAGCCGAGCTAGGTGTAAGGCAGGAGCACCAGCCCAGAGGGTAGAGCAGTATTCCATTGAGCTGCGAATGAAAGCCTTGTATATGGTGAGAAGTTCAGGTGTGCCAAGGAAGGACTTTGCACGACGGAAGATGCCCAGTCGGTTACTGGCTTTAGAGACAACCTTGGAAATGTGGTTTTCCCAGGAAAGATCATGGCAGATAGTGAGACCCAAAAGCTTGAGTGACAGAACTTCTTGGAGAGGATTGTTGAGAAAGTCGATGGGAGGGTTATCCAGACGGTCTTTTCGGAGAGACATAGCGAGAGTGTGAGATTTGTCAGGATTGAAAGACATGTTCCACTTGTTTGACCAGTCTGTGATTTTGTCCAGGTCTGCAGAGAGTCTGCAGAGGCTGCAGGTCTGCAGACTGCTGACCTGAGGGATGAGGTATGGAGCGGCAGATGGTGGAGTCATCAGCAAAGAGATAGAGAGGATTTTCCAGAGAGCCTTCGAGATCATTGATGAAGACCAGAAAAAGCACAGGGCCCAGAACACTGCCTTGGGGAACTCCAGCCTGAACAGGAAGGGGAGATGAGAGAAATCCATTCATGGCCACACATTGACTACGACCAGAGAAGAAGTCTGCAAGCCATCCATGGAGATTTCCATGGATACCATAGGAGGAGAGTTTGGTGAGCAGTGTGGGATGCCAGAACAGAGTAGAGTAGGTGACCAGGGTGCAGAGCATCTTGCTTTTTATTACGACATAAGCAGAGTCGATCTAGTTATGTTTTGGTTGGATGCGCCTTTTTGTACGCTGCTCCTTTCCTATTCCATCTCTCGGCGCTGCATGACTTCATCGCCAGGCACCAAAGGGGGCCCTGCGATGGCGCTCGCCAAAAGGGAGTACTCATTTTTCCGTTTTTGTTTCCTTTTTTGTTTATTGTGAAAATCGAAGATTTTTCAAGTATATTGGTTGGTCTTGTGCATTATTACTTTGCAAAAGAAAAAAAAAAAATTGTGAACAAAATATCTCAAAAAGTTGTGGATGGATTTGGACCAAATTTGGCAGAGATGTAGCGTGTGCCACAAGGACGAAATGATTAGATTTTGGTGAAGATCCTGTTACGGGGTCCCCCCCTTACCTCTGGTCTCGGTAGACCTCCGAACCCCGATAGGGTCCCCGGCAGAAAGATGTGTTATCCTTGGTTGAAATCCAGCAAATAATGAAACCCTCAATGGAACCAGCAAATGAAACAGTCAAATCAATAATGCAACCACACCAGGTTATAAACAAACAATAATATATTGTAAATCACACACAAAGAGCCATACAACAATGGGGGCAATCACCCCTACTTTCAAATCTTACGATGATAACCTTATCAAGCTCCTTAACCCCAAACTCACGGCACCTCCCCAATGTCTCTGCACCCCTCCAAGGCGAAGTCCCAATGTCTCTGTGCACTCCCGCGATCAGGGAGTCAAAGCCCGATCAAAGTCAATTGAGGCGTAGGCGAGCGAGACGACCCCCGATGTCACGTTGTTCAGCACCCAGCAACACAGCGGTGGAAAGGAACCTCACAAAGACGCGCTCCGACGTACATGTTGCGGTTCAATCCGCGAGCCTGCGTATAATTCTCACGTGCCCTTTCTGGCACAGCCGTCCCCAGCAAACCACCGGGGAATAATGCCCAGCCGACACGACCAAACCCGGTTCACTGCAGGTTGCTGGCGTGGCGAAGATGGCGGACGGCTTTCACTCCACCCCGGGCTTTGAGGCCAGGATCCTCCGGAACCTCAATGAGGATACCCGACGACACAGGCTCCACGCACTCCGGCGATATCTCTTATTGCCCGAACTTCCCTTCAAGGACGCAAAGTTCACTCGCACTGTACGTCGAACGCTCGGTCCGAAGCTTCAACAACCACGTCTCTTTCACGATCTCCTGCCGCCTCTTTTTTCTTCGCTCCACCTCTTCCGGTCACGATCCGGATTTCCGGCCACATTTTACCAGGAGCGCTTTTAAATCTTTTAACTATAATAACCCTTTCCCTTCAACCACAATCACCAGAATACTTCGAACCAACAACAATAATCATAACAACAATCATTAGGGCCGAATCCGTAACAATCCCGATTTGGATCCGGCTACTAGAATTTTAAAAAGTGATTCTTCACCATTGGGAGATCGGGCCAAAAACTATACACAGCAGGATATCCCAAAAAGTTGTGGATGGATTTGGATGAAACTTGGTGGACCGGTTGGGTGTCTGGCAGGGACAAACAGAATCGATTTTGGTGAAGATCTGAATATGGATTCGGATATGAGAATTATTTACTTTTTTAAGTGATTCTTCAACATTGAGAGATGGCCAACCAGGTGGAGGTATGCTCTCTAATGAGTGCGGTTCTAGTTTGCGTGTGTTTGTCTGTCCGCTCACTTATACTTGCCTGCAGGTCACAATTTTAAACCGATCTTCACGAAACTTCACCAAATGGGAAACTTCACCAAAATGGGTTTGTTGTCTGACAAAATCGTATTTTTTCAGGTCAACATAGGACAAAAGGTCAACAACCTTTTAGAATCTCCAAAATCCTCAATTTTCATCCAATTGACTTGAAATTTGAATAGGATTTACATAGCCAGCTGAATTCAACCACCAACTATTTTGGAGATCAACAAAGGCCAAAAGTTCAACAACCTTTTTGAATCTCTAAAATCCTCAATTTTCATCCGATTGACTTGAAATTTGAATAGGATTTTCATATCTGCTAACTGAATTCAACCACCAACTATTTTAGAGGTCAACATAGGCCAAATTTCTAAAATTATCAATTTTCATCCGATTAACTTGAACTTTGAAGATTATTTGCATATCAGGCCACTCAATTCAACCAATTATTTTTGAGGTCAAAAGGATGCACTACTGAGTTCCGTTGTGCACTACATGACCAAAAGTATGTGGACACTCATACATCGAACATCTCATTCCAAAATCATGGGCATTAATATGGAGTTAGTCCACCCTTTGCTGCTATAACAGCCCCCACTCTTCTGGGAAGGCTTTCCACGAGATGTTGGAACATTGCTGCGGGGATTTGCTTCCATTCAGCCACAGGAGCATTGGTGAGGTCGGGCACTGATGTTGGGCGATTATGCCTGGCTCGCAGACGGCGTTCCAATTCATCCCAAAGGTGTTTGATGGGGTTGAGGTCAGGTCAGGTCAGGTGCAAGCCAGTCAAGTTCTTCCACACCAATCTCAAAAAACCATTTCTGTATGGGCCTCGCTTTGTGAACGGGGGCATTGTCATGCTGAAACAGGAAAGGGCCTTCCCCAAACTGTTGCCACAAAGTTGGAAGCACATAATCGTCTAGAATGTCATTGTGTGCTGTAGCATTAATTTTTCCCTTCACTGGAACTAAGGGGCCTCGCCCGAACCATGAAAAACAGCCCCAGACCATTATTCCTCCTCCACCAAACTTTACAGTAGGCACTATGCATTCGGGCAGGTGGCGTTCTCTTGGCATCCACCAAACCCAGATTCGTCCGTCAGACTGCCAGATGGTGAAGCGTAATTCATCGCTCCAGAGAACGTGTTTCCACTGTTCCAGAGTCGAATGGCGGCGAGCTTTACACCACTCCAGCCGACACTTAGCATTGCACATGGTGATCTTAGGCTTGTGTGCGACTGCTCGGCCATGGAAACCCATTTCATGAAGCTCCCGACGAACAGTTGTTGTGCTGACGTTGCTTCCAGAGGCAGTTTGGAACTCTGTAGTGAGTGTTGCAACCGAGGACAGACGATTTTTATGTGCTTCAGCACTCGGCGGTCCTGTTCTGTGAGTTTGTGTGGCCTACCACTTCGCGGCTGAGCTGTTGTTGCTCCTAGACGTTTCCATTTCACAATAACAGCACTTACAGTTGACCGGGGTAGCTCTATCAGGGCAGAAATTTGACGAACTGACTTGTTGGAAAGGTGGCATTCCATGACGGTGCCACGTTGAAAGTCACTGAGCTCTTCAGTACGGCCCATTTTACTGCCAATGTTTGTCTCTGGAGATTGCATGGCTGTGTGCTTGATTATATATACACCTGTCAGCAATGGGTGTGGCTGAAACAGCCAAATCCACTAATTAGAAGGGGTGTCCACATACTTTTGGTCATGTTGTGGCCTGTTTTGCCAAGTGTCGATATATGAGTAATTTTTTCCTTTGTTACTTGCAAAATCAAAGATTTTTCAAGTATATTGGTCAGTTCCGTTTGTGGTTCTGTCTGTTTGTCTGTTTGTCACCGGCCTACAGGTCACAATTCTAAACCGATAGTCACGAAACTTCACCAAGTTGTATAAGTCGTTCCAATTGAGAATCCTTTTGATTTTGAGGTCAAAGGTCATCTGGAGGTCAAATTTCTAAAATCGCCATTTTAAATCCGATTGACTTGAAAATTGAACAGCATTTGCATATCGAGTCACTAAATTGGGAAACATACTATTTTGAGGTCAAAAGGTCAAAGGTCAACTCAAGGTCAAACGTCCAAAATCATCAGTTTTTATCTGAAAAAAACCCGTCAATTTTCCTCCGATTGACTTGAAAATTGAACAGCATTCGCACATTGAGTCACTAAATAGGGAAACCAACTATTTGTGAGGTCAAAGGTCAACTCAAGGTCAACCTTCCAAAATCATCATTTTCATCTGAAAAATCGTCAATTTTCTTCCTATTGACCCGAGCTTTGATCAAGATTGTCAATTTTAATCTTGATGAAATGGACAATTTGCTGTATCAATGGAATTTTTTTTCTTGGGGAGGGGGTAGGGGGGGCGTATTTTGCAAGTATCGTGCTCTGCATGACGTCTTCTTGTTTGTTTGTTTGTCTGTCCGCTCACTTATACTTGCCTACAGGTCACAATTTTAAACCGATCTTCACGAAACTTCACCAAAAGGTAGAATTTGTGGTCTGACAAAATCCTATATATTTGAGGTCAAAAGGTCAACATATGGCACAGGTCAACCACTTTTTTTCAAATTTCTAAAATCCTTAATTTTCATCCGATTGACTTGAAATTTGAATATAATTTACATATCAGCGAACTGAAGTCAACCACCAACTATTTTTGAGATCAACATTGGCCGAATTTCTAAAATTATCAATTTTCATCCGAGTAACTTAAACTTTGAAGATGATTTGCATATCAGGTCACTGTGAGGTAAAAACGATGCTCTACTGAGTGCCATTCAACTTTGTTCTGTTTTGCCAAGTGAGTTTGTTCTGTTATGTTCTGTTTTGCCAAGTGTTTTGCCAACTCCATGAGTTCTGTCTGTCTGTCTGTTTGTATATCAGTCGCCTACAGGTCACAATTTTCAACCGATCTTAACGAAACTTCACCAAATGGTAGAGTTGGTCCTAAGCAAGAAGCCTATTGTTTTTGGGGTCCAAAGGTCACTCGGTCAACATAGGCCAAAGGTCACCAACTGTCAAATTTCTAAAATCCTCAATTTTCATCTGATTGACTTGAAATTTTGAGAGGGTTTGCATACATGGTCACTGAATTCAACCACCAACTATTTTTGAGGTCAACATCGGCCAAAAGGGTCAACATAGGCCAAATTTCTAAAATCCTCAATTTTCATCTGATTGACTTGAAATTTTCAGAGGATTTGCATACCAGGACACTGAGTTCAACCACCAATTATTTTTGAGGTCATCATAGGCTAACAATGTATTTTAGGCTTAGTGTTGGTGCTATGCAAGACAAATTTCTTGTTTTCTTGTTTGTTTGTTTTCTTGGTTGTTTGTCCAGGCGATATTTCAGCCATCCTTTGAGCTAGTAAGCTGAAATTTGGGCACAATAGTGAGCACGTGCTTCAGCAAAACAGCATTTTAATTTTTTTATTAAACAATTAATTGATGATTTGCTAAATTATTATCAATTAATTAAGTACTTATTTATTTTCTTTCTTATCTGTGCCCTCAACATCGACGGTTTCCCAGTATCCACCTCCCCTCACATCCGGAATCTTGGCATCATCTTTGACCAAACCCTCTCCTTTGACAAATACACTAAACAGATCACAAAGACAGCCTTCTTTCACCTGAAAAACATCGCCCGTCTCCGTCCATCCCTCTCCTCCGTGGCTGCAGAAACCCTCATCCACGCCTTCATCACTTCCCGTCTGGACTACTGCAATAGCCTCCTTTATGGTTCACCCTCAACAATCACCAATAAACTCCAATACATTCAGAACTCCGCTGCCCGTCTACTCACCCATTCCCGGACCCGTGACCACATCACCCCCGTCCTTTACAAGCTTCACTGGCTCCCCATCTCCCAGAGAATCCAGTACAAAATCCTCCTCTTGACCTACAAAGCCCTCCATAACCTGGCCCCATCCTACCTGGCTGACCTCCTCTCCAGACACACTCCCACCCGCAACCTCCGCTCTGCTGGTACCAACCTCCTGACCCCCCCCCCATCCGGACCAAATTTAGATCCTGGGGGGACAGGGCCTTCTCCATCGCTGCTCCCACCCTCTGGAACTCGCTACCTCACACCATCAGAGACTCCTCACTCACCACATTCAAAACATCACTCAAGACCCACCTGTTCAACACTGCATTCAACATTTAACCCACAGCATCTAACCCCTGACTTTCTCCTCTCCTTCTCCCTCCTTTGTGCTTTGAATATTTCCCTATTGATTCTTCTTTTTTTGAAATTGTTTTTATGTTTTGCTATGCATTATGTTTTGCACTCTGTCAAAGCGTCTTTGGGCTTCCTGAAAAGCGCTATATAAAATAAATGCATTATTATTATTATTATTATTATTATTATCTGGCCAATATCTCAGGCACCTTTGAGCTAGGAAGCTGATATTTGGACACGATAATGACCAATTGATTTGGCTGCAAATGATATTTTTTATTTATTGATTAATCAAGTAATCGATTACTTATTTAATTATTTGATGAACTGCGGAATTAATTTTCAAAAAGTTAGATTCAGATGAAACACTGGTGGTGTAGGTATGCTATTAAAGAAATTTATTATTTTATGATTATTATTTACTTATTTTAATTACGCAATTACTCAAATGATTATTGTCACTGCTCCCTCCCAATTCCATATCCATGTGCTGCACGGCGGCATCGCCGGGCACCGAAGCCGCCCCAGCAATGTTGAGCATGGGATATATCTTATTTATTTGGTATGGGGGCAGTGTACTTTGAATGTATCTGCACTTGTTTTTGTTTGTTTTTTTTCCTTCAAAATAACTTTATATTGTCCTGTCTGTGCCGATAAAGACCGCTCTCAGACGGATGACCGATCGAGCTTACCTCTGAGGCGTTCAATCCAACTATGGCGGTGTTCTTTACATGCGAGGGAAAGGAGAATGACGAACTTTCCTGGTTCCTTCCACTGGAGCATAATCAAGCAAGACCGACACGGATTTCAAATGCAACAATACAACAACAACAACATACATTTTAAGGCCATTTTCCCTGCTAGAGTGGGGGTTAGCCTTGCGGTCCCCATGACAATCTTCTCCATTTTGCCCTATTTTCTGCATCTCTCCTTGTTAACCACATTGCCCGCATTTCTTCTTCCACCATCTTCAGCCAAGTCTTTCTCGGTCTTCCCCGTCCTCTACTTCCTTCTACATTCATTTCCATCACTCTTCTCAACCAGTCACTTTCATCCTTCCTCAACACATGACCAAACCATCTCAACCTGTTCCTCTTCACAGCATCAATCACAGGCTCTATTCCCATCATCTTTCGCAATTCATCATTTGTCTTCCTCTCTCTCAACGATACTCCACATATCCACCGAACCATTCACATTTCCACCCTTTCCAGCCTTCGTTGCTGCTCTACGTTCATTACCCATGTCTCGCTCCCATAAATCATAACACTTCTCACACATGCAGCATACACTTTCCCTTCAGCTTCAACGACACTCCCCTCCTCATCAGCACGCCACTCAGTTCCCAAAACTTCTTCCATGCACATCTCACTCCAGCAACCGTTGCCGAGTCTGATCCACCTTCTCCATTCAGCATGTCTCCGAGGTAGCAAAATGTTTTCACACCTTCCAGCTTCACGCCGTCTCCAAGATCCAACTCAACATTTCCTCCATCTGCAGCTCCCTCTGTGCACACCTTACATTTGAATGTAGCTGCCACATTGGTTAATGACCCTCTCAGACCACTACATTTTTGATGAACCCACTCAGAACACATTGTACATTGAATGGAGTTCACTCCGACACCCTTCCTGCACACAGCACATGGCCACTGCCCAGTTCTTTCCACCTCACCACATGCTTTACCACTTGCCATTACCTTCGTCTTTCCGATATTCACCTTCAGACCTTTTGTCTCCATACATTCCTTCCACTTGTTCATCTTTTCCTTCAATCCATCCATACTTTCCGCAACCAACACCAGATCATCTGCATGCAACAACTCCCACGGTAAACCCCCCTTTACGTTCTGAGCCAGCACCTCCATCACAGCTACAAATAGTAGTGGACTTAGTACCGACCCCTGATGCACTCCCACCTTCACCTCAAACTCACCACTGTTCCCGTTGTTCGTCCTTACAGCTGTGCGCGCTCTTTTGTACATTGCCATCACTACTCTGATCAACCATTCCTCCACTCCTAACTTCCTCAATGCCCATGTCAATACTTCGCGTGGAACCCTATCGAATGCTTTCTCCAGATCAACAAACCCAAGAAACAACTTCTTCCTCTTCTCCATGTACTTCTCCTGCAACTGCCTCACCATAAAAAGCACGTCTGTCGTTCCTCTTCCTGGCATAAATCCAAACTGTATTTTGTCGATCTTCACTTTCTTCCTTATCCTCCTCTCCAACACCCTTTCCAATACCTTCATTCCATGCTCCAATAACTTTATCGCTCGATACGAGCCACAGTCCAGAGGGTCACCTTTCCCCTTGTATAGAGGGACGAGGGTACTCGGTTCCCACTCCACTGGAATGCGGCCTTCTTTCACCACCAGATTACAGATCTCTGTCATTCTCTTCACGCCCCAACTTCCTGCTGCCTTCAACATATCTCCCACAACTCCCGTCGGCCCTCCCGCTTTTCTACTCTTCATTGCTTTTATTGCTTCCTCAACGTCCTTCTCAGTTATCTTCTCTGCCGGTCCTAAAACTCAGTTACTCTCCATGTTGCCATCCCATTCATTCCCTGCATTCAACAGCATTTCCATATATCTTTTAATTCAAATGCAACAATAAAAGGGTTTTCTAAAAATAATGCCAGGGAACAGGAAATGCACCGTAAAACTAAATTCCTAATTGAGGGACCCTCCATACGGACTCATATACAAACAAGGGGAATGATAAAATAAAAATAAAAAATATTTCTGCCGGCACTCAGCTCTGGTCTCGACGAGCACTTTGGGAGCTTGGTAGTCGTTGAAGCTTGAAGCTACTGCGTGGGAAGCGCAAAAGATGGCGGTGGCACGGCGCCCTTAGCATCCACTGGCATGAGGCAAGCAGATAGGACGACCTCCTTCAGCTCGCTCGCGACCTCCTTCGCCTCCGAAGAACAACACAGCCGCCAAAACCTCCTCCCTTCCACTTGCAAAGCTCCCAAAAAGCACCCAAAAGCTTTCACCGATCTCCTCACAGGCGCCCACACAGGCAAAACGTGACCGCCCACGACCAAGCCAGGACCAAGAGAGAGAGAGAAAAAGAGAGAGAGAGAGGGGAAAACGCACCCTCCCCTCTTTTCGCTGACGTCACACTCGAACCAATCCTCGTGCCCCACCACTTCAGTCCATGGCCATGACCAATCATTCCCTTTGGGGCGGGTCCTCGCGGCCCTTCTGGACGCCCATCGAGAACATTCGGGGGCGGGGATCCCTTGCCGATCGGCCAATGTGATGGGTATCTGCCAGGCTTGTCGGTGTTGTAATGTGCCCGAGTTCGTTTCCTGACAGCCCTCGACTTATCGCAGGTCGATTTATTATAACCACAAAGGTCAGATCACAAGAGGTAGGACCGACAGGGGGATTTATTCTTATTCCCTAAGTTACCTAGCACAAGAGCCATCGTCCGTATGGCCACACGTCACACTTAATCCGAACACACGGAGGTGACTTATTTTATCGTCCGTATGGCCACACGTCACACTTAATCCGAACACACGGAGGTGACTTATTTTCATCAAGGTGTTCTTACACGACACTCAGATCATGGTAATCTGTACACTTCTACCTGGACTCAGGTATTTCATTGCCTTCCCCCTATAAACGTAACAATATTTATTATATTGTATTAGTTAGTTGCCTGTGCCCACACGGGATTCTGAATGGGGTAGGAATGGAGGCGGAAAAAATGCAAATGGCGTCTTCTGTCATTGGGCCAGCAAGCTGGGAGCAAAAATTCGCATTTATTGCCACATCTGATGCAATACCAGTGCCCTATTGGCGGTGAGGTGCTTCATTTGAAACTGTTTGTTCGATTTATAGGTAGCTTTTTGATGCCTAGGGTCCGTAATAAAAAAATTAGCATTGGCGTCAAACCAATGACCAATGGAAAACTAATAGTAGGATGATTATATTGTGTTATTTGTTTGTTTATTCATTCTTTGCTGTTTTCATGATGCTTCCTCCTCAGCAAAAATGTCAGTCTTGGATTACATCCTGGCAGTTACTCGCTCCTCAACCAGTGACAAGGTTATCTTGGTCTCAAACTACACACAAACTCTGGACCTGTTTGAAAGATTATGTACTGCTCGGAAGTGAGTACACATTCAGAGATCTATTTTGAACACCTTTTAATTGTGTTCCAGTTTCTAAGCTTGTTAGAATTGAGTAAATGCTGTAATGAAAATTGCCAAGGAAGAGCTCAAGTTATTTAGACGTCAATGAGCACGTGGTTTTTGCTTCCGCAGTGTTACGCTCACAAATGGTGTGAAAATCAATAATCAAAGAAGATGTATTGGAAGAGTAGGATGGATAAAAAACATGCAGAGCGAATCATCGATGTGTGTCCCTTCCCTCGGATTGCCGTTAAACTGGGAGTCCCGTCTGCTAGCATTAGTTGGTGGACATAGAAGATTGCACGTTTTCTTTTTCAAAGAGTAGGTGAGATATCACCTATATCGTGAACCAATTCCACATTGTTGCAAACTTGGTTGAATGTTAGGCCTAGCCAGCCAGTTCGTAAGACTTGAAAAGGGGATCGGCAATTCTGCCTTAAAATCGCACAAATTCTGCTGTCAACTTCAACATCGGTTTAAATGCTATATGGTCGGGAAAATAAATTGTATAGCAGGAAGTATAAATTAATGAAATTATTGCTTGTGATTAAGTCAGCACTAACTTTCTGCTGAACCTCATAGGTATCTGTACGTACGACTCGATGGGAGCATGTCCATCAAAAAGCGAGCCAAGGTGGTGGAGCGTTTCAACAATCCCTTGGTACGCCACCTCACTAAAATGATTCACTTCCTTCATTCGTGAAAATGTCCACTTCTGATAAGAATTTTAACTTGGGAGGAAAAAAAGGAGAATTTGAGTCTTTAATCCTATGATTTCAGATTGGAAGTTTGGGCCCAAAGCTTCATATTTCCCACCAAGTTGGAGGCCAAGCTGGGTGCAGATTAAGTGGTCCGAATGAGGCATTGATGTTAAATTGTTCGCTTCCTCTTCAATTTAAAACAGCAAGCTAATGCAGCTTCCATGATGATGATATATCAGGAAGGGTCACACTGAGTTAGTGTGATCAATCCTAAGTTTCACCCATCCAATAAATTTGGTCCAAGGACATGTTGTTTAAGGAAAATACTAAGATTTTTTTTAACAGCCACACTACAGACGAGGCAAGGACAGCTGACCAAACATCCCATCTGAAGGATGGTGTGCTCAGCCTTGTGTTTTGCTCGCAGTCAATTATGTTTATCATTGAGTTGCCAGCAGGCTGTCCTGTTGCCTTTTAACCATATGCAGAATCGAAAATGTTACAAAGAAGCCTTAATGAGGCTGGGCCATGTGAAGCAGTGAAATGTGAGCTGATGGACATGGTGGGTGAAGAGAGCCTACATAGTCTGTGGGGTATGGTTTATGTTGCACAAGTGTCTCCTTTTTAATGACACTGGTCCATTTTAATAAAAGAACATTATTGCATGGTAAAGCTGCATATTTATGCATGAGGTTCCACATAATAATGCACGACTTCTCTGATGCTCTGCACAACCCTCTCTTCCTTTTTACAGATGACTGCATTGTGCCATAAAGTACCGCCATCCCACTGGCAGGCAGACAGGAGCTGTCTGACTCTCTGTTGATCTGGAATTGTTTTATACTGGTCTGACAAATGCAATGAGTCTTTGAAACCTCATTCTTCTTTCATATGGCTCAAGCGTGGGATAGATGAAATAAAAGCTGCTGTACTCTGCCAATCGTGGGCACGTGACATTATGCTTTGTAGCTCCTGGCACATATCCCCTTTTACAGGTTGTGAGTTTGGCAGTCCTGCACTAGATTGTCTGTAATCTGGAGGTTACCACACTCGCATGAAGGCGATTCCGCAGGTCCCCAAGTAAACTTGTTGCCGCTAAACTGGTCAACGCCAGTTCGAAGCTGGTTCAAGCGGCACCATTCCTTCAGGGACACGTCACATCCTGGAGGTTTAGTGGAGGTGGAGAGATATTGTAGATGGCCTTCAGGTTGGTTAGGTCACCACTAGTTAATGTGCCACGTATGCCTGCCAGACCCATCATCTGAAGTGATGTGCGGTTGGCCTCTCTCATAAAGGTCTTCCTGCTTTTCAATTGTTTGGCAAGAGGGAGGGGGAGGGGGGGGGAATTCTTCAAAGACTTTTTGTCGTGGGTGTCCTGAGATGTTAGAAGCTTTGGGTGCTGCATGTCTTTTAGTAGCTAGACGCTTGATGTGATGGTGGTGAATGCCAGCAAGTACTGGGAGGGAGTGGGCTGTTGACTGACTGATAGCCCTCAGATATGTTGAGCTGCACGTCAACCTTTGTGTGAAGGCTTTTGTCCGAAGCAGAGACAGTATTCTGCAGGGGCATACACTAATGTGAGTGTTGAGGCTTGGAGGGTAGAGAAGTCATTGCCACAGAGTTTGTGGATCAATTTGAGTCTTGCAGCTACTTTTACTGCTCCCTTTTCTGTATGCTGCCGGAGGGTCACAGCCCAATAGAGTTGCACGCAAAGGTAAGTAAGTATCTGAGGGAAGGAGAGAGGGATGTTGTTCAGCTTGACTTTCAGCTGTCTCCTTGCTTTGCTATCCTGCAGATGGAAGTCGGAGTATGCTGTTTTCTGAACATTGAGACAGTCGCACCGTTGGTGGTAGTAGAGGCTCATTGTTGCAACATCTCTGCTTAGTGTCTTCAACTTTCTCAAATGTCTTGCCTGCATGTGATCTCAAAATGGCATCATCAACTTCGGCCTACATGTTGACCATGAGTCAGAGCCTCCATTATTGTGATTGTTTAACTGACTCGACTGTCCATTCAGGAGAACCCAGAAGCAATGATTGCAAGTCATCATTTGGATGTTGTGGACAATTTCTTGAAGAGAAAATCAGTCTACAAGGGCTTGGTCTGTAGCTCATGGTGTACTGCTCTTCCCTGTGACCCACAAAATAATCTAAGGGATCAGCAGAGAGTCACACAGCTGTAGTCTGTCTGTCAGTAGGATAGGGGTATTTTACGGTACAATACGGTGTTAAGACTCTCAAAATGCACTTTCACCGCACACCTCCAAACCTTTGGTTTACTTTTCTGTGATTTGTGGAAACACCTTCCTGAGGTTTTTTACCTCACTCTTCCTTCGAGAGCTTCAAACAGGCTGGTCACCACCTTCTCATGCCATTCTCTCTGTCCCCTACCCATTATCTTTTCTACCCCCATGAATCATACCTATCTCAACCCTATTACTTGCAGGTTATCATTTTTCCTCCTCTTTGCCCATTTCTTCATTTCCTTGTTTTTTGGAAAACTATGGCCCCTTGTCACCACTGTCAGTTTGTTGCCTCACTTTTCCATGGGCCGCCATCATGTATTAAATAAAATCAACTTGCACTGCAGTCCATTTCATGAATATTGGTAGTATAAGTTAAAAAGAAAGAGCTGACAAGAAAGACACCACTTTATGAAAGTATGTCTTGGCTGTCCAAATTTTGACCACTAATGCTTCATAAATCGCTCGGTGATCTAGGTGAACAAGACGATGATGGCACTGTTTTGTTTCTATGTAAAGACTGACTTGTTGGGGTTTATACTGTCACACTGCCCAAGCAGAGTCCAGAATTTATATTCATGTTGAGCAGCAAAGCTGGCGGTTGTGGTTTGAACCTAATTGGAGCAAACCGCCTGATCATGTTTGATCCCGACTGGAATCCAGCAAACGACGAGCAGGCCATGGCGCGGGTGTGGCGTGACGGACAGAAGAAAACGTGCTTCGTGTACCGCCTCGTATCGGTAAGGATTCGTGCACGTCAATGGAATAAAAGTGTTTTTAATGTGGCAATGGCATTATTGGATGACTTGTGTTGGTCACTTCCTGATACTGCAGACTGGGACCATAGAGGAAAAGGTTTTGCAACGTCAGACTCACAAGAAGGCTCTGAGTAGCTGCGTGGTGGATAAGGAGACGGATGTTGAGCGGCACTTTACACGGGGTGAACTTCGCGACCTATTTGTACTCAATGAAGAAACCACGAGCGACACTCACGACAAGTTCGTTCCTCATTCCACTCCTTTCCCATCTGCACACTTGGCTTAAGATACTGGGACCCTGGAGTTGAATGCCATATACAACAACACAACTGGCATTTTAAGGCCATTTTCCCTGCTGGAGCAGGGGTTAGCCTTGCGGTCCCCATGACAATCTTCTCCATTTTGCCCTATTTTCTGCATCTCCCCTTGTTAACCCCCTTGCCTGCATTTCTTCTTCCACCATCTTCAGCCAAGTCTTTCTCGGTCTTCCCCATCCTCTACTTCCTTCTACAGTCATTTCCATCACTCTTCTCAACCAGTCACTTTCATCCTTCCTCAACGCATGACCAAACCATCTGAACCTCTTTCTCTTAACAGCATCCATCACAGGCTCTATTCCCATCATCTTTTGCAATTCATCATTTGTCTTCCTCTCTCTCAACGATACTCCACACATCCACCGAACCATTCGCATTTCCACCCTTTCCAGCCTTCGTTGCTGCTCTACGTTCATTACCCATGTCTCGCTCCCATAAATCATAACACTTCTCACACATGCAGCATACACCTTTCCCTTCAGCTTCAACGACACTCCCCTCCTCGTCAGCATGCCACTCAGTTCTCGAAACTTCTTCCATGCACATCTCACTCTAGCATCCATTGCCGAGTCTGATCCACCATCTCCATTCAGCATGTCTCCGAGGTAGCAAAATGTTTTCACACCTTCCAGCTTCACGCCGTCTCCAAGATCCAACTCAACATTTCCTCCATCTGCAGCTCCCTCTGTGCACACCTTACACTTGAATGTAGTTGCCACACTGGTTAATGACCCTCTCAGACCACTACATTTTTGATGAACCCACTCAGCGCACATTGTACATTGAATGGAGTTCACTCCGACACCCTTCCTGCACAAAGCACACGGCCACTTCCCAGTTCTTTCCACCTCACCACATGCTTTACCACCTGCCATCACCTTTGTCTTTCCGATATTCACCTTCAGACCTTTTGTCTCCATACATTCCTTCCACTTGTTCATCTTCTCCTTCAGTCCATCCATACTTTCTGCAATCAACACCAGATTATCTGCATACAACAACTCCCACGGCAAACCCTCCTTTATGTTCCGAGCCAGCACCTCCATCACAGCTACAAATAGTAGTGGACTTCGTACCAACCCCTGATGCACTCCCACCTTCACCTCAAACTCACGACTGTTCACGTCATTCGTCCTTACAGCTGTGCGCGCTCTTTCGTACATTGCCGTCACTACTCTGATCAACCATTCCTCCACTCCTAACTTCCTCAATGCCCATGTCACTACTTTGCGTGGAACCCTTTCGAATGCTTTCTCCAGATCAACAAACCCAAGAAACAACTTCTTCCTCTTCCTCCATGTACTTCTCCTGCATCTGCCTTACAATAAAAAGCATGTCTGTCATTCCTCCTCTGCATATACTGCATTGATTTATGTTAGCAAATTAATGATTATGTATAGTGTCTTCTAATATCCCTGCTTTGTATATGAAAGGTGTGCAACATCATATGAAAGAATGTAATTCTTCATTTCCTTCCCCACCTCCACCACACCCCTCCTCCTTTCCCCTTGCCCAAAGATTTCGCTGCCGTCGTTGTGTGAACGGCATTCAGGTGCGCGCACCTCCAACGGAAGCAGACTGTACGTCAGCCTTATCGCAATGGCAGCACAGTGCTGAGAGGCGCCACCTGCCAGACACTGCACTCCGTGCCGCTTGGGATGCCGGCATTTCCTTTGTGTTCCATCAACGCTCTCATGAGACTCGCGCTCTCGTGTGAACCCATGTGTACTTTATCCTGAAGGCATTACATTTTTAGCAAGCGCTTGCATTCCTTCCTGTGGAACCACTCCCGCAGGCCTCAGGAACCGAGTGAGAACTTTGGGTGGAAACTTGTTTTATAAACTCAGAAATGCAGCATGCCACTAGGCAAAGGATTG
This sequence comes from Myxine glutinosa, assembly GCF_964187855.1. Classification (NCBI taxonomy): domain Eukaryota; kingdom Metazoa; phylum Chordata; class Myxini; order Myxiniformes; family Myxinidae; genus Myxine; species Myxine glutinosa. The sequence goes on along the minus strand of NC_136261.1, from coordinate 73,677,379 downwards.
ACGAATGGTATCACAAACCTCCACCATTGTTGGAATGGTGAAAGTGATCCACTGTGTCACAGTTGCCATAACGATGGCTCGGTTGAGAGTTCGCCGTCACGCTGCACTTGCAAGTCTGCTCCATACTGTAAAGCAAATGAAGTGCTGTTTTGAGTTGGCCGTTTAAATTTCCCACTTCTCCTTGCAGACAGCTTGGAGCAATGCTGGCAGACTAAGTCGAAGAATTAAGATGCTTGTGATGAGGAATCTAGCAAATTCTGACCTTTGCTATCCACATCAAAAGGATCAAACTTTATTGTTTAACCTTTTGGAGAGAAAGGGCTATGAGGAGCACAGGGGTAGGTAAACTTGATGATGACTAATGTGTAAAACGACTGAAACGGTTTGTCATTTATTTGTTCAATGTAACGTTGTTTAACATCCCCCAAAACATGTAACATAATATCCCCCAAAACGATGGGGGAATAAAATTTATTTTTGAATCTCTTTTATTTTTACTTTTTTTTCACACAATTCATAGATTCACGTTTTCTCTTCTGGAAAGTTCCGGAAAATGATGGCGATCCGTCTGCTTCTCGGGATGTGTTTTCCTTCGTAATAGGATTCTTCGTTCTTTAGAATTTCGTGAGTGAACATGTATCGCACTTTATCCCTGAGGAAGGGAGATTAAAAACTGACATGATCTTTTGCACAGTGTACACATATCTCCAATCATGGAGAGGTGAATAATGTTTGCATAATGCAAGGGTCTAGGTCGAGCCCAGTGGTTTCCAACCTTTTTAAACATAAGATCACTTTTAGAATCGAAATGCAACCCAAGATCTCCCCTTAAAAAATTCTACTTTACTAAAAAGATGTATTTTTGCTGATGCATAACACACCTTGTTCTTAGTGTGACATCTGTGCTTGCACACTATCTGAGTGCTTTGAAGTCTGGGTCCTCGTTTGAGATGGCCAGTCTCATACAATCCATCAGATGGACATCTGTGAGATAAGTACGATACTTTGTGAGATGGATTTTTCCCAGATGAAATCATAGTCTGAGATATGTGGAATTAGAGGAGGCCTTCACCTCGAGTGCACAGAAAGTAAGAAGAGGGTACTTCTCTCTGTTTGAAATTCCCCAAAACTCTTTCTCCCTTGACCTAGCTTTCAGCTCTGTCATCTTGCATGGTGATTATCTCCATGTCACGTCCACTGCTCTGGTCAAACACCTGCTGAAATTTTGCTGTTCTCCAATGTCCACTTCAAGAAAATTATTTGAGACAAAACGATTTCTTCCATCTTGTCTACCTCCTGAAATTGTCTGTTGAATTCCTTTTCCAATCGTCAGGTGGTAATGCAATTTTTTTGTTTATGGAACACTTCTTTGGTGTTTTGTAGGATTTTCTCCAGATTTGGGAAGTGTCCTGTCACCTTGTTCTTTAACTGGGAGGACCACAGGCCTTGTTTCAACTTGAATGCATTCACTGCACTGATCATGTGTGACAAGTCCCTGTCCCTCCCCTGCAGTTCGTGATTCAGCTTGTTAAATTTTGCCTATATTTGATTTAGGAAAGGTGACATTTTCAGGAATCAGATTTTAAAATCTCTGGAGGACTTTTCCTCGACTTAACCACTTCACATCTTCATGAAGGATGAGCTCACCGCAGGTGGCATCGAGCTCATCGAGTAACAATTTGAACGAGCAATGGTGCAGAGCTCTTAGCAATAATTGAGTTGACGATCTTGATAACTGTCATTACATGAAAAACGTTGATATCCTTGCTCGCTAGCGCTTGTTGGTGGATAACACGGTGGTAATTGACAAAGGAGGCAAATGCAGGATCATTTCAGCAAAGTGCAATAAGGCCTGCATTGGCACCCAGCAATGTCGGTGCACCTTTAAAATTCGTTGTAGACATCCTTGCCTCTTGTCCTCTAAGTGGCAAAAGAGTGAGAAAGTCGTCCGTTGTTGCTGAGTCTTGAATGCCATGCAAATTAAAAGAATCAGCTGGGCCGTATCCATCGTGTATACCGATGCATCAAACTGCAATGAGAAACATTCACAATCTGATGTCTTTAAAGATAAATTCACAGTCTATTTCATGAGACACGTCCTCGGACAGCGATTCCACCCTTTTGGCTACTTTTGAAGCGGCATGCTCTTGATGGCTGTCGTAATTTCACGTTGTTTTTCTTTCTTTGAACAAGGTGTCGGCAGTAACCGTGATAGCCTCATTGATTAACTTCATCGGTGAATGGTTTCTTATGTTTCGCCAGCAGGTGGCTAATGCGAAAAGATGCCTTCTTGGACGGGCCCGGCTTCTCGCTCGTCATTTTGGCTTTAGGAAATTAATCTTTAAAAAACACACACATATATATATATATATATATATATATATATATATATATATATATATATATATATATATACACATACACACACACACACACACACACACACACGTATATATATATATATATATATATATATATATATATATATATATATATATATATGAGCAACCGACAACTGTATGGTAACCGCAGCAGTACAGCAACTGCATCATTAATGGATAATCAGTTCGTTTAAACGCAAATAATTTCTGATTGACCTGTGCACCCACATTTAGCTCTTTTAAAAACTCTCCAGCAGCTTGCGTATGCGACCCACAGCCACTGCAGTTTCAAATACAACCACCATACTGAACCACGACCCTTCCCAAACTTTTTTTTCAATGTTAAGATCGACGAGTGAAGATTCTGGGATCGACCTGTCAATCCCGATTGCGAGGCTCTCGCTAAACGACAAGGTAGCAAGGTTAGCAAGTCCCAAAGGGTATGTGCAAAACGGGGAGTGGGGTATAAGTATATACAAAGATCTGATGGAGCACATCAACTGGTTCTGATGGATCTTTGTTGTGATTTTTTTTTTCTAGATGGCTCCTTGAACAATTTGCAGCTGAGTGAAGGGTGGCCCATGACCTGGAAGATTCTCTTAAAATGTCTCGTCTGGCACAGACTCATCACAGTAAAGCAGGGGGTGATTTTTCTATTACTGGTGGCCTATTGCACAAAGTTGCAAACATTTTACTCACCGCATGATATAAAGAGAGCGCCGTTTGAGCAGCGTATCCATTTGTTCAGCCGTTCCTTCGTGTACGAAACGCATGACGCAGGTGGACAGCAAGCTGAGGCCAGCGATGGTGTTCCCACAGAACTGCATCGACACCAGAGCATCTTAGCTGATACCAACATTGCTTATTAACTCGGAAAATTCCTTCCTTATGTCTAAAGTAGAGCGTAATAGAGCCGATGATACAAAAGGCAGGAATGGTCTTGTACCTGTTGAAGCACCTTTTCACTCCATCCATTAGTCATCTACTACTTCTTTAACAGCCACAATTATTCCTACGTCCTTGTGGGGTTGACCGGGGGAAGCTTGTCCCAAATCTTCCACGAACCAGTCCTGACGACGTTCAATTAAGGTTAGGCCAGGAATATTGAATTTTGGCCATGGTGCTGGCGATAGCTCATCTGCTCTTCATGAAGGACACCATGAGATCTTTAACATCCACCAAATAATGCCAGCACATGGGACGCCCATTTAACGTCAGAGGGACGGCACACACTGACGAATCGCCCTGCCTGTGACCCACCAGGATGACAGTTTATAGCTGGGATGAGATTCCAACCCATGCCAGACAGCTTAGAGGTGAGTGTGCATACCTCTAGGTCGAGGCCATCCTGTCGGGCCCCCCTTTAGTCATTTACTTACAAAGAAGAAATGGGTGAATGAATGAATGTCACCTTGATGCTGTCGACATGTGGTTTGATGTACCCATGAGCATCCAAATCTAGGATGTGGATCAGAGGGCTGACTTCACTTCCTGTTCCAAATGCTGTCTCACAAACTCTATGCAACAGGGAGGCAGCCTCAGCACTCCATTTCTCCCGCTCTATCTCACGATAGCCATGGATAGCCTAAGAGAAGAAAATCCTAATTAGTTTATACAGATCGGTTGCAGGGCAGTGTAAATTGGCCACAGGCTTTTACTTTCTTAACAAAGGATATCAAAGCTTATGGAACAGCAGAACAAAAGTGTCAACAGACAGTGTGGCGAAGGAAATAGGGACAAGAATGTAAGTGAGGATGAACCACAGTACGAATAGTTGCAGTTGAAAGGGGGAAGGTTCTCAATCGGTGTCGTAAAATTGGGACACCATGAGGTAGGCAACACACGTGAAGGTCCTGGAGAGAAAAGGCAAGAGACAACAGATTCAGGAAGTTCTATATGTGAGAGAAAATGTGACTCGGGGTGGGGGGTGAATGGAGGTGACCAACGAGTTTAGACTTGGTGACAGTCACAAGGCAAGTCTGATAGAATGTGTGTGACAGTTAGAAAGACAGGTGAGGACAGCAAGAGCAAGCCGAAAATAGACCTAATAGAGGGGTCAATATATGGTTGAACCCCCAAAAAATTGATACAAAAGGTTTTTCAATGGATTATGGTACCATTGGGCATGCTAAATAACATACTAAAAATATAGTAACATCTGACTTCCGGAAAGGGGTCATTTTCAAGATGGCGTCCAAGATGGCCGCCGGGAGCTTAAAATGGCCATATCTCAATTATTATTCAACCTAGAAAGGTGTTTTTGGTGTCTAACCCTGGGTTTTAGGGCCCAAGGAATCCAATTGAATCAATAAAATTACCATCAGTTAATTATTTATTGACAAGTCCAAGATGGCATCCCAAGGTGACATCCTGATCCACTAAAATGGGTCTGTCGAATAGTAGTCAACCTAGAGAGATATTTTCAGTGTGTATACCTAGGTTTAAGGCACCCAGGAAATCATCAAAATTACTTAAATAAGCACAAAGTAATCAGGTAATCCAGTAAGCCAGGTTTACCAGTCCATTAGGCATTTGTTGTCTTATACAGTTAGTCGCTATTCATCGTCATCCTCCGACTCACCAGCTAATGAACCAAGTGTGTGTTTCAGATTGGAGATAAGAGTGTAATGTGTCTACACCACTGCCACCTGTGACTCCAGTCCACAGTATTCAGTGATCATTACAGACAAAGGTTTGTACAAAGCTTGAGAGGTTATGGCAAGGGACAGACTATTTTATATTGGGGAGGGTATGACTGACTATCATACCCTCCCCAATACGTATGCTGACTTCACCATCCAGCATTATGGTTCAGCTACGACCATTGTCTTTGATGGCTATGAGGAAGGGCCGTCCATTAAAGACAACACGCATCAGAGAAGAGGACACAATATTCATCCCATTGTCAGCTTCACTGCTGAGACAAAGTTCTCAGGCAAGGAGGAGGTCCTGTCAAGAGATATCAATAAACAGAGACTGATCGGGATGATAAGTGATGAACTGAGAGAAAGGTATTGCACTGTGGTCAATGCACCTGGCGATGCTGACGTAGATATAGTAAAGGCTGCAGTGGAGGCATCTTTTCTACACACCACTACACTGATTGGAGAAGATACTGATCTCCTTGTCTTACTCCTTTACTTGCGCAGGGAGACAGTAAGAGCCTTTATTTCAGATCAGACAAGTCCAAAGCTGATGGCAGTTTTAAAGTGTATGACATCAACTGTCTAAAAGAAATCCTCGGACATGACATGTGTTCTCAGTTGATATTCATCCATGCCATGACTGGTTGTGACACGACTTCTCGGATTTTTGGTGTTGGCAAAAATACTGCTTTCCAGAAGCTTGTAAAAGGAGAGCCTGTCCTTCGGTCTTGTGCCAACACATTCACCATCCCAAACCAGACCACAGAGGTGATTGATGACTTTGGATGCCGAGTAATGGCTATCCTCTTTGGTGGCAAGTGCAAAGATTCCCTTGCAACAATGCGATATAACACCTTCAGCAAGAATGGTTGTCTCTGCTTCGTCTTTTGTAACACCCGAGCGTCTGCCCCCAACTAAATCTGCTACCATACTTCACTGTCGTAGAGCGTACTACCAGATCATGGTGTGGATGGGAAAAGAAGAGGGTATGGATGCCATGAAATGGGGGTGGAGCCTGCAGGATAATCAGTTTGTCCCACTTATGTCAAGAATGAACGCTGCTCCAGACAATCTCTTGAAGGTCATTCATTGTAACTGCTCCACTGCCTGCAAGACACCGCTGCTCTTGTAGAAGATATGGACTACCATGTACTACTACTGCCTGTGGACCGTGCCAACTTGAAGAATGTGACAATCCACATAACAAGTTTCTTCCAGAGGAGTCGGAGGATGACGATGAATAGCGACTAACTGCATAAGACAACAAATGCCTAATGGGCTGGTAAACCTGGCTTACTGGATTACCTGATTACTTTGTGCTTATTTAAGTAATTTTGATGATTTCCTGGGTGCCTTAAACCTAGGTATACACACTGAAAAAATCTCTCTAGGTTGACTGCTATTCGACAGAGCCATTTTAGTGGATCAGGATGTCACCTTGGGATGCCATCTTGGACTTGTCAATAAATAATTAACTGATGGTAATTTTATTGATTCAATTGGATTCCTTGGGCCCTAAAACCTAGGGTTAGACACCAAAACCACCTTTCTAGGTTGAATAATAATTGAGATATGGCCATTTTAAGCTCCCGGTGGCCATCTTGGACGCCATCTTGAAAACGACCCATTTCCGGAAGTCAGATGTTACTAGATTTTTAGTATGTTATTTAGCATGCCCAATGGTACCAGAATCCATTGAAAAACCTTTATCAATTTTTCTGGGGTTAGGTGAGTTTTTTGTCATATATTGACCCCTCTATAAAGACTGCAACGCCACTAACTTGCTCATGGTAAACAAAAAGCTGACCTTCACATTCAGACTTTTGGCCTAAGATGCTGATGACAAGGTGGGCCTTAAACGTCATTGCTTTAAGGGTGGCAAGATGGAAAGCAGTAGCAGTGGTCTACTATGGAGAAGCATATTCCATGAGACTTCAGAAAAGCCTTGAGGGTGGCACAGCTACTCCCTCCCTCATATTGTAGGCCTCCAACTTCAGAGGACAGCAAAGTGAGGGATCCTCCGGTAGCCTCTGAATCTCCTGACATTATTTGTCTCGTGTAAACTTTTCTTGCATGCAGAAGGTTGGAAACTCATGTATTTTCCAATGCAGCACCTGGCTTTGGAGGCTCGCTTGGCGATATGATCTGCCCAATAAAGATGAGAGCTGATGGCGAGTCCCAGGAGCTCCAGAGATGAGAGGGTAACCACAGAAATAAACTGTTGTAGGGTTTGCCAGCTGCTTGTTATGGAGATACAAATTGAGGATTGTTTCTTTCCTGCATTACAGGACATTACAGGATGATGAACAGTTGCTTATTTTCACAAGATCTGCAGAGAGGGATGCTGCTGCAGCGTAATTGGCAGTGGGAGACTTTGAAGGTAGGAGGAGGGAGAAGGGAGTTATGGTCAATGAGGAACTATCCTGCACAGAGTTGAGTTATATACAATGTGGCGCAAAGTACAGGGTTTCCACAAATTACCATTCCAAATTCAAATCATAATAAATAAAAAAACGATGAAATGGGATATCCCAATGTGGTTTGCTGCATGTGAAAGAATATTCCTCAAAGTTTTATTTACATTTTTTTTTGGTTCCAGGAGTCTCCTGATACACGGTAGATGACATTTGCTGCATGTGGTGCCCCCACAAGAAACAGCGCAATGTGTTTCCTGGTTTATAAAGACAAAATCATCTACATGGGTTCAACAACGCTTCAGGATGATCTATGGAAGAAATCCAAGCACGAGTGGTGAGGATGTTGAACACACTTGTGAGTCGTTCGAGCGCAGTCTCTATGAGTCCTTTAGGACTGCCACCATGGAGCTGCAGCTACACTGCTCAACAGTACATGAAGTGCTGCACACGCGATTGCAGCTGTACACATGGAAAGTTCACTTAAACCGGACGACTGCATGCGATGAATCACATTTTCAGTGGATATTTTGGAATGCTGAGACGGAGATGACGGATTCCCATGACGCGTGCTCTTCTCAAATGAGTTAACCTTCCATGTTTTGGGAAAGTTAACAGACATAATATCAGGATTTGGGGCTCTGAGCCTCCACATGAGGTCTGAGAACTTGAGCATGACAGCCTAAAGGTTAACGTGTTGTGCGGCCTCATGCATCACCGAGTCATTGGGCCATTCTTCTCTGCTGAAGCCACTATAAAGTCTGACAATTATTAGCTGAATATGTTGGAGAACCTTGTACTCCCGCAATTGGTGGATCTGATGGAAAGAGGTCATTTACCAACAATACAGAGCTCCCCCACACTGGAGTCTTATAGTGCACAATTTCTTCAATGAACACTTCAATGATTGATGGATTGGGTGCGACGATCCGAAACTGTGGGCACCACGTTTGCTGGACATAACGCCTCTGGATGTTTTTTCATATGGTTATGTGAAGGACCTGGTGTACCGAACGAAGCTTACCGATATTGCAAATCTGAGGAATAAGATAAGGGCTGCAATCAAGACCATAAGTGTATAAACGCTGAACATTGATGAATGTGACACACATTGACGGCTCAACCTGCCTGTGAAACACTGGGATGACAGTTTATGGCTGGATCGGGATTCAAATCCAGGCTGCACAGCTTAGAGGTGAGTGTGCCCTGTTGCAATTGTTGATTCCATGCTTTATTTTTGATTAGGAGAAAGGTGACATATAACATGGATTATCAATGATTGCCAATGTTGCTCGCTCATTTACATGTTTAAAACAACAAAATAAAATTGTGAAAGGAAGCCTTTGAGAAGTTAAAGAACACAATGAATGCATGGGTTCCAAAACAACATTTCCTGGCAAAGGTGCAAGTAGCAAAGACAGGAAATAAAAGTAGAGCGGTATAGAAAACAAAGACCATTTTCCAGCTGTGAAAAGAGTACGAATGGTGCAGTACAAACAGTGGCAGAGGGAGCAGACAAACATTGTGCAAGGGGTAGAGCATGAAAAGATCATACAGAGGGTGCACTGATCAGAAACCTGACAGAAGGTGGAGTTTGTGAAGGTCAAAGGCAGTACTGTACGTAGAGGGCGGAGCGTGATAAAATACAGAGGGCGGAGCGAGAGATTTAAAGAGGCGGGGTTTCAACGAAAAATAGAGGGGACTGAGATTGATGTGCAGAGGGCGGAGCGAGAAGGTTTTAAAGAGGCGGGGTTTCAAAGAAAAATAGAGGGGGCGGAGATCGACGTGCAGAGGGCGGAGCAAGAAGATTTAAAGAGGCGGGGTTTCAAAGAAAAATAGAGGGGACGGAGATTGACGTGCAGAGGGCGGAGCGAGAAGATTTAAAGAGGCGGGGTTTCAAAGAAAAATAGAGGGGACGGAGATTGATGTGCAGAGGGCGGAGCGAGAAGGTTTTAAAGAGGCGGGGTTTCAAAGAAAAATAGAGGGGGCGGAGATCGACGTGCAGAGGGCGGAGCGAGGGTTTAAAGAGGTGAGGTTTCAAAGAAAAACAGTGGGGGTGGCGATTGAAGTGCAGAGGCAGAGCGAGAAGGTTTTAAAGAGGCGGGGTTTCAAAGAAAAACAGAGGGGGTGGAGATTGAAGTGCAGAGGGCGGAGCGAGAAGGTTTTAAAGAGGCGGGGTTTCAAAGAAAAACAGTGGGGGTGGAGATTGAAGTGCAGAGGCAGAGCGAGAAGGTTTTAAAGAGGCGGGGTTTCAAAGAAAAACAGAGGGGGTGGAGATTGAAGTGCAGAGGGCGGAGCGAGAAGGTTTTAAAGAGGCGGGATTTCAAAGAAAAACAGAGGGGGTGGAGATTGAAGTGCAGAGGCCAGAGGGTGAGGCGGTCAAACAAGTGGCAGATTGTACAGAAATCAATAACGAATGTGACGAGGAAATGTCATTTAATCAATAACGAAATGCTCAAGGTCAGAGCGAAGCAAGAAATCGAGTGAAGAACACAAATCAGAGGGAGATAAGCTCACATCGTCCCAGTGGTCGAACTGGTACTTCATTTTCCGAAACGAAGGCTCCACTTCGTCCAGTAAAATCTGCTCCTCTCGCAGACTCACGAACTCCTCACAGACACGGAGCCCGTCGGGCGGTCGTGGCGCGGAAGGCGCGGCAAAGCGGCGGCGCTCGAAGGGTCCGGGAGCGGTGGGTCGTGACACTTTAGCCTTCGCTAACCGAGACACGCGGCCTAACTGGGAGCAAACAGTCCACGTCATAGTACTAGTTCGTACCTTTCTTTCTTCAGTTATATTGTCCGAAGTGATACACCTATGCCATTTGGGTTAAGCGCACACAACACCAACGGGCAAGCCGCGTATCATTACAAATGGGCATTACTCTATGTACAGTACGTACAGTAAGCAAAATGACGCGGGTAATGGCAATCCAGCTTCTGTAATCTACGTGACACCAATACACCGTTCAACTGGGCATGAATTGGTTTACAGGTTCACGCCACGGTGACAGATTTACAATTGCGATTATAAATTGGAGTGTGTGAAACAAACATCTAAAATTCGGATTTGGACCCGAACCTCTGGAATGTCCGTCCATCGTCCTCAGTATTCGTCCCCTACCCTACCTGACACGGAAAATGGTGACGGGTGACGTGAAATTGAGGGAATGAAAACTGCACTCTGAATTTCCAAGGTGTCTCTCTGAGCCGGCTGGGACTTTCGCAATTAGATTTTGCATCAATAATGTGAATCGAAAATACGTGGGGTCGATTTTTTTGACCTTGACCTAATTTAAGGTCATGACCTAATGGCCATTTTAACATTTTCACCAAAACTCGACTTGTCCGATATTTTTGTCCGATCAGAATGAAAATGTCCTCTCTAGTCTCTCGATAACATCGAGCAAGGATAATTTACGTTTAATTTACATCATACCCCTCTGGGTTAAAGGTCAAGGCCTTGCGCCCCTGGGAGTACTAAACCACCATTTAGGTTTTCTCCCTACTTCTGCCAATGTATGAGCACTTTCGGAATGAATTGTTGCATCAATAATGTGAATAGAAAGTGTGGGTTGATATGAAAAGTTGACCTTGACATAATTTTAAGGTTAGGACCCAATTTTAGGCATATCAAATAAGGTTGTTCCAACCTCAACGAAATTGCCTTCCTTAGCCCAGAGCAAGGCACAGTTAGGCTTAATTAACATCATTCCCCTCCGGGTTAAAGGTCAATGTCAAATGGCGGTTTGAAAAAACCAGTGTTTTTTGTCATCGCTCAATTTTGTCAACGTGGAATCTCAAAGAACGCGTGGCCTTCCAAGTTGTTCTTCCATCACAATAGTGCACCTGCACTGAAGTCATGCACCTGGTATTTGATTAATGTCCTTGACATGCCTTTTAGGGATTGTGACCTAATTAACAAAAAAACACCTTTTTGATCATAACTTGAATAATTTTCGTCTGATTTTCATGATGTTGAGTTTTTTGGAGAGACTAAAGATGGGGACACTTTTTCTTAATTTACACTCTATCCCTAAATGTTGAAGGTCAAGGTCATATGGCAGTCCGAAAGAAATATGCCATAATTGTATCATGGGCCAAGGGTACGTCGCGGGCAATCGCGAAGGGTAAGCCGGGGGAGGTTTACCCTTGGGGATTGCTTTGTGATCCCAGATATCTAGCTTATAATGTTTGTTCAGGATATTTTAAAATGCAATTCCTGTTTTCACATTATTTGGTTCCTCCTAAGAACACAAGGGTAGTCCAGCATGCACACGAGATTTTTTGAATGTCCATTAATTTCTATTGTTCGACATTTTCTACAAGCTATGTTGTAGAAAACAGTCCAAGTCCAAACAAAATATATAAATACGGAAAGCCACGTCTTGTCTCCCGTCCCTTCTTTTCTATACTTTGCCACATGGCACATCTACTATAAAAGAGAGCCGTTTGTCTGTCTGTCTGTCTGTGTGTCACCATTTTTCTCAGAGATGGCTGAACGGATCTTCGTCAAACTTTCAGAAGTTCATCAGTGAGTGTCTGTGAGTGTTTTAGGCCAAAAAAACAAGACGGTTCACAAGAATTTTTTCTCCTTCTCATCCACCTCCCCCAAAACGGAGGGGCCTATCAAAGCAACCTCTCCCCTTCCCCCCCCCCCCCCCCCAAATATGTACATGTGGTATATCTTACCCCTCCCTCTCCCCTCACCTCTCGCACCCCTCCCCATTCCACTCCCTTCCTCACCCCTCCCTCTCCTGCCTCCTCCCACCCCTCCCTCCCCCCACCTCCTCACCCCCCTCCCCCCGGCAACGCCGGGTACTCCTGCTAGTACCATATAAAGGGGCCTTTTCTATGCCCCTGGCATTTTCCCCAAAAATGAAGTGGAACAAGAGAGCGGATGAGTTCGTGAATGATGTCCATTAAACATCAAAATACATGTGTAACTTAACAGTAATGATAATAATGGCTTTCCTTAAAAGGAACTTCAACCACAGGAGGCCAAAAAGCCCATCAAACCAACTTCTTTCCTGGAAGTCCTCGCAGTGTCCATGTGTTTTCTACCTCTCCCCCCCCCCCCCCTCCCCTTTCCCATGCCTCCTCCCTCCAAGCCCTCTCCCTCCCACAGATCTCCCGATGTCCCTGTTCTCTAATGTTGTACTTGTGTGCTTCCCTCTCTCTCCTCATCTTGTCTCCCGCTCCCTTTATAATGTATTTTATGTGTCCGTTTTTTTTTTTGTGATTAATGTTAGCTCTTACACGAGCCTCGATCTTGTATACGGAAAAACCCAAATAAAACAACCTGCACAGTGGCTGCCAACCGATGGTTATTTGTCCGTGCTGGGTCCTTTTTAAATATTAAGCTTCAAGCAAAGAAGCAGCACATACCATTTAAAAGTATTTGGTATGATTTGTTTGGGGTTATCAACCACTGACCTCCCAGACTCAGAGCAGACTCATTCTAACCATTACACCACTCAATTACCACCATTAGACAAAGTCTGATTAAATGATAATCGAAACTCGAGTGAAGTTTCGAATCCACGCCATTTCGAATCCACACGCTTCCCACCTAAAGAAAATTTAAGAGACAGCAAAAAAATTCCACCAGGAATGACCCAATATGAGGAAAAAATTTATCTGCTTTGACCACTGTGACCCGAAGAACCCCAACCACTGGGGCATTAACCGGGGGTCAATTCAAAAAAACAAAAACATCGTTACATATTTCATGCCTTCCCCAAATGTTGATTGCATCTATAAGAAAAGTTTCATTAAAACATGTTTCATAAATAGCCCTGAGAAGGCTAACGGTCATTTCTTGAGGTTGGAGTTCAGACCTCTGAATTTTTGTGGGACCCCCCTGGCAATTCCCTGATCCGATGGGAGCCGCCCTGATACAAAATGGAAAAATCGAAGACCGAGCGATCATGCGGACCATCGAGTTGAAGGGTTGTATCTGGTTTCAGATCAATCGGTTGGAAAACAAGGGATGAGTCGGCATTCCGATGTTTCAGGGACCCTCCATTATCCGAAATCTAAAAATCTTAACCTGATGGATTGTGTGGGCTACTGTCTTGTATTAAATGTCTCAAGTTTCAGAACAATCAGCCAGGTAATAAGGAAGGAGTAGCAGAAAATAGCAAAAAAGTGCAAAGGGGCTATCTACATATTACATAAGCATAGAGTGCAACAATTGTAAAAAATAAAAAGGGTCACTTTTTGCGCATGTAATAAGTAGATGGAAAATATATATATAAATACGGCCGCGACAGATTTTGCGTATGTATTTTGTATATGGTTCCAAAGCCCATTCAGAGGTCACGATTCCAGGTGCTGTGCACAAAGGAAACTATTTACGAAACAGTCTCCTCTCAATGGACCGCAAATGTCTCCTTCTCCTCTGCAATGTAATCCAAGCATCCTCCGGCATTGCCGACGGGAAAGCCACGAGCGGACCTTGAAACATCTGGAGCCAAGTAAGGAAAATAGGCAAAGCAGCAAACGTCGCTCTCCTCATGTTCCAGCCCACCACACAAACCGCAAACATGAGTCCTCGTCCTCAACCACCGCTTTAATCCAACCACATGGCCGTGGCGCACACACTCACAGATGCCTGGGCAGGACGTTATTACATTTATTGGGGGGTTCAAAGTGCAATGTCCATTTCAAAGCACCAGCTAGCTGATTGGTAAGATGAACACACCCCTGCTGTCACTCCCATAAGCGGTCAGCCTTGCTACATCACCAATGACACAAATAAGAAGCCATCTTTCCCAAGTCTTTCACTCCTTACACGTTACTTTGCGAGCAGCGTGATTTGCTTGTATGCAATGAATGAAACCACACAGTGGTTCACACACCGTGGTTCACACATAGGAGCTCACAACCACACAGTGGTTCACACACCATGGATCACACACAGGAGCTCACAACCACACAGTGGTTCACACACCCACAGGGGTTCTCAACACAAGAGCTCACAGCCACACAGTGGGTCACACGCCTACAGGGGTTCTCAATCACATAGGAGCTCACAACCACACAGTGGTTCACACACCTACGGGGGTTCTCAATCACACAGGAGCTCACAACAGCACAGTGGTTCACACACCTACAGGGATTCTCAATGGCACAGGAACTCACAACTCACAGCTCACAACTGAAATGTTAAATTAATTTTACGAGTGAGGTACCCGTGCTCTGCACGGGTGGGAGGCCATGATCAAACAGACAATACAGAAATGGCGAATGCTCAAGCATGAAACCAATAAATTCCACATTCCTGTAGCACCTTCAGTCGCATGTCAGACATGGACAGCAAGTTCGGGAAGGACTTCCTTGAAAAACGTACCCGTTCGCAAACAAATAGGTACGTGTGTTCCATACCCAGTCAATGGCGAATCTGCATATGGCGATCCGCGAATTCACGTTTAGAAAGGAGAAACCGTCACATCATTTCATCATTCACTTGAACCCGATATCTCTTTTTTCATTACAAACAGCATTACTCCAATCATAAATGAAATAACATTAATACAAAAAATGAACTTTTAACAACATTCGTGACATAAACAAATATTTAAATCCTGATGTGAAGTTCCGTATGGCTGGGTGAATACAATTACGAATTCAAAATCGTAATTGTATTCACTCAATTCCAATCATCAATTGATACTTACCAAAACGATTAACACGATTAACGTTTGACGATTTAACATTACGATTGAATGACGGTTGTGTTTGGATATTATCAATCCCGCGCATTGCCGTTATTTGTCCACTTCCGCATTCGCGGTAGGTTCATAATTGTCATCAAAATCTAAACAGTATTTTAGAGTTTCAATAAAAGCCACATCACTGTTCATATCGGTAAATATTATTCCATCGTGTTTGGAAAAACTGGAAAATTGGAAAACTTGGGGAAATTTTAAAAACAATGTAGCCTATTTTACTCCCAGGCGTCCCAGGAATACCCACCCAAAATATCGTTGCGATCGGTTGAGCCGTTTTTGCGGTACCTTCGAACAGACAGACGGACATTTGGTGAATTATAGTGAGATTATAAAAAAGGGACATGTTTGGTGTGTGGAACTAAATGCGTCAATTTGTTGAAAATAAAACTGGAGATGAAAAACATGAACTCCTTTTATGAGGATGTAAATTTACAACTAGGTTTCCTGGTGAATTCGATGGAACTGCATGCGTATTCTTTCTGTGGTCCTCTCTCGCGTTTCCCTTCCTTAAGACGAAATGTAAGCAGTCTATAAATATGACATCCAATCTTGTCTGTTGTCACGACTGATTCAACAAAATACAGCGCAAGACTTCGCCATTTAAAAAATAGTACAATCCACATGTAGTTTCGCTTTGTTTAAACTCCTGGCAATCCAACATGGCGGATCCCGAGTGTGGTGACGTCACAGTTATATGTCCGAAAGGAGTGTTAAAACGAGGGGGTGGTGGAGGAGAAAGGGAAACAACACCTCCTATTAAAGGCGGTAATAATAATAATAAATAAATAAATAAATAAAAAAATCCTTTATTTTAAAAGAATTA
This sequence comes from Myxine glutinosa, assembly GCF_964187855.1. Taxonomy (NCBI): domain Eukaryota; kingdom Metazoa; phylum Chordata; class Myxini; order Myxiniformes; family Myxinidae; genus Myxine; species Myxine glutinosa. The sequence continues at coordinate 73,661,384 of NC_136261.1, read as the reverse complement.
CAATGTATTTATTCAAGAAAGGATTTTGAAATAGAAGATTAATATTATTATGATTAAAATATAATTCGGTTTATGTCCCTTCGACCACCCCCAACCTGCCCCTAAATCAATCCCTGGTGTGTTCAGTTACCAAGTTCAGTGGGTGCGGTGGGGGCACAGACCATGGAGTGCGCGTCCCAGCTTTCAACTGTCTACTGCTGTTTAGAGGCTACAGATTAAAAGTCACAAAAGTTAAACACTGTTCTAATCCATGACAGTGTGATCAGCAGCAGAGTCGTTAGGCACATTTATGCCGGGTTGACCCGGGGTATGCTCAGATACCGAGCAGCTCGCTGGCGCTTCCCAAGCCAGTTGTTCCAAATCAACATTTTTGCACTGAGTGTTTAAGCTACTTGGCGAGCGCTCCACCAGAAACTTGGTAACTCAGCACACCCAGCACGGCAAATGTTCTCCACAAAAAATAAACGATTTATTTCTTTGACAATTAAAAAATAACAATCATGAAGAATGAGAAACTATGATTCGAATGGCGCTTAAACTCCTTGTTGTTGAAATACAAACGTGGCTGCGTTGAGGACAATGTGACGCATGGTAACAATGTTACGCCACAATCAGATAAAACGTTCGCAATTCGCTTAATCTCTGTCGGCGTCGGACGCAATTTTTGTGGCTCTCGGTTTTTCATGGAGTTTTATTGCTACGAATCTTTTCGGCTTTCCGAGACGCGTCTGTTTCGGAAGAAAACGTAACAAAGGTACGACACAAGGGTTTTTCACAACATAAAGTGAATTTTTTCTTTTCACATCAAGAATCTTTCTTTAATTTACCAAATGTCTGTCCGTCTGTTCGAAGGTACCGCAAAAACGGCTCAACCCATCGAAACGACATTTTGTGGGTAATCCTGGGATCTCGAGGAGTAAAATAGGCCATTTGGTTTTTCCAATTTCAGCTTTGGTCTCCTGTCTCCATCGATCTTGCCAAGGCCGCAAGCGCAACAGCTGTCAGCTCAAAATCCTTTTAACTGTTGATTTGGTGCAGTTACACGTATCGGGACTTTGGTACACGTATCGGGAGTACGCACGACATGGCGATTGTGAACATGATTATCGATCACGATCATCGTGTATCGATCACGATTTGAAACACGATGGAATAATATTTACCGATATGAACAGTGATGTTAAAGCGCGGCGTTACGCGCGCTGCTTGCGAGCAAGGAGGAAGCGGACAAGCGGTAACTTATAAGCGTCTTTATTTCAGGAGCTCACTGTAACACTAAGCTGCTCAGTGCTCAGGGCTGCGCGCCCCGTGTATATCGTGAGGCCACGCCTCTCTCCCTGGCGTGGCCCATCCCCACTTGGTGTGCGGGGTGATGTCACCACGTCAGTGCTTTCGTGTCCGCCACACGCGCCCCCCCAGAATCCCCGCGCACCTGAAGGGTCAGTTTGCGGGGCAAACGGATGACCCGGCCGAAGCGCCCCCTGGCGACTGGCGGCGTCTGGGATGCAGGGATGCCATCTGGGATGCCTCCGGCTGCAGGACCGGGGGGCGGCGTGGCGGCGGGGCTGGGCGATGCCGGGGGTCCGCCCGCAGGGGGGCGGCCCCGACGCGGGGGTCGGGCCACTGGCGGTGGATGGTCCACGTCGAGGTGGGCCGGCTTGAGGCGGTCTACAGAAACGCGGTCAGGAGTACCGCCGATGTCCAGGGTGAAGTGCTTCGCCCCGGTCTCCAGCACGCGGAAAGGCCCGTCGTACGGGGGCCGCAGTGGTGTCCGGTGGGCATCGTGGCGGACGAAGACGTACTCCGCCGTGCGAAGCTCCGGGGCGACGTGCGTCGGTGGGTGCCCATGGCATGCCGTTGGCACCGGGGCGAACCTCTGGGCGGTCTCTTGCAGAGCAGAGCGCTGCTGTGCCGCGGACCATGGTGCCGTGGAGTCGGGGAGGAACTCGCCCGGCACCCGCAGCGGTTGCCCGAAGACCAACTCCGCCGCGGATGCGCGCAGGTCCTCCTTGGGCGCCGTCCGGAGGCCCAGCAGGACCCAGGGGAGCCTGTCGACCCAGCCGCCATCGCGGAGGGTGGCCCGGAGCGCGGCCTTCAATGAGCGGTGAAATCGCTCACACAGGCCGTTAGCCTGGGGGTGGTAGGCCGTGGTTCGGTGCAGCCAGACCCCGAGCCCCTGCGCGACCGCCCCCCAGAGCTCCGAGGTGAACTGGGGGCCGCGGTCGGACGAGATGTCTGAGGGGGCGCCGAACCGGGCGACCCAGGTGGCGATGAAAGCCTGCGCGACATCGGCCGCCATCGTCGACGCCAAGGGCACGGCCTCCGGCCACCGGGTGGTGCGGTCCACCATGGTGAGGACGTGGGTGAAACCCCGCGAGGGGGGCAGAGGTCCCACCAGGTCCACGTGGACGTGGTCAAACTGGCGTTCCGGCACCGTGAACGGGGCCAACGGGGCCTGGGTGTGCCGGTGCACCTTGGCGCGCTGGCACGCGAGGCATGTCCTGGCCCAGCCGCGGACGGCCTTCCGGAGGCCATGCCAGACGAACTTGTCGGCGATCAACCTTTGGGAGGCCCTCGCGCCCAGGTGGGACAGGCCGTGGATGGCGTCAAACACCTGGCGCTGCCAGCCCGCGGGCACGATGGGGCGAGGACGCCCGAGGGAGACGTCGCACAAGAGGGCCGCGCCCACGCCATCGAACGGCACCTCGGTGACGCGGAGGCCCGTGACGGCGGTCCGCAAGGCCTGGACGTCAGGGTCAGCGGCCTGGTCCGCTGCCATCCGGGCATAGTCGATGCCGAGGTGGACTGCGTGGGCGACGGCCCGGGAAAGGCAATCCGCCACCGGGTTGTCCTTCCCCGCGACGTGCCGGATGTCCGTCGTGTACTCGGACACGGCCGAGAGGTGACGCTGCTGCCGGGCCGACCACGGCTCGGTGACCTTGCCCATCGCGAAGATCAGCGTCTTGTGGTCGACGAAGGCCGTGAACGCACGGCCCTCGAGCAGATGGCGGAAGTGCCTGACCGCCAAGTGAAGCCCGAGCAACTCGCGGTCGAAGGTACTGTAACGGCGTTCGGGCGGGCGAAGCTGCCGGCTAAAGAACGCCAGCGGTTGCCAAGCTCCACGCACCCATTGCTCGTGCACCGCGCCCACCGCGTAGTCCGAGGCGTCGGTGGTGAGGGCGATCGGTGCATCGGGCGCCGGGTGCGCGAGCATGGTGGCGTTAGCCAAGGCGAGCTTCGCGCTCGTGAACGCCGTGTCCATCTGCTCGGTCCAGGTAACGTCGCCTTTGCCCGGCTTACCTCGGAGAGCTTCGTGCAGGGGGCGCAGGCGCTGGGCGATACGGGGCAGGAACCGATGGTAAAAGTTCACCATGCCCAGGAACTCCTGCAGCCCTCTGATCGTGCGGGGGCGCGGAAACCCCTTCACCGCCTCCACCTTGGCCGGCAGGGGGACGGCTCCGTGCCTGGTGACACGGTGCCCCAGAAAATCGATTATGGCGGCGCCGAACCAGCACTTTGCGGGGTTCACAATCAGGCCATGCTGGCCCAGGCGTTCGAAGAGCGTGCGGAGGTGGCGTAGGTGCTCTTCGTGGGACGCGCTGGCGACAAGGATATCGTCCTGGTAGACGTAGACAAAATCCAAGTCGCGCAGGACGCTGTCCATCAGTCGCTGGAACGCCTGAGCCGCATTCTTCAGACCGAAGGGCATCCGCAGGAACTCGAAGAGTCCGAATGGCGTGATGACCGCCGTCTTCGGGACTTCCTCCGGCCTGACGGGGACCTGATGGTAGCCGCGTATGAGGTCCACCTTCGAGAAGAAGGACATGCCCGCCAAACGGGCAGAAAAGTCCTGAATGTGGGGGACGGGGTAGCGGTCGGGAGTCGTGGCGTTATTGAGATGGCGATAGTCCCCGCATGGTCGCCATCCCCCGCCGGGCTTCGGCACGATGTGCAGCGGCGACGCCCAAGCGCTCTCTGAGCGCCGAACGATGCGGAGTCGCTCCAGGGTAGCGAACCCCGCTTTTGCCACCGCCAGCTTCGTCGGCTCGAGGCGGCGTGCCCGGGCGTAGACCGGTGGCTCGACGGTGGGGATGTGATGGGCCACCCCGTGCTTGACGGCTCCCGCCGAGAAGGTGGGCCGCGTGAGGGCCGGGAAGCCGGCGAGGAGGCGGGTGAATGCGTCCGCTGCCGGAAGCGTACAGACCAACGTGGCCGGAACCGAACCGTTCGGCAAGCCGCTTGGCAAGCCGCTCGTTGAGCTGCTCGATGAGCTGGGCAGCGCACAAGCGAGCGAGCTGAACGTCTCGGCCTGGACAAGACGTCTGCGCTTTACGTCGACCAGGAGCCCATTAGCGCACAGGAAGTCCGCGCCAAGCAGTGCCATGGGCACGTCGGCGGTGACGAACGTCCATCGGAAAACCTGCCCTCCGAACCGCAGAGAGAGGCAGCGTTTTCCGTATGTACGGATGGGCGTCCCGTTCGCGGCAAGCAGCGCGGGGCCCCCGCCCGCGGCGTGCTTGTCTAACGTACCGGCGGGAACGACACTCACCTGCGCTCCCGTGTCGCACAGGTAACGGCGCCCGGATAAGGTGTCCGTTATGAACAGCAGGCTGCTCGAACGGCCGGCGCTCATCGCCACTATTGAGCGCCGGCCCGGGCGTTTCCCGACCTGTTGAAGGAGCATGGCGGATGACACTGCCGAGCCTCGTGGCCGAACTTGGCGTGGAACCAGCACCAGGTGGTGGAGCTGGAGGAGCGTGGTTGGCTCCACCAGGCCGGTGGAGTTGGCGGGTTTCCCCGCGGTGGCGGTTTTCGCCGCGGCGGTGGGCGGGGCGTGGCGGCGGTCACGAGGTGCGTATCAGCATGCTGCGTATGCTGTGTAAGCTGATGCTATGGATCAGCATCATCAGCAGCATCAGCCTCGAGGTCCGTGACGGCCGCAAAGTACCTGTCCGCCTCGGCTGCCAATGCTCGGGGTTCTGTTAGCGCGGTCCCGGCCAACGCGAGGCGAACCTGCACTGGAAGTTGGCGACGGAAAAGCGCCCGGAATAGAGAACCGGGGGCTTCGTCGCCCAACAGTGACAGCATATGGTCCATTCGGACCGACGGGCGCGTGTCGCCGAGCTCGGGGAGATCCAGGAGGCGGTCGGCCCGTGCGTCATCCGTGAGGCCGAACGTGGCTAGGAGTAGCCGCTTGAGTGCCTCGTACTTGTGGCCGTCCGGTGGGTGGCGAAGGACGGACACAACTCGAGCGGCCGTGCCAGGCCCGAGGGAGGCGACGACGTGGCAGTAGCGCGTGTCGTCGCCGGTGAGGCGCCGAAGCTGAAATTGGGCTTTGGCTTGGACGAACCAGACTTCGGCCTGGGCCTCCCAAAATTCGGGAAGTTTGATGAAGTTGGCCATGGCAATGGCGTCGTGTGTGGAAGGATCGCTCTGGCAGATCCAACGTCGAGGGTCACCAGTAAAGCGCGGCGTTACGCGCGCTGCTTGCGAGCAAGGAGGAAGCGGACAAGCGGTAACTTATAAGCGTCTTTATTTCAGGAGCTCACTGTAACACTAAGCTGCTCAGGGCTGCGCGCCCCGTGTATATCGTGAGGCCACGCCTCTCTCCCTGGCGTGGCCCATCCCCACTTGGTGTGCGGGGTGATGTCACCACGTCAGTGCTTTCGTGTCTGCCACAATGTGGCTTTTATTGAAATTCGAAAGATACTGTTTGTGGAGACGTTGTTGTGGAGGAGTTTTCCGGTCCACAAGACGTTGTTGTGGAGGAGTCTTACGGTTCACAAGACGTTGTTGTGGAGGAGTCTTCCGGTTCACAAGACGTTGTTGTGGAGGAGTCTTCCGGTTCACAAGACGTTGTTGTGGAGGAGTCTTCCGGTTCACAAGACGTTGTTGTGGAGGAGTCTTCCGGTTCACAAGACGTTGTGGTGGAGGAGTCTTCCGGTTCACAAGACGTTGCGGTGGAGGAGTCTTCCGGTTCACAAGACGTTGCTGTGGAGGAGTCTTCCGGTTCACAAGACGTTGTTGTGGAGGAGTCTTCCGGTTCACAAGACGTTGTTGTGGAGGAGTCTTCCGGTTCACAAGACGTTGTTGTGGAGGAGTCTTCCGGTTCACAAGACGTTGCGGTGGAGGAGTCTTCCGGTTCACAAGACGTTGCGGTGGAGGAGTCTTCCGGTTCACAAGACGTTGTTGTGGAGGAGTCTTCCGGTTCACAATACGTTGTTGTGGAGGAGTCTTCCGGTTCACAAGACGTTGTTGTGGAGGAATCTTCCGGTTCACAAGACGTTGTTGTGGAGGAGTCTTCCGGTTCACAAGACGTTGTTGTGGAGGAGTCTTCCCGTTCGCAAGACGTTGTTGTGGAGGAGTCTTCCCGTTCGCAAGACGTTGTTGTGGAGGAGTCTTCCGGTTCACAAGATGTTGTTGTGGAGGAGTCTTCCGGTTCACAAGACGTTGTTGTGGAGGAGTCTTCCGGTTCACAAGACGTTGTTGTGGAGGAGTCTTCCGGTGCACAAGACGTTGCTGTGGAGGAGTCTTCCGGTGCACAAGACGTTGTTGTGGAGGAGTCTTCCGGTTCACAAGACGTTGTTGTGGAGGAGTCTTCCGGTTCACAAGACGTTGTTGTGGAGGAGTCTTCCGGTTCACAAGGCGTTGTTGTGGAGGAGTCTTCCGGTTCACAAGGCGTTGTTGTGGAGGAGTCTTCTGGTTCACAAGGCGTTGTTGTGGAGGAGTCGTCTGGTTTGCATGACGTTGTTGTGGATGAGACTTATGGTTCACAAGACGTAGTTGTGGAGGAGTCTTCCGGTTCACAAGACGTTGTTGTGGAGGAGTCTTCCGGTTCACAAGACGTTGTTGTGGAGGAGTCTTCCGGTTCACAAGACGTTATTGTGGAGGAGTCTTCCGGTTCACAAGACGTTGTTGTGGAGGAGTCTTCCGGTTCACAAGACGTTGTTGTGGAGGAGTCTTCCGGTTCACAAGACGTTGTTGTGGAGGAGTCTTCCGGTTCACAAGACGTTGTTGTGGAGGAGTCTTCCCGTTCACAAGACGTTGTTGTGGAGGAGTCTTCCGGTTCACAAGACGTTGTTGTGGAGGAGTCTTCCGGTTCACAAGACGTTGTTGTGGAGGAGTCTTCCGGTTCACAAGACGTTGTTGTGGAGGAGTCTTCCGGTTCACAAGACATTGTTGTGGAGGAGTCTTCCGGTTCACAAGACGTTGCTGTGGAGGAGTCTTCCGGTGCACAAGACGTTGTGGAGGAGTCTTCCGGTTCACAAGACGTTGTTGTGAAGGAGTCTTCCGGTTCACAAGGCGTTGTTGTGGAGGAGTCTTCCGGTTCACAAGGCGTTGTTGTGGAGGAGTCTTCCGGTTCACAAGACGTTGTTGTGGAGGAGTCTTCCGGTTCACAAGACGTTGTTGTGGAGGAGTCTTCCGGTTCCCAAGACGTTGTTGTGGAGGAGTCTTCCGGTTCACAAGACGTTGTTGTGGAGGAGTCTTCCGGTTCACAAGACGTTGTTGTGGAGGAGTCTGCAGGTTCACAAGACGTTGTTGTGGATGAGTCTGCGGGTTCACAAGACGTTGTTGTGGAGGAGTATTCCGGTTCACAAGACGTTGTTGTGGAGGAGTCTTCCGGTTCACAAGACGTTGATGTGGAGTTTTTCGGTTCACAAGACGTTGTTGTGGAGCAGTCTTCCGGTTCACAAGACGTTGTTGTGGAGGAGTCTTCCGGTTCACAAGACGTTGATGTGGAGTTTTTCGGTTCACAAGACGTTGTTGTGGAGCAGTCTTACGGTTCACAAGACGTTGTTGTGGAGGAGTCTTCTGGTTCACAAGACGTCCTCGTGGAGGAGTCTTACGGTTCACAAGACGTTGTTGTTGAGGAGTCTTCCGGTTCACAAGACGTTGTTGTGGAGGAGTCTTCCAGTTCACAAGACGTTGTTGTGGATGAGTCTTCCGGTTCACAAGGCGTTGTTGTGGAGGAGTCTTCCGGTTCACAAGGCGTTGTTGTGGAGGAGTCTTCCGGTTCACAAGGCGTTGTTGTGGAGGAGTCTTCCGGTTCACAAGACGTTGTTGTGGAGGAGTCTTCCGGTTCACAAGACGTTGTTGTGGAGGAGTCTTCCGGTTCCCAAGACGTTGTTGTGGAGGAGCCTTCCGGTTCACAAGACGTTGTTGTGGAGGAGTCTTCCAGTTCACAAGACGTTGTTGTGGATGAGTCTGCGGGTTCACAAGACGTTGTTGTGGAGGAGTATTCCGGTTCACAAGACGTTGTTGTGGAGGAGTCTTCTGGTTCACAAGACGTCCTTGTGGAGGAGTCTTACGGTTCACAAGACGTTGTTGTGGAGGAGTCTTCCGGTTCACAAGACGTTGTTGTGGAGGAGTCTTCCGGTTCACAAGACGTTGTTGTGGAGGAGTATTCGGGTTCACAAGATGTTGTTGTTGAGGAGTCTTCCGGTTCACAAGACGTTGATGTGGATGAGTTCCGGTTCACAAGACGTTGTTGTGGAGGAGTCTTCAGGTTCACAAGACGTTGTTGTGGAGGAGTCTTCCGGTTCACAAGACGTTGTTGTGGAGGAGTCTTCCGGTTCACAAGACGTTGTTGTGGAGGAGTCTTCCGGTTCACAAGACGTTGTTGTGGAGGAGTCTTCCGGTTCACAAGACGTTGCTGTGGAGGAGTCTTCCGGTGCACAAGACGTTGCTGTGGAGGAGTCTTCCGGTTCACAAGACGTTGTTGTGGAGGAGAATTCTCCATGGTGTTGGATGTGCTTTTCGTGGCTGCCGTTTTGTTCGTGCAAGACATTTTTTCTGCAAAAAATTGATTGTAGTAGAGAGGTGACACCCTGGAAAAGCCGACCAGGGAACATGGTATGTGCATGAGACAAGAAAAAATTCAACAGTAACCTGTGTCCCTACCCATTGGTGAAAAGGGCTCATCAACCAAGTACCAAACCTTATAGGCCTTCCAATATGCGTCTCTTTCGGAAGAGAATGCAACAAAGGTACCTCACACTTGTTTTTCACATTGCTTGAATTTCTTATATTCATGTCAAGAATGAAAATGAATGAATGAATGCTCGTTTTAAGGCCATTTTCCCCGCGAGAGCAGGGGTTAGCCTTGCGGGCCCCATGACAATCGTCTCCATTTTGCCCTATTTTCTGCATCTCTCCTTGTTAACCACATTGCCCGTATTTCTTCTTCCACCATCTTCAGGCAAGTCTTTCTCGGTCTTCCCCGTCCTCCACTTCCTTCGACATTTATTTCCATCACTCTTCTCAACGAATCACTTTCATTCTTCCTCAACACATGACCAAACATCTCAACGTGTTCCTCTTCACAGCATCAATCACAGGCTCTATTCCCATCATCTTTCGCAATTCATCATTTGTCTTCCTCTCTCTCAATGATACTCCACATATCCACCGAACCATTCGCATTTCCACCCTTTCCAGCCTTCGTTGCTGCTCTACGTTCATTACCCATGTCTCGCTCCCATAAATCATAACACTTCTCACACATGCAGCATACACCTTTCCCTTCAGCTTCAACCTCCTCATCAGCATGCCACTCAGTTCCCAAAACTTCTTCCATGCACATCTCACTCCAGCAACCATTGCCGAGTCTGATCCACCTTCTCCATTCAGCATGTCTCCGAGGCAGCAAAATGTTTTCACACCTTCCAGCTTCACGCCGTCTCCAAGATCCAACTCAACATTTCCTACATCTGCAGCTCCCTCTGTGCACACCTTACATTTGAATGTAGCGGCCACACTGGTAAATAACCCTCTCAGACCACTACATTTTTGATGAACCCTACTCAGAGCACATTGTATATTGAATGGAGTTCACTCCGACACCCTTCCTGCACACAGCACATGGCCACTTCCCAGTTCTTTCCACCTCACCACATGCTTTACCAATTGCCATCACTTTCGTCTTTCAGATATTCACCTTCAGACCTTTTGTCTCTATACATTCCTTCCACTTGTTCATCTTTTCCTTCAGTCCATCCATACTTTCCGCAATCAACACCAGATCATCTGCATGCAACAACTCCCACGGTAAACCCCCCTTTACGTTCTGGGCCAGCACCTCCATCACAGCTACAAATAGTAGTGGACTTGGTACCAACCCCTGATACACTCCCACCTTCACCTCAAACTCACCACTGTTCCCGTCGTTCGTCCTTACAGCTGTGCGCGCTCTTTTGTGCATTGCCATCACTACTCTGATCAACCATTCCTCCACTCCTAACTTCCTCAATGCCCATGTCAATACTTTGCGTGGAACCCTATCGAATGCTTTCTCCAGATGAACAAACCCAAGAAACAACTTCTTCCTCTTCTCCATGTACTTCTCCTGCAACTGCCTCAATAAAAGCACGTCTGTCGTTCCTCTTCCTGGCATAAATCCAATCTGCATTTCGTCGATCTTCACTTTCTTCCTTATCCTCCTCTCCAACACCCTTTCCAATACCTTCATTCCATGTTCCAATAACTTTATCGCTCGATACGAGCCATAGTCCAGAGGGTCACCTTGCTCCTTGTATTGAGGGACGAGGGTACTCAGTTCCCACTCCACTGGAATGCGGCCTTCTTTCACCACCAGATTACAGATCTGTCATTCTCTTCACGCCCCAACTTCCTGCTGCCTTCAACATATCTCCCACAACTCCCGTCGGCCCTCCCGCTTTTCTACTCTTCATTGGTTTTATCGCTTCCTCAACTTCCTTCTCAGTTATCTTCTCTGCCGGTCCTAAAACTGAGTTACTCTCGATGTTGCCATCCCATTCATTCCCTGCATTCAACAGCATTTCCATATATCTTTTAATTTAAATGCAAAAAAAACCAAAAAAAAAACCACCTTTAGAGGCCATTTTTCCCCGCAAAGCGGGGGTTGGCCTTTTTCGGGCACCGTGGTTGTTGTTGTTTTTTGGTCCCCTTTTTGAAGCAATGTTTTACGGCCCGATGCCCTTCCTGCCGCCAACCCTTTTTGTCGCCTTTTACGACAAACAGGGAATTACCAGTGAACTGGTACTCAATTAGCCGACCTCGGAAGGATGACAGGCTGAGTCAACCCCCCTGGCGTTAATTCAGCGATCGACCGGGATTCGAACCCAGGATCCTAGGATCCTAAGCTGGCACCCTAGCCGCTAGCCCAACAATAAAAGGGTTTAATAAAAATAATGCCAGGGAACAGGAAATGCACGGTAAAACTAAATTCCTAATTGAGGGACCCTTCATACGGACTCATATACAAACAAGGGGAATAATAAATAAAAAAAACACCTTTAGAGGCCATTTTTCCCCGCAAAGCGGGGGTTGGCCTTTTTCGGGGACCGTGGTTGTTGTTGTTTTTCGGTCCCCTTTTTGAAGCAATGTTTTACGGCCGGATGCCCTTCCTGCCGCCAACCCTTTTTGTCACCTTTTACGACAAACAGGGAATTACCAGTGAACTGGTACTCAATTAGCCGACCTCGGAAGGATGACAGGCTGAGTCAACCAAAATAAAAATAAATAATATTTCTGCCGGCACTCAGCTCTGGTCTCGACGAGCACTTTGGGAGCTTGGTGGTCGTTGAAGCTTGAAGCTACTGCATGGGAAGCGCACAAGATGGCGGTGGCACGGCGCCCTTAGTATCCACTGGCATGAGGCAAGCAGATAGGACGACCTCCTTCAGCTCGCTCGCGACCTCCTTCGCCTCCGAAGAACAACACAGCCGCCAAAACCTCCTCCTTTCCACTTGCAAAGCTCCCAAAAGCTTTCACCGATCTCCTCACAGGCGCCCACACAGGCAAAACGTGATCGCGCACGACCAAAGTCAGGACCAAGAGAGAGAGAGAAAGAGAGAGAGAGAGAGAGGGAGAGAGAGAGAGAGAGAGAGAGAGAGAGAGAGAGAGAGAGAGAACGAGAGAGAACGCACGAAAACGCACGAAAACGCACCCTCCCCTCTTTTCGCTGACGTCACACTCAAACCAATCCCCGTGCCCCAACACTTCAGTCCATGGCCATGACCAATCATTCCCTTTGGGGCGGGTCCTCGCGGCCCTTCTGGACGCCCATCGAGAACATTCGGGGGCGGGGATCCCTTGCCGATCGGCAAATGTGATGGGTATCTGCCGGGCTTGTCGGTGTTGTAATATGCCCGAGTTCGTTTCCTGACAGCCCTCGACTTATCGCAGGTCGATTTATTATAACCACAAAGGTCAGATCACAAGAGGTAGGGCGGACAGGGGGATTTATTCTTATTCCCTAAGTTACCTAGCACAAGAGCCATCGTCCGTATGGCCACACGTCACACTTAATCTGAACACACGGAGGTGACTTATTTTCATCAAGGTGTTCTTACACGACACTCAGATCATGGTAATCTGTACACTTCTACCTGGACTAAGGTATTTCATTGCCTTCCCCCTATAAACGTTACAACCTACATTATAATAGCCATAGATGATTCTGTCTGTCTGTCTGTTGGGCGTCTGTTTGGGGTGTGGCTTACTCGGTTTGCAGAGTAGCTCCACCCATAGCTCCACCCATTCTGGGAGTGGCTTCGCTTCATATAAACAAATATCCACCATTTTATTAACTCGCATAGCTTTGAGGTCTGTTTTGTAGGCCCGTGGTGTCTTGCTCTCTCTCCCAGTTTTATTTCAAATCAAATTCGATATATCGTTTCATTTTTCACAGTCGCTAACATAGTTTTAGACTCGGTTGAAAAAAAACGGGAAGAAAATCCGATGAAAGTTGCCGTTTATAGAACGAAATGAATTCTCAAACGCCTGTAACTTCAAGGCCATTGAGTCTCTCTCACGCCTTTATCTCCAATCTAACTCACCATATGATTTCATTTTTATCGATGGTTTTGGACTCGGTGTCAGCAACGCGGGAAAATGCAGAGATATATTTTTTAAAATACACCATATCACCGCCCACCGCCCAACCGCCAACAACCGTCCAATATGTATCATACACCGCCCAACATGTATCATACACCGCCCAACATGTATCATACACCGCCCAACATGACAGACGGCAACATGTCGACATTATCGCTTTTTCTTTAAACCGAGTGAACCGAGCCGAACCGAATACACCGAGTGAATTCACCGAGCGAATTTCATCCAATTCCACCGAGTTTCATGAAATTACCGAGAGATATTTCTTCGTTTTTATTTTATTCGTTACCAGCAGAAGTACCCAGCGTTGCCGGGCGGGGGAGGAGGGAAGGGCACGTACACTTTAAACATGTATATACATGTGGGATATAAACATGTGGGACATGTGTGTGTGTGTGTGTGTGTGTATATATATATGTGTGTGTATGTGTATGTAGGCTAACCCCCGCTCTAGCAGGGAAAATGGCCTTAAAATGCATGTTGTTGTTGTATGTGTATATATATATATGTCTGTGTGTGTGTATGTGTATGTGTGTATATGTGTCTGTACGTGTGTGTGTGTGTGTCTGTTTTTGTGTATGTGTATGTGTATGTGTGTGTCTGTGTAGATGTATATATGTGTATAATGTGCATATATGTGTATATGTGGATACATATGTGTATACATATTTGCATATGTGCATATGTGTATATGTGTCTGTACGTGTGTATGTGTGTCGATGTACGTGTGTGTGTATATGTGTGTGGGTGTACATGTGTGTGTGTGTGTGTGTGTATATGTAAACATGGGCCGGTGTGTGTGTAAAGTGTGAGGAGGTATTGGAGAGGAAAATGCAGAGATATATTTTTTAAAATCGCGCCATGATGATAAACGAAAATACACCGCCGAAAATAACAGTCGACATATATTTAAAATTCGTCACACACATCCATGCCCGTGGGATTCCCATGGGTGGGAATCCCACGGGCATGGATGTGTGTGACATTTCGACATATTGAGTTAGATGCTGCGCCTGCACATTCAGTTATATAAAATGGTTACTGCCAATTGATCACATCCACAAATGATGTAATCCACACAATTTATGTACTTTACATAACGTTAATAGGAATACATGCCCGTGTAGATGGGAATGACATATAATTCACCGAAAACGTTGAAGCAACCGCATAATATTACGGTGATGTTTAACTCTGAGTGAGAATAGTTCTAAATTTTAAAAACTTTCTTCTGATATTTGTGATTTATTTCAAACAAACTGTATTTCCCATCTACACGGACATGTATTCCTATTAACGTTATGTAAAGTACATAAAGTGTGGATTACATCATTTGTGGATGTGATCAATTGCCAGTAACCATTTTATATAACTGAATGTGCAGGTGCAGCATCTAACTCAATATGTCGAAATGTCACACACATCCATGCCCTTGGGATTCCCACGGGTGACCCCGCTAGTATTTATTATACTAGGGCATGCCCGTACTATATATATATCTAAAATTATATCCCCCCCCTCTATTTACATGAAATGGTTTGGTCCAAAGCGAACGGCTTGCGAGTGGTGACAATCCCCCCCCTCTATTTACATGCAATGGTTTGGTCCAAAGCGAACGGCTTCCGGAGTTTGGTAAAGAAATCGCCATCGCGTGCACAAACGCGCAGGAAAGCGAATGAATCGCAAATTCGTTTTTATTAGTTGTAAAACATAGTTTAACGCCAACATAGTTTGCAAACGTGAAATAAATGAATACGCTGTCAAATGTGCCATCCGAGGCAGAGTGTGCCCGCCACGTTCGGCACACGCGATCGTTCGCTGCTCTCTGATTGGTTGAATCGTTTTTTGGACATAGCTCGGTAAGTAATTGTCCGATTAATATGAAACCTTGAAAAGGCACATCCTCGGGTCCCCAGCAATATACCTGGCAAGTTAAAAGTATATCGGACCCGTGGTTGTCGAGAAACAGCGGTCACAGACAAACAAACGTACAGACGTACAGACGTACAGACAGAGATTACTGGAATTATAGATAGATTGTATTAGTTAGTTGCCTGTGCCCACACGGGATTCTGAACGGGGTAGGAATGGAGGCGGAAAAAATGCAAATGGCGTCTTCTGTCATTGGGCCAGCAAGCTGGGAGCAAAAATTCGCATTTATTGCCACATCTGATGCAATACCAGTGCCCTATTGGTGGTGAGGTGCTTCATTTGAAACTGTTTGTTCGATTACAGGTAGCTTTTTGATGCCTAGGGTCCGTAATAAAAAAAATTTGCATTGGCGTCAAACCAATGACCAATGGAAAATTAATAGTAGGATGATTATATTGTGTTATTTGTTTGTTTATTCATTCTTTGCTGTTTTCATGATGCTTCCTCCTCAGCAAAAATGTCAGTCTTGGATTACATCCTGGCAGTTACTCGCTCCTCAACCAGTGACAAGGTTATCTTGGTCTCAAACTACACACAAACTCTGGACCTGTTTGAAAGATTATGTACTGCTCGGAAGTGAGTACACATTCAGAGATCTATTTTGAACACCTTTTAATTGTGTTCCAGTTTCTAAGCTTGTTAGAATTGAGTAAATGCTGTAATGAAAATTGCCAAGGAAGAGCTCAAGTTATTTAGACGTCAATGAGCACGTGGTTTTTGCTTCCGCAGTGTTACGCTCACAAATGGTGTGAAAATCAATAATCAAAGAAGATATATTGGAAGAGTAGGATGGATAAAAAACATGCAGAGCGAATCATCGATGTGTGTCCCTTCCCTCGGATTGCCGTTAAACTGGGAGTCCCGTCTGCTAGCATTAGTTGGTGGACATAGAAGATTGCACGTTTTCTTTTTCAAAGAGTAGGTGAGATATCGCCTATATCGTGAACCAATTCCACATTGTTGCAAACTTGGTTGAATGTTAGGCCTAGCCAGCCAGTTCGTAAGACTTGAAAAGGGGATCGGCAATTCTGCCTTAAAATCGCACAAATGCTGCTGTCAACTTCAACATCGGTTAAAATGCTATATGGTCGGGAAAATAAATTGTATAGCAGGAAGTATAAATTAATGAAATTATTGCTTGTGATTAAGTCAGCACTAACTTTCTGCTGAACCTTATAGGTATCTGTACGTACGACTCGATGGGAGCATGTCCATCAAAAAGCGAGCCAAGGTGGTGGAGCGTTTCAACAATCCCTCGGTACGCCACCTCACTAAAATGATTCACTTCCTTCATTCGTGAAAATGTCCACTTCTGATAAGAATTTTAACTTGGGAGGAAAAAAAGGAGAATTTGAGTCTTTAATCCTATGATTTCAGATTGGAAGTTTGGGCCCAAAGCTTCATATTTCCCACCAAGTTGGAGGCCAAGCTGGGTGCAGATTAAGTGGTCCGAATGAGGCATTGATGTTAAATTGTTCACTTCCTCTTCAATTTAAAACAGCAAGCTAATGCAGCTTCCATGATGATGATATATCAGGAAGGGTCCCACTGAGTTAGTGTGATCAATCCTAAGTTTCACCCATCCAATAAATTTGGTCCAAGGACATGTTGTTTAAGGAAAATACTAAGATTTTAATACAGACAACTGAACTGATTTTAATACAGAAAATACAGACGAGGCAAGGACAGCTGACCAAACATCCCATCTGAAGGATGGTGTGCTCAGCCTTGTGTTTTGCTCGCAGTCAATTATGTTTATCATTGAGTTGCCAGCAGGCTGTCCTGTTGCCTTTTAACCATATGCAGAATCGAAAATGTTACAAAGAAGCCTTAATGAGGCTGGGCCATGTGAAGCAGTGAAATGTGAGCTGATGGACATGGTGGGTGAAGAGAGCCTACATAGTCTGTGGGGTATGGTTTATGTTGCACAAGTGTCTCCTTTTTAATGACACTGGTCCATTTTAATAAAAGAACATTATTGCATGGTAAAGCTGCATATTTATGCATGAGGTTCCACATAATAATGCACGACTTCTCTGATGCTCTGCACAACCCTCTCTTCCTTTTTACAGATGACTGCATTGTGCCATAAAGTACCGCCATCCCACTGGCAGGCAGACAGGAGCTGTCTGACTCTCTGTTGATCTGGAATTGTTTTATACTGGTCTGACAAATGCAATGAGTCTTTGAAACCTCATTCTTCTTTCATATGGCTCAAGCGTGGGATAGATGAAATAAAAGCTGCTGTACTCTGCCAATCGTGGGCACGTGACATTATGCTTTGTAGCTCCTGGCACATATCCCCTTTTACAGGTTGTGAGTTTGGCAGTCCTGCACTAGATTGTCTGTAATCTGGAGGTTACCACACTCGCATGAAGGCGATTCCGCAGGTCCCCAAGTAAACTTGTTGCCGCTAAACTGGTCAACGCCAGTTCGAAGCTGGTTCAAGCGGCACCATTCCTTCAGGGACACGTCACATCCTGGAGGTTTAATGGAGGTGGAGAGATATTGTAGATGGCCTTCAGGTTGGTTAGGTCACCACTAGTTAATGTGCCACGTATGCCTGCCAGACCCATCATCTGAAGTGATGTGCGGTTGGCCTCTCTCATAAAGGTCTTCCTGCTTTTCAATTGTTTGGCAAGAGGGAGGGGGAGGGGGGGGGGGGAATTCTTCAAAGACTTTTTGTCGTGGGTGTCCTGAGATGTTAGAAGCTTTGGGTGCTGCATGTCTTTTAGTAGCTAGACGCTTGATGTGATGGTGGTGAATGCCAGCAAGTACTGGGAGGGAGTGGGCTGTTGACTGACTGATAGCCCTCAGATATGTTGAGCTGCACGTCAACCTTTGTGTGAAGGCTTTTGTCCGAAGCAGAGACAGTATTCTGCAGGGGCATACACTAATGTGAGTGTTGAGGCTTGGAGGGTAGAGAAGTCATTGCCACAGAGTTTGTGGATCAATTTGAGTCTTGCAGCTACTTTTACTGCTCCCTTTTCTGTATGCTGCCGGAGGGTCACAGCCCAATAGAGTTGCACGCAAAGGTAAGTAAGTATCTGAGGGAAGGAGAGAGGGATGTTGTTCAGCTTGACTTTCAGCTGTCTCCTTGCTTTGCTATCCTGCAGATGGAAGTCGGAGTATGCTGTTTTCTGAACATTGAGACAGTCGCACCGTTGGTGGTAGTAGAGGCTCATTGTTGCAACATCTCTGCTTAGTGTCTTCAACTTTCTCAAATGTCTTGCCTGCATGTGATCTCAAAATGGCATCATCAACTTCGGCCAACATGTTGACCATGAGTCAGAGCCTCCATTATTGTGATTGTTTAACTGACTCGACTGTCCATTCAGGAGAACCCAGAAGCAATGATTGCAAGTCATCATTTGGATGTTGTGGACAATTTCTTGAAGAGAAAATCAGTCTACAAGGGCTTGGTCTGTAGCTCATGGTGTACTGCTCTTCCCTGTGACCCACAAAATAATCTAAGGGATCAGCAGAGAGTCACACAGCTGTAGTCTGTCTGTCAGTAGGATAGGGGTATTTTACGGTACAATACGGTGTTAAGACTCTCAAAATGCACTTTCACCGCACACCTCCAAACCTTTGGTTTACTTTTCTGTGATTTGTGGAAACACCTTCCTGAGGTTTTTTACCTCACTCTTCCTTTGAGAGCTTCAAACAGGCTGGTCACCACCTTCTCATGCCATTCTCTCTGTCCCCTACCCATTATCTTTTCTACCCCCATGAATCATACCTATCTCAACCCTATTACTTGCAGGTTATCATTTTTCCTCCTCTTTGCCCATTTCTTCATTTCCTTGTTTTTTGGAAAACTATGGCCCCTTGTCACCACTGTCAGTTTGTTGCCTCACTTTTCCATGGGCCGCCATCATGTATTAAATAAAATCAAGTTGTACTGCAGTCCATTTCATGAATATTGGTAGTATAAGTTAAAAAGAAAGA
This sequence comes from Myxine glutinosa, assembly GCF_964187855.1. Taxonomy (NCBI): domain Eukaryota; kingdom Metazoa; phylum Chordata; class Myxini; order Myxiniformes; family Myxinidae; genus Myxine; species Myxine glutinosa. The sequence goes on along the minus strand of NC_136261.1, from coordinate 73,642,619 downwards.
GCTGACAAGAAAGACACCACTTTATGAAAGTATGTCTTGGCTGTCCAAATTTTGACCACTAATGCTTCATAAATCGCTCGGTGATCTAGGTGAACAAGACGATGATGGCACTGTTTTGTTTCTATGTAAAGACTGACTTGTTGGGGTTTATACTGTCACACTGCCCAAGCAGAGTCCAGAATTTATATTCATGTTGAGCAGCAAAGCTGGCGGTTGTGGTTTGAACCTAATTGGAGCAAACCGCCTGATCATGTTTGATCCCGACTGGAATCCAGCAAACGACGAGCAGGCCATGGCGCGGGTGTGGCGTGACGGACAGAAGAAAACGTGCTTCGTGTACCGCCTCGTATCGGTAAGGATTCGTGCACGTCAATGGAATAAAACAGTGTTTTTAATGTGGCAATGGCATTATTGGATGACTTGTGTTGGTCACTTCCTGATACTGCAGACTGGGACCATAGAGGAAAAGGTTTTGCAACGTCAGACTCACAAGAAGGCTCTGAGTAGCTGCGTGGTGGATAAGGAGACGGATGTTGAGCGGCACTTTACACGGGGTGAACTTCGCGACCTATTTGTACTCAATGAAGAAACCACGAGCGACACTCACGACAAGTTCGTTCCTCATTCCACTCCTTTCCCATCTGCACACTTGGCTTAAGATACTGGGACCCTGGAGTTGAATGCCATATACAACAACACAACTGGCATTTTAAGGCCATTTTCTCTGCTGGAGCAGGGGTTAGCCTTGCGGTCCCCATGACAATCTTCTCCATTTTGCCCTATTTTCTGCATCTCCCCTTGTTAACCCCCTTGCCTGCATTTCTTCTTCCACCATCTTCAGCCAAGTCTTTCTCGGTCTTCCCCATCCTCTACTTCCTTCTACAGTCATTTCCATCACTCTTCTCAACCAGTCACTTTCATCCTTCCTCAACGCATGACCAAACCATCTGAACCTCTTTCTCTTAACAGCATCCATCACAGGCTCTATTCCCATCATCTTTTGCAATTCATCATTTGTCTTCCTCTCTCTCAACGATACTCCACACATCCACCGAACCATTCGCATTTCCACCCTTTCCAGCCTTCGTTGCTGCTCTACGTTCATTACCCATGTCTCGCTCCCATAAATCATAACACTTCTCACACATGCAGCATACACCTTTCCCTTCAGCTTCAACGACACTCCCCTCCTCGTCAGCATGCCACTCAGTTCTCGAAACTTCTTCCATGCACATCTCACTCTAGCATCCATTGCCGAGTCTGATCCACCATCTCCATTCAGCATGTCTCCGAGGTAGCAAAATGTTTTCACACCTTCCAGCTTCACGCCGTCTCCAAGATCCAACTCAACATTTCCTCCATCTGCAGCTCCCTCTGTGCACACCTTACACTTGAATGTAGTTGCCACACTGGTTAATGACCCTCTCAGACCACTACATTTTTGATGAACCCACTCAGCGCACATTGTACATTGAATGGAGTTCACTCCGACACCCTTCCTGCACAAAGCACACGGCCACTTCCCAGTTCTTTCCACCTCACCACATGCTTTACCACCTGCCATCACCTTCGTCTTTCCCATATTCACCTTCAGACCTTTTGTCTCCATACATTCCTTCCACTTGTTCATCTTCTCCTTCAGTCCATCCATACTTTCTGCAATCAACACCAGATTATCTGCATACAACAACTCCCACGGCAAACCCTCCTTTATGTTCCGAGCCAGCACCTCCATCACAGCTACAAATAGTAGTGGACTTCGTACCAACCCCTGATGCACTCCCACCTTCACCTCAAACTCACGACTGTTCCCGTCATTCGTCCTTACAGCTGTGCGCGCTCTTTCGTACATTGCCGTCACTACTCTGATCAACCATTCCTCCACTCCTAACTTCCTCAATGCCCATGTCACTACTTTGCGTGGAACCCTTTCGAATGCTTTCTCCAGATCAACAAACCCAAGAAACAACTTCTTCCTCTTCCTCCATGTACTTCTCCTGCATCTGCCTTACAATAAATAGCATGTCTGTCATTCCTCCTCTGCATATACTGCATTGATTTATGTTAGCAAATTAATGATTATGTATAGTGTCTTCTAATATCCCTGCTTTGTATATGAAAGGTGTGCAACATCATATGAAAGAATGTAATTCTTCATTTCCTTCCCCACCTCCACCACACCCCTCCTCCTTTCCCCTTGCCCAAAGATTTCGCTGCCGTCGTTGTGTGAACGGCATTCAGGTGCGCGCACCTCCAACGGAAGCAGACTGTACGTCAGCCTTATCGCAATGGCAGCACAGTGCTGAGAGGCGCCACCTGCCAGACACTGCACTCCGTGCCGCTTGGGATGCCGGCATTTCCTTTGTGTTCCATCAACGCTCTCATGAGACTCGCGCTCTCGTGTGAACCCATGTGTACTTTATCCTGAAGGCATTACATTTTTAGCAAGCGCTTGCATTCCTTCCTGTGGAACCACTCCCGCAGGCCTCAGGAACCGAGTGAGAACTTTGGGTGGAAACTTGTTTTATAAACTCAGAAATGCAGCATGCCACTAGGCAAAGGATTGACGAATGGTATCACAAACCTCCACCATTGTTGGAATGGTGAAAGTGATCCACTGTGTCACAGTTGCCATAACGATGGCTCGGTTGAGAGTTCGCCGTCACGCTGCACTTGCAAGTCTGCTCCATACTGTAAAGCAAATGAAGTGCTGTTTTGAGTTGGCCGTTTAAATTTCCCACTTCTCCTTGCAGACAGCTTGGAGCAATGCTGGCAGACTAAGTCGAAGAATTAAGATGCTTGTGATGAGGAATCTAGCAAATTCTGACCTTTGCTATCCACATCAAAAGGATCAAACTTTATTGTTTAACCTTTTGGAGAGAAAGGGCTATGAGGAGCACAGGGGTAGGTAAACTTGATGATGTCGACTAATGTGTAAAACGACTGAAACGGTTTGTCATTTATTTGTTCAATGTAACGTTGTTTAACATCCCCCAAAACATGTAACATAATATCCCCCAAAACGATGGGGGAATAAAATTTATTTTTGAATCTCTTATTTTTACTTTTTTTCACACAATTCATAGATTCACGTTTTCTCTTCTGGAAAGTTCCGGAAAATGATGGCGATCCGTCTGCTTCTCGGGATGTGTTTTCCTTCGTAATAGGATTCTTCGTTCTTTAGAATTTCGTGAGTGAACATGTATCGCACTTTATCCCTGAGGAAGGGAGATTAAAAACTGACATGATCTTTTGCACAGTGTACACATATCTCCAATCATGGAGAGGTAAATAATGTTTGCATAATGCAAGGGTCTAGGTCGAGCCCAGTGGTTTCCAACCTTTTTAAACATAAGATCACTTTTAGAATCGAAATGCAACCCAAGATCTCCCCTTAAAAAATTCTACTTTACTAAAAAGATGTATTTTTGCTGATGCATAACACACCTTGTTCTTAGTGTGACATCTGTGCTTGCACACTATCTGTGAGTGCTTTGAAGTCTGGGTCCTCGTTTGAGATGGCCAGTCTCATACAATCCATCAGATGGACATCTGTGAGATAAGTACGATACTTTGTGAGATGGATTTTTCCCAGATGAAATCATAGTCTGAGATATGTGGAATTAGAGTAGGCCTTCACCTCGAGTGCACAGGAAGTAAGAAGAGGGTACCTTCTCTCTGTTTGAAATTCCCCAAAACTCTTTCTCCCTTGACCTAGCTTTCAGCTCTGTCATCTTGCATGGTGATTATCTCCATGTCACGTCCACTGCTCTGGTCAAACACCTGCTGAAATTTTGCTGTTCTCCAATGTCCACTTCAAGAAAATTATTTGAGACAAAACGATTTCTTCCATCTTGTCTACCTCCTGAAATTGTCTGTTGAATTCCTTTTCCAATCGTCAGGTGGTCATGCAATTTTTTTGTTTATGGAACACTTCTTTGGTGTTTTGTAGGATTTTCTCCAGATTTGGGAAGTGTCCTGTCACCTTGTTCTTTAACTGGGAGGACCACAGGCCTTGTTTCAACTTGAATGCATTCACTGCACTGATCATGTGTGACAAGTCCCTGTCCCTCCCCTGCAGTTCGTGATTCAGCTCGTTAAATTTTGCCTATATTTGATTTAGGAAAGGTGACATTTTCAGGAATCAGATTTTAAAATCTCTGGAGGACTTTTCCTCGACTTAACCACTTCACATCTTCATGAAGGATGAGCTCACCGCAGGTGGCATCGAGCTCATCGAGTAACAATTTGAACGAGCAATGGTGCAGAGCTCTTAGCAATAATTGAGTTGACGATCTTGATAACTGTCATTACATGAAAAACGTTGATATCCTTGCTCGCTAGCGCTTGTTGGTGGATAACACGGTGGTAATTGACAAAGGAGGCAAATGCAGGATCATTTCAGCAAAGTGCAATAAGGCCTGCATTGGCACCCAGCAATGTCGGTGCACCTTTAAAATTCGTTGTAGACATCCTCGCCTCTTGTCCTCTAAGTGGCAAAAGAGTGAGAAAGTCGTCCGTTGTTGCTGAGTCTTGAATGCCATGCAAATTAAAAGAATCAGCTGGGCCGTATCCATCGTGTATACCGATGCATCAAACTGCAATGAGAAACATTCACAATCTGATGTCTTTAAAGATAAATTCACAGTCTATTTCATGAGACACGTCCTCGGACAGCGATTCCACCCTTTTGGCTACTTTTGAAGCGGCATGCTCTTGATGGCTGTCGTAATTTCACGTTGTTTTTCTTTCTTTGAACAAGGTGTCGGCAGTAACCGTGATAGCCTCATTGATTAACTTCATCGGTGAATGGTTTCTTATGTTTCGCCAGCAGGTGGCTAATGCGAAAAGATGCCTTCTTGGACGGGCCCGGCTTCTCGCTCGTCATTTTGGCTTTAGGAAATTAATCTTTAAAAAACACACACATATATATATATATATATATATATATATATATATATACATACACACACACACACACACACACACACACACACACACACACACACACACACACACACACACACACACACACACACACACACACATATATATATATATATATATATATATATGAGCAACCGACAACTGTATGGTAACCGCAGCAGTACAGCAACTGCATCATTAATGGATAATCAGTTCGTTTAAACGCAAATAATTTCTGATTGACCTGTGCACCCACATTTAGCTCTTTTAAAAACTCTCCAGCAGCTTGCGTATGCGACCCACAGCCACTGCAGTTTCAAATACAACCACCATACTGAACCACGACCCTTCCCAAACTTTTTTTTCAATGTTAAGATCGACGAGTGAAGATTCTGGGATCGACCTGTCAATCCCGATTGCGAGGCTCTCGCTAAACGACAAGGTAGCAAGGTTAGCAAGTCCCAAAGGGTATGTGCAAAACGGGGAGTGGGGTATAAGTATATACAAAGATCTGATGGAGCACATCAACTGGTTCTGATGGATCTTTGTTGTGATTTTTTTTTTCTAGATGGCTCCTTGAACAATTTGCAGCTGAGTGAAGGGTGGCCCATGACCTGGAAGATTCTCTTAAAATGTCTAGTCTGGCACAGACTCATCACAGTAAAGCAGGGGGTGATTTTTCTATTACTGGTGGCCTATTGCACAAAGTTGCAAACATTTTACTCACCGCATGATATAAAGAGAGCGCCGTTTGAGCAGCGTATCCATTTGTTCAGCCGTTCCTTCGTGTACGAAACGCATGACGCAGGTGGACAGCAAGCTGAGGCCAGCGATGGTGTTCCCACAGAACTGCATCGACACCAGAACATCTTAGCTGATACCAACATTGCTTATTAACTCGGAAAATTCCTTCCTTATGTCTAAAGTAGAGCGTAATAGAGCCGATGATACAAAAGGCAGGAATGGTCTTGTACCTGTTGAAGCACCTTTTCACTCCATCCATTAGTCATCTACTACTTCTTTAACAGCCACAATTATTCCTACGTCCTTGTGGGGTTGACCGGGGGAAGCTTGTCCCAAATCTTCCACGAACCAGTCCTGACGACGTTCAATTAAGGTTAGGCCAGGAATATTGAATTTTGGCCATGGTGCTGGCGATAGCTCATCTGCTCTTCATGAAGGACACCATGAGATCTTTAACATCCACCAAATAATGCCAGCACATGGGACGCCCATTTAACGTCAGAGGGACGGCACACACTGACGAATCGCCCTGCCTGTGACCCACCAGGATGACAGTTTATAGCTGGGATGAGATTCCAACCCATACCAGACAGCTTAGAGGTGAGTGTGCATACCTCTAGGTCGAGGCCATCCTGTCGGGCCCCCCTTTAGTCATTTACTTACAAAGAAGAAATGGGTGAATGAATGAATGTCACCTTGATGCTGTCGACATGTGGTTTGATGTACCCATGAGCATCCAAATCTAGGATGTGGATCAGAGGGCTGACTTCACTTCCTGTTCCAAATGCTGTCTCACAAACTCTATGCAACAGGGAGGCAGCCTCAGCACTCCATTTCTCCCGCTCTATCTCACGATAGCCATGGATAGCCTAAGAGAAGAAAATCCTAATTAGTTTATACAGATCGGTTGCAGGGCAGTGTAAATTGGCCACAGGCTTTTACTTTCTTAACAAAGGATATCAAAGCTTATGGAACAGCAGAACAAAAGTGTCAACAGACAGTGTGGCGAAGGAAATAGGGACAAGAATGTAAGTGAGGATGAACCACAGTACGAATAGTTTCAGTTGAAAGGGGGAAGGTTCTCAATCGGTGTCGTAAAATTGGGACACCATGAGGTAGGCAACACACGTGAAGGTCCTGGAGAGAAAAGGCAAGAGACAACAGATTCAGGAAGTTCTATATGTGAGAGAAAATGTGACTCGGGGTGGGGGGTGAATGGAGGTGACCAACGAGTTTAGACTTGGTGACAGTCACAAGGCAAGTCTGATAGAATGTGTGTGACAGTTAGAAAGACAGGTGAGGACAGCAAGAGCAAGCTGAAAATAGACCTAATAGAGGGGTCAATATATGGTTGAACCCCCAAAAAATTGATACAAAAGGTTTTTCAATGGATTATGGTACCATTGGGCATGCTAAATAACATACTAAAAATATAGTAACATCTGACTTCCGGAAAGGGGTCATTTTCAAGATGGCGTCCAAGATGGCCGCCGGGAGCTTAAAATGGCCATATCTCAATTATTATTCAACCTAGAAAGGTGGTTTTGGTGTCTAACCCTGGGTTTTAGGGCCCAAGGAATCCAATTGAATCAATAAAATTACCATCAGTTAATTATTTATTGACAAGTCCAAGATGGCATCCCAAGGTGACATCCTGATCCACTAAAATGGCTCTGTCGAATAGTAGTCAACCGAGAGATTTTTTCAGTGTGTATACCTAGGTTTAAGGCACCCAGGAAATCATCAAAATTACTTAAATAAGCACAAAGTAATCAGGTAATCCAGTAAGCCAGGTTTACCAGTCCATTAGGCATTTGTTGTCTTATACAGTTAGTCGCTATTCATCGTCATCCTCCGACTCACCAGCTAATGAACCAAGTGTGTGTTTCAGATTGGAGATAAGAGTGTAATGTGTCTACACCACTGCCACCTGTGACTCCAGTCCACAGTATTCAGTGATCATTACAGACAAAGGTTTGTACAAAGCTTGAGAGGTTATGGCAAGGGACAGACTATTTTATATTGGGGAGGGTATGACTGACTATCATACCCTCCCCAATACGTATGCTGACTTCACCATCCAGCATTATGGTTCAGCTACGACCATTGTCTTTGATGGCTATGAGGAAGGGCCGTCCATTAAAGACAACACGCATCAGAGAAGAGGACACAATATTCATCCCATTGTCAGCTTCACTGTTGAGACAAAGTTCTCAGGCAAGAAGGAGGAGGTCCTGTCAAGAGATATCAATAAACAGAGACTGATCGGGATGATAAGTGATGAACTGAGAGAAAGGTATTGCACTGTGGTCAATGCACCTGGAGATGCTGACGTAGATATAGTAAAGGCTGCAGTGGAGGCATCTCTTCTACACACCACTACACTGATTGGAGAAGATACTGATCTCCTTGTCTTACTCCTTTACTTGCGCAGGGAGACAGTAAGAGCCTTTATTTCAGATCAGACAAGTCCAAAGCTGATGGCAGTTTTAAAGTGTATGACATCAACTGTCTAAAAGAAATCCTCGGACATGACATGTGTTCTCAGTTGATATTCATCCATGCCATGACTGGTTGTGACACGACTTCTCGGATTTTTGGTGTTGGCAAAAATACTGCTTTCCAGAAGCTTGTAAAAGGAGAGCTTGTCCTTCGGTCTTGTGCCAACACATTCACCATCCCAAACCAGACCACAGAGGTGATCGATGACTTTGGATGCCGAGTAATGGCTATCCTCTTTGGTGGCAAGTGCAAAGATTCCCTTGCAACAATGCGATATAACACCTTCAGCAAGAATGGTTGTCTCTGCTTCGTCTTTTGTAACACCCGAGCGTCTGCCCCCAACTAAATCTGCTACCATACTTCACTGTCGTAGAGCGTACTACCAGATCATGGTGTGGATGGGAAAAGAAGAGGGTATGGATGCCATGAAATGGGGGTGGAGCCTGCAGGATAATCAGTTTGTCCCACTTATGTCAAGAATGAACGCTGCTCCAGACAATCTCTTGAAGGTCATTCATTGTAACTGCTCCACTGCCTGCAAGACACTCCGCTGCTCTTGTAGACGATATGGACTACCATGTACTACTGCCTGTGGACCGTGCCAACTTGAAGAATGTGACAATCCACATACCAAGTTTCTTCCAGAGGAGTCGGAGGATGACGATGAATAGCGACTAACTGTATAAGACAACAAATGCCTAATGGGCTGGTAAACCTGGCTTACTGGATTACCTGATTACTTTGTGCTTATTTAAGTAATTTTGATGATTTCCTGGGTGCCTTAAACCTAGGTATACACACTGAAAAAATCTCTCTAGGTTGACTGCTATTCGACAGAGCCATTTTAGTGGATCAGGATGTCACCTTGGGATGCCATCTTGGACTTGTCAATAAATAATTAACTGATGGTAATTTTATTGATTCAATTGGATTCCTTGGGCCCTAAAACCTAGGGTTAGACACCAAAACCACCTTTCTAGGTTGAATAATAATTGAGATATGGCCATTTTAAGCTCCCGGCGGCCATCTTGGACGCCATCTTGAAAACGACCCATTTCCGGAAGTCAGATGTTACTAGATTTTTAGTATGTTATTTAGCATGCCCAATGGTACCAGAATCCATTGAAAAACCTTTATCAATTTTTCTGGGGTTAGGTGAGTTTTTTGTCGTATATTGACCCCTCTATAAAGACTGCAACGCCACTAACTTGCTCATGGTAAACAAAAAGCTGACCTTCACATTCAGACTTTTGGCCTAAGATGCTGATGACAAGGTGGGCCTTAAACGTCATTGCTTTAAGGGTGGCAAGATGGAAAGCAGTAGCAGTGGTCTACTATGGAGAAGCATATTCCATGAGACTTCAGAAAAGCCTTGAGGGTGGCACAGCTACTCCCTCCCTCATATTGTAGGCCTCCAACTTCAGAGGACAGCAAAGTGAGGGATCCTCCAGTAGCCTCTGAATCTCCTGACATTATTTGTCTCGTGTAAACTTTTCTTGCATGCAGAAGGTTGGAAACTCATGTATTTTCCAATGCAGCACCTGGCTTTGGAGGCTCGCTTGGCGATATGATCTGCCCAATAAAGATGAGAGCTGATGGCGAGTCCCAGGAGCTCCAGAGATGAGAGGGTAACCACAGAAATAAACTATTGTAGGGTTTGCCAGCTGCTTGTTATGGAGATACAAATTGAGGATTGTTTCTTTCCTGCATTACAGGACATTACAGGATGATGAACAGTTGCTTATTTTCACAAGATCTGCAGAGAGGGATGCTGCTGCAGCGTAATTGGCAGTGGGAGACTTTGAAGGTAGGAGGAGGGAGAGGGGGAGCTATGGTCAGTGAGGAACTATCCTGCACAGAGTTGACTTATATACAATGTGGCACAAAGTACAGGGTTTCCACAAATTACCATTCCAAATTCAAATCATAATAAATAAAAAAACGATGAAATGGGATATCCCAATGTGGTTTGCTGCATGTGAAAGAATATTCCTCAAAGTTTTATTTACATTTTTTTTTGGTTCCAGGAGTCTCCTGATACACGGTAGATGACATTTGCTGCATGTGGTGCCCCCACAAGAAACAGCGCAATGTGTTTCCTGGTTTATAAAGACAAAATCATCTACATGGGTTCAACAACGCTTCAGGATGATCTATGGAAGAAAGCCAAGCACGAGTGGTGAGGATGTTGAACACACTTGTGAGTCGTTCGAGCGCAGTCTCTATGAGTCCTTTAGGACTGCCACCATGGAGCTGCAGCTACACTGCTCAACAGTACATGAAGTGCTGCACACGCGATTGCAGCTGTACACATGGAAAGTTCACTTAAACCGGACGACTGCATGCGATGAATCACATTTTCAGTGGATATTTTGGAATGCTGAGACGGAGATGACGGATTCCCATGACGCGTGCTCTTCTCAAATGAGTTAACCTTCCATGTTTTGGGAAAGTTAACAGACATAATATCAGGATTTGGGGCTCTGAGCCTCCACATGAGGTCTGAGAACTTGAGCATGACAGCCTAAAGGTTAACGTGTTGTGCGGCCTCATGCATCACCGAGTCATTGGGCCATTCTTCTCTGCTGAAGCCACTATAAAGTCTGACAATTATTAGCTGAATATGTTGGAGAACCTTGTACTCCCGCAATTGGTGGATCTGATGGAAAGAGGTCATTTACCAACAATACAGAGCTCCCCCACACTGGAGTCTTATAGTGCACAATTTCTTCAATGAACACTTCAATGATTGATGGATTGGGTGCGACGATCCGAAACTGTGGGCACCACGTTTGCTGGACATAACGCCTCTGGATGTTTTTTCATATGGTTATGTGAAGGACCTGGTGTACCGAACGAAGCTTACCGATATTGCAAATCTGAGGAATAAGATAAGGGCTGCAATCAAGACCATAAGTGTATAAACGCTGAACATTGATGAATGTGACACACATTGACGGCTCAACCTGCCTGTGAAACACTGGGATGACAGTTTATGGCTGGATCGGGATTCAAATCCAGGCTGCACAGCTTAGAGGTGAGTGTGCCCTGTTGCAATTGTTGATTCCATGCTTTATTTTTGATTAGGAGAAAGGTGACATATAACATGGATTATCAATGATTGCCAATGTTGCTCGCTCATTTACATGTTTAAAACAACAAAATAAAATTGTGAAAGGAAGCCTTTGAGAAGTTAAAGAACACAATGAATGCATGGGTTCCAAAACAACATTTCCTGGCAAAGGTGGAAGTAGCAAAGACAGGAAATAAAAGTAGAGCGGTGTAGAAAACAAAGACCATTTTCCAGCTGTGAAAAGAGTACGAATGGTGCAGTACAAACAGTGGCAGAGGGAGCAGACAGACATTGTGCAAGGGGTCGAGCATGACAAGATCATGCAGAGGGTGCACTGATCAGAAACCTGACAGAAGGTGGAGTTTGTGAAGGTCAAAGGCAGTACTGTACGTAGAGGGCGGAGCGTGATAAAATACAGAGGGCGGAGCGAGAAGATTTAAAGAGGCGGGGTTTCAAAGAAAAATAGAGGGGACTGAGATTGATGTGCAGAGGGCGGAGCGAGAAGGTTTTAAAGAGGCGGGGTTTCAAAGAAAAATAGAGGGGACGGAGATGGAAGTGCAGAGGGCGGAGCGAGAAGGTTTTAAAGAGGCGGGGTTTCAAAGAAAAATAGAGGGGGCGGAGATTGACGTGCAGAGGGCGGAGCGAGGGTTTAAAGAGGCGGGGTTTCAAAGAAAAACAGTGGGGGTGGAGATTGAAGTGCAGAGGCAGAGCGAGAAGGTTTTAAAGAGGCGGGGTTTCAAAGAAAAACAGAGCGGGTGGAGATTGAAGTGCAGAGGGCGGAGCGAGAAGGTTTTAAAGAGGCGGGGTTTCAAAGAAAAACAGTGGGGGTGGTGATTGAAGTGTGGAGGGCGGAGCGAGAAGGTTTTAAAGAGGAGGGGTTTCAAAGAAAAATAGAGGGGGCGGAGATTGAAGTGCAGAGGGTGAGGCGGTCAAACAAGTGGCAGATTGAACAGAAATCAATAACGAATGTGACGAGGAAATGTCATTTATTCAATAACGAAATGCTCAAGGTCAGAGCGGAGCAAGAAATCGAGTAAATAACACAAATCAGAGGGAGATAAGCTCACATCGTCCCAGTGGTCGAACTGGTACTTCATTTTCCGAAACGAAGGCTCCACTTCGTCCAGTAAAATCTGCTCCTCTCGCAGACTCACGAACTCCTCACAGACACGGAGCCCGTCGGGCGGTCGCGGCGCGGAAGGCGCGGCAAAGCGGCGGCGCTCGAAGGGTCCGGGAGCGGTGGGTCGTGACACTTTAGCCTTCGCTAACCGAGACACGCGGCCTAACTGGGAGCAAACAGTCCACGTCATAGTACTACTACTAGTTCGTACCTTTCTTTCCACAGTTATATTGTCCGAAGTGATACACCTCTGCCATTTGGGTTAAGCGCACACAACACCAACAGGCAAGCCGCCTATCATTACAAATGGGCATTACTCTACATGCAGTACGTACAGTAAGCAAAATGACGCGGGTAATGGCAATCCAGCTTCTGTAATATACGTGACACCTATACACCGTTCAACTGGGCATGATTGGTTTACAGGTTCACGCCACGGTGACAGATTTACAATTGCGGTTATAAATTGGAGTGTGTGAAACAAACATCTAAAATTCGGATTTGGACCCGAACCTCTGGAATGTCCGTCCATCGTCCTCGGTATTCGTCCTCGACCTGACACGGAAAATGGTGACGGGTGACGTGAAATTGAGGGAATGAAAACTGCACTCTGAATTTCCAAGCTGTCTCTCTGAGCCGGCTGGGACTTTCGCAATTTAATTTTGCATCAATAATGTGAATCGAAAATACGTGGGGTCGATTTTTTTGACCTTGACCTAATTTAAGGTCATGACCTAATTATGGCCATTTTAACATTTTCACCAAAACTCGACTTGTCCGATATTTTTGTCCGATCAGAACGAAAATGTCCTCTCTAGTCTCTCGATAACATAGAGCAAGGATAATTTACGTTTAATTTACATCATACCCCTCCGGGTTAAAGGTCAAGGCCTTGCGCCCCTGGGAGTACTAAACCACCATTTAGGTTTTCTCCCTACTTCTGCCAATGTATGAGCACTTTCGGAAAGAATTGTTGCATCAATAATGTGAATAGAAAGTGTGGGTTGATATGAAAAGTTGACCTTGACCTAATTTTAAGGTTAGGACCCAATTTTAGGCATATCATCATCAAATAAGGTTGTTTCAACCTCAACGAAATTGCCTTCCTTAGCCCAGAGCAAGGCACAGTTAGGCTTAATTAACATCATTCCCCTCCGGGTTAAAGGTCAATGTCAAATGGCGGTTTGAAAAAACCAGTGTTTTTTGTCATCGCTCAATTTTGTCAACGTGGAATCTCAAAGAACGCTTGGCCTTCCAAGTTGTTCTTCCATCACAATAGTGCACCTGCACTGAAGTCATGCACCTGGTATTTGATTAATGTCCTTGACCTGCCTTTTAGGGATTGTGACCTAATTAACAAAAAAACACCTTTTTGATCATAACTTGAATAATTTTCGTCTGATTTTCATGATGTTGAGTTTTTTGGAGAGACTATAGATGTGAACACTTTTTCTTAATTTACACTCTATCCCTAAATGTTGAAGGTCAAGGTCATATGGCAGTCCGAAAGAAATATGCCATAATTGTATCATGGGCCAAGGGTACGTCGCGGGCAATCGCGAAGGGTAAGCCGGGGGAGGTTTACCCTTGGGGATTGCTTTGTGATCCCAGATATCTAGCTTATAATGTTTGTTCAGGATATTTTAAAATGCAATTCCTGTTTTCACATTATTTGGTTCCTCCTAAGAACACAAGGGTAGTCCAGCATGCACACGAGATTTTTTGAATGTCCATTAATTTCTATTGTTCGACATTTTCTACAAGCTATGTTGTAGAAAACAGTCCAAGTCCAAACAAAATATATAAATACGGAAAGCCACGTCTTGTCTCCCGTCCCTTCTTTTCTATACTTTGCCACATGGCACATCTACTATAAAAGAGAGCCGTTTGTCTGTCTGTCTGTCTGTGTGTCACCATTTTTCTCAGTGATGGCTGAACGGATCTTCGTCAAACTTTCAGAAGTTCATCAGTGAGTGTCTGTGAGTGTTTTAGGCCAAAAAAACAAGACGGTTCACAAGAATTTTTTCTCCTTCTCATCCACCTCCCCCAAAACGGAGGGGCCTATCAAAGCAACCTCTCCCCTCCCCCCCCCCCCCCCAAAATATGTACATGTGGTATATCTTACCCCTCCCTCTCCCCTCACCTCTCGCACCCCTCCCCATTCCACTCCATTCCTCACCCCTCCCTCTCCTGCCTCCTCCCACTCCTCCCTCCCCCCACCTCCTCACCCCCCTGCCCCTGGCAACGCCGGGTACTCCTGCTAGTACCATATAAAGGGGCCTTTTCTATGCCCCTGGCATTTTCCCCAAAAATGAAGTGGAACAAGAGAGCGGATGAGTTCGTGAATGATGTCCATTAAATATCAAAATACATGTGAAACTTAACAGTAATGATAATAATGGCTTTCCTTAAAAGGAACTTCAACCACAGGAGGCCAAAAAGCCCATCAAACCAACTTCTTTCCTGGAAGTCCTCGCAGTGTCCATGTGTTTTCTACCTCCCCCCCCCCCCCCCCCATCCCCTTTCCCATGCCTCCTCCCTCCAAGCCCTCTCCCTCCCACAGATCTCCCGATGTCCCTGTTCTCTAATGTTGTACTTGTGTGCTTCCCTCTCTCTCCTCATCGTGTCTCCCGCTCCCTTTATAATATATTTTATGTGTCCGTTTTTTTTTTTGTGATTAATGTTAGCTCTTACACGAGCCTCGATCTTGTATACGAAAAAACCCAAATAAAACAACCTGCACAGTGGCTGCCAACCGATGGTTATTTGTCCGTGCTGGGTCCTTTTTAAATATTAAGCTTCAAGCAAAGAAGCAGCACATACCATTTAAAAGTATTTGGTATGATTTGTTTGGGGCTATCAACCACTGACCTCCCAGACTCAGAGCAGACTCATTCTAACCATTACACCACTCAATTACCACCATTAGACAAAGTCTGATTAAATGATAATCGAAACTCGAGTGAAGTTTCGAATCCACGCCATTTCGAATCCACACGCTTCCCACCTAAAGAAAATTTAAGAGACAGCAAAAAAATTCCACCAGGAATGACCCAATATGAGAATTTTTTTTATCTGCTTTGACCACTGTGACCCGAAGAACCCCAACCACTGGGGCATTAACCGGGGGTCAATTCAAAAAAACAAAAACATCGTTACATATTTCATGCCTTCTAGTAAGGGCATTTTATGAGATATTTCACAAATCTGTTAACTAAATTGTTACCAAAAAATTTCTTCACCAATATGTTTGTAAAGGTGTGTAATAACATGTGTTAAAATGTTGAAGTTCAACTCCCGTGGGAAACCCAGAAAAAAAGCTGTTGAATTCGGGTACCGAAAAATTATTTTCGAGAATTTTTTTTTTTTTTTAATCGGCCCTTAAGTAACTTATGAGGGGTCAAATAAGGGTTTTTCATGATTCTGAGTTGATTGTTAACATTTATATTTTCACTTTTACATTTACACACAAAGTAGCTTTTATTTCACATACATATATAATACTCAAGAGTTATTTCTCATTCACAATGTCAGAAGTTTCAACATTCATTGTCTATGTCTTCTTCAGACTCAACAACATCATGACTGCAGTTTCTGCATGTAATGCCATTACAGACTCCACAGGCCGAGATGCACGTGACCCCATTCTTCTTGTAGCTGCATCGCCGGTTGCTGCAATCTCCATGACAATTACAGCTCGTGAACTGCAATAGCTCCTCAGGAGCCGTGGGGTCCAGTGTTGGAACTGGCTCATACCCATGCACACCTATTGTCCATCCATAGTCACTGGGGTTCAGAGACATGCTCTGTAGAAGGATCCAGTCCCGGGTCTGCAGGTAGGCACGGAGTGAATGTTGTGCAGCTGCACCCTCTGTTGGAGGTAGAGTCTCTGGTTTGATCACTCCTGCCGCTGCCTTCCTTGAGAACATGTTGTACCGAATTTCACCCAATGTAGTATCTCGTCCATGGTAAATGGACTTGAAAATCGCAAGTGGTGCCAGATCTGGCAAAGGTGGTGCCGGATCTGGCAAAGGTGGTGCCGGAGAGGTGACTTCGATCCAACCCATTGAGTGAAAGGGAGTGTTTCCGTGAATAGAGACAATGTTTAAATCTATATTGTCTCCAACAAACTGAGTGACTGCATTGTTTGTTTCCCCAACCTCCATAAAGACCACCTGATCATTACTTGACAATTCACTTTCACTGGCTGGCACTTTGGCTGTCATCACTGATTGATCCTCAAGCGCAGCATCAACCGCAACCTCATCATTGATCTGTTCATCGGTTTCCTCCACAATGGTGTCAAGAGTGCCAGAAGTATCTGGAACATCATCTCCACTCCTACTATTAAGGAAGCAGTATTTGTAGTTTTGTGTCTCCGTGTAAGACTCAGTGTATCCCAGCCGGTGGAACTTGTTGAGCATCCATTTTGACCCAAATCTATGATCAAGTTGTATGGCAAGCCCCATTTGGTGTGGCAATACTCCAGACCGAGGTCGACAGGCCTTAATAAAATTCTGCCCCCAAACGGCAACTCTTTCGTCTGTCTTGACAATCGGTCTCAAGAACATCTGAAGGCTTGCAGGAACAAGTGTCAGCTGACTATCGATGTCAGTCATACTGTGTGTGGTGGGGTATGACTTTGGACCTAAATCAATCAAGGCAATATCATTGGATATGAACTTGAGTGCCGTCTTTATGATCTGAGTCTTCTCATCTCCATGGTCAAGATTAGCATGATGCTCTCGCAGAATATTGTCGGTGCCATCTTTGAGACAGAGTACATCTGCCCTTCTTTCCTGTGTTGTGAAATACAAGGTGTCTTCGTATTTCTCTAGAAGTTTTGTCTTTAGCCAATGCTTTGAATAAGAAAGGCTCTTCTCTGGTGACTGATCAAACTCCTGCAGCTTTTCATGGACTTGGTCCATGTTCATTACCCCATGCTCTAATTCTGAGTCTAACCATTCGCAGAATTCAATAAAAACTGCCTCTCGCTCCTCATCAATACTCCTCTGTCCTCTCTTCCTTTTTCCTTCCTCATCAGTCTTGGACAAACTGTCACCTCTCGCAAACATAAGTTTGCATCGCAAATGGTACAGTGTTTCTTCTGCTACCAAGTCGTTGATCCCTTCCAGGCGTCCAGTGACTTCAGTGCCCCAGTCATCCCCGCGACTCCGTGCTGTCTTCAGCAAGCTTGCCTTCAGTGTATCTGCAGTCAAATTATCTGGCACTCTGTATTTCTTTCTAGCTTGTGCTGGATTATTTTTGTAGAGCTGGGCTGGTTGGTTGCAAAGAATGCATACATCCTTATACAGGAGGTCAACTGACTGTGATCTTCTAGAACTGCAGCCAGTTGATGAACTGAACTCACAAGTTGTGCGTCTTCTCTTCAACTTTGATGACTCTTTCTCTGCCTTTGATGCTTGAGCTGACTTCTTGGTGGTTGCAACAAAGTTGTTGTACAGATCATTTTTACACTTCTGGTGGTACCTCAGTTTTCCTTCCTTTTGAGCCTCCTTCATACGTTCCACAACAGTAACATTTTCGACAGTTTCTGCTTGTTTCAATAAAGTTGAGTATCCCTTTGGAGTTGCCTGTATGAGCCTTTCAGCTGGTGTATCCGAGCGTGCACAGATGAAGCAATTGAGCACAGGTGGAGTAACGTCTTCATCCATATTGCTGGACTCCATGTCCTGCAAAGTAGAAAATGAGATATATTTAGAAATTATTTTTCCACAAAGGAGTGTCTGTGGTGAAATATAAATGTTAACAATCAACTCAGAATCATGAAAAACCCTTATTTGACCCCTCATAAGTTACTTAAGGGCCGATTAAAAAAAATAAAAATTCTCGAAAATAATTTTTCGGTACCCGAATTCAACAGCTTTTTTTCTGGGTTTCCCACGGGAGTTGACCTTCAACATTTTAACACGTTATTACACACCTTTACAAACATATTGGTGAAGAAATTTTTTGGTAACAATTTAGTTAACAGATTTTCATATGTTTCCCTTACTATCACCAAGCAGTCGTTTTCATGTTTGAATGGATTGCAATCTTTGATAATTATCCGTAATTATCCGATAATTATCAGGTATATTATAATATACCGTAGTTTGTTAACTTTCTGCTTGGTGCACCTGGCGTTTTGTGATTCATGGAGAAAGCTCATGATGTTTTTGTCGTTGCTGTGTAGAGACATTGGCCATGTCATGCACTTGTTCAGTCTGTTCATCACTGGTGTGACCAAGAAGAACCTGACCAATGCTGCTGCTTTCAGGAACACAATGAACTCATATTGTCAAATAATTACACCAGGATTTCTTACCTGATATAGTCTTATCCCCTCACGGTCGATGCCTGTTTCATCTTGTGATATCGTCTATAATAAACCATAAGTAAATTCTGCCATTACGATAAAAACACTACTGTGTGTGAGCTGCGTTTATAACAACAAATGCTTTAATTAATATTGTTCAAACATCTATGTATGTTTTCTACTTTGCCATAATCACCATGGAATATGTTTCAATGACTGTCATTACAACGCACATAAAATATCCTTCAATTTGATTTGCTACACAACTATATTCTAGACAGTTCCAAAAACTAGAATTTTTTCAAAGCACATTTTTAGGGGTCATGACCTTCAGTGACCTCAAAATGACCTTCAGGATTATAATTTAAAAAATGGAACCCTATTTTATTGTACTCTTCACACATTTTTGATGTAA
This sequence comes from Myxine glutinosa, assembly GCF_964187855.1. Taxonomy (NCBI): domain Eukaryota; kingdom Metazoa; phylum Chordata; class Myxini; order Myxiniformes; family Myxinidae; genus Myxine; species Myxine glutinosa. The sequence continues at coordinate 73,623,520 of NC_136261.1, read as the reverse complement.
TATAGCTTGGGTGCCAAGATTTATCATGAGATTCCCATGGGAGTTGTTGATGCAATTTATTCCTTGTTTTGTTGGTGTTGGCTGGTGTTGGTGGCCTGGTGTTGGCTTAGCGGTTAGGGTGCTGGCTTGGGATCCTCGGATCCTGGGTTGGACTCCCGGTCGATCGCTGAATTAACACCAGGGGGGTTGACTCAGCCTGTCATCCTTCCGAGGTCGGCAAATTGAGTACCAGGTTGCTGGGATGAATGATCACGGTGTGTACCCCGATTTAGAATAGGTACACCGTATCACTGCGCATCGGAAGAGCATGACCAAGGGTTGGCGTCAGGAAGGGCATCCGGCCATAAAAACATTGCCTCAAACAGGGAACCATGATTGTCATGGGGCCCGCAAGGCTAATCCCCGCTCTAGCGGGGAAAATGGCCTTAAAACGATCATTCATTCATTCATTCATTCAACCTGATACCAACTGTAAAGCATGGTGGTGGAAATATTATGGTTTGGGGCAGCTTTACTGCATCAGGCCCTGGGCAGCTCACCCTCATAGAATACACTATGAATTCTTCATTGTACCAGAGGATGCTTGAGGATGATGTGAGGCCATCTGTCGGAAAGTTGAAGCTCAACAGAAAGTGGACCTTGCAACATGACAATGACCCTAAACATACCAGTAAATCCACCAAGGAATGGCTGAAAAGAAAGAAATGGAGGGTTCTGGAAAGGCCCAGTCAAAGCCTGGATCTAAATCCCATCGAGATGTTGTGGGGGGATTTGAAACGAGCTGTACATGCAAGAAACCCCTCAAACATCGCACAGCTGAAATAATTCTGCATGGAGGAGTGGGCAAAAATTTCTCCCAGTCCATGTCAGAGACTGGTAGACAGTTATAAGAAACGCCTACTTGAGGTTGTTTCTGCCAAAGGGGGCAATACCACCTATAAGAGCCAAGGGTGTACTTACTTTTTCCAAATGGAAAGTTTCCAAATGCATTTATGTTTATTTAAATTATACAATGGACTACAAAATGTAAATGTTTCATGATATTTGTTGTATTATATCATCTTTATCCATCAATATTGTTGAAATGAAGATCAAATAGCTGTATGTTGAAATATGTTGATAAAGTCAAAACTTTACATGGGGTGTACTTACTTTTTCACGTGACTGTATATATATATATATATATATATATAAATATATATATATATATATATATATATATATATATATATATATATATATATATATACTGTATATATATATATGCACTAGCTTGGCTAGGTTCACTGCGCTCGCCTCACCACGTGTCGTTGCTGAGGAACGGGCTTGCTTTAGCTGAGGATAATGACTGTACCTGAGTTGCTGTGTTGTCATGATTTACACCAATCATAATACAAACAATTATTTTGGGTCTTCTGGGTATTTAAGGGTCATTGGGGTCTTTGGATCTTCAGGGTCTTTGGATCTTCAGAGTCTTTTTGGTCTTCTGGGTCTTCAAGGGTCTTTGAGGAATTTTGGGTCCTTGAGGTATTTAAGGGTCTTCTGGGTCTTTTGGATCTTTGGGGTATTTTTTTCCGTTTTCATTGTCTTTTGGGTCTTCTGGGTATTTATGGGTCATTGGGGTATTTGGATCTTCATGGTCTTTGGATCTTCAGGGTCTTTGGATCTTCAGGGTCTTTTGGGTATTTTGGGTCTTTGGGGTATTTTGGGTATTTTAGGTGTTCATGGTCTTTTGGGTATTTAAGGTTTTTTGGGGGTCTTTTGCGTCTTTGTAGTCTTTTGGGTCTTTCATGGTATTTGGTGTCTTTGGGGTCATTTGGGTCTTGGGGTCATTTGGGTCTTCAAGGGTCTTGGGGTCTTTTCAGTCTTTTGGGTCTTTATCGGTCTTTGGGGAATTTGGGGTCTTCAGTGTCTTTTGGGTTTTTGTGGTCTTTTGGGTATTTAAGAGTCTTCGGGGTCTTTTGGGTGTTTGGGGTCAATTGGGTTTTCAATGACTTTTCTGTCGTTTGGGTATTTAAGGTTTTTTGGGGGTCTTTTCAGTCTTTTGGGTCTTTCGGGTCCTTTGGGTCTTCAGCGTATTGTGGGGTTTTGGGGTTTGGGGTTTTGGGGTATTTTGGTGGTCTTCTGAGTCATTGGGGCTTTTGGGTCCTTTTTGTCATTTGGGACCTTGGGGTTGTTTGGGTCTTTTGGATCCTCGTGGTCTTTTGGGTCTTCAGGGTCTTTGGGGTCCTTTGGGTCTTTGGGGTATTTTGGGTCTTCAGAGTCCTTGGGGTCTTTGAGGTCTTAGTTAGCTTTTGTGCCTGTTACAGTCTTCAGGATATTTTGGGTCTTTGGGTATTTTGAGTGTTTGGGGTCTTTGGGGTCTTCTGGGTCCTTGAGGTATTTTGGGTCCTCAGAGTGTTTTCGGGTCTTTTAACCGGTGGACACACAGTCATGTTCAAAGATTGCCCCTTAACCCCCCCCCCCGCCCCCCCACTCATATCCCTCCGAAAGCACTACTCAAAGCCTTTGGAACCTAGCCTTATGAAGGGGGACAGACACACAAACACACACACATTGTGTTTTAGATGGTAGATCTCTGTGAGGTGGTTTAGGATGAGACACCCGAATTGCGTACGTACTAAATATGGAGATACTTTCCAAACCCTGCAATCCATCGAATAATCCGATTTTTCAATCCCTCATCAGAACCCTCGTAATTCCAATCGGGGAAAGATAACTCGGGGGTTTAATGATGAGAGTGTCCGCTACATATGAGGGGATGTCGGTGGATCAAAGCCTGGCCGAGTCATGCCAGAGACTTTAAAAATGGTTTGTGCTGCTTCCTCTGTTATCGTTCAGCATTTAAAAGGATGAGAAATACGGGGCCTTCAGGGGCATTGACAATTGTCGTCAGCTCACAACCCCCTCCCACTTCGCACGTTTCCGCCCCTCCCCTACCTCCTCCCCGACTCCCCATCCCCCGTACACCCCCTCTCACATTCCCACACCCCCTCTCACGCATTACCATACCCCTTCTCACACATTCCCACACCCCACATCACACATTCCCACACCCCCTTTCGCACATTCCCACACCCCCCTCTCGCACATTTCCGCACCCCCTCTCGCACATTCCCACACCCAACATCACACATTCCCACACCCCCTCTCGCACATTCCCACATTACACATTCCCACACCCCCTTTCGCACATTCCCACACCCCCCTCTCGCACATTCTCGCACCCCATCTCGCACATTCCCACACCCCATCTGCCACATTCCCGCACCCCATCTGGCACATTCCCGCACCCCATTTGGCACATTCCCGCACCCCCGCTCGCACATTCCCACACCCCCGCTCGCACATTCCCACACCCCCGCTCGCACATTCCCACACCCCCACTTGCACATTCCCACACCCCCTCTCGCCTGGTCCCACCACCCCATCATTTCAGTGAATTCATCAGTTTATTACCCCATGAGCAAAGTGCAAGGTAAGGTTAAGCAGTTGGTTCACTCTGTGTCTATGATCGGGGAGCAAACTTCATTTCAATTTTGATCACGACAACACAAATCGGAACATGAAACGGCAGATTAGCAGTAGTTACCCTGCGCTCGCGAACTTAGGTACAGTGCATTCAGAAAGTATTCAGACCCCTTCACTTTTTTCACATTTTGTTATGTTGCAGCCTTATGCTGAAATCGTTTAAATTCATTTTTTTCCCTCATCAATCTACACTCAATACCCCATAATGACAAAGAGAAAACAGGATTTCAGAAAGTTTTGCAAATTTATTATAAAGAAAAAACTATAGGAGCGCCTCCTCCTTTAGAATATTTTGATGATAATCATGACGTCATAGGTCATGTGTTACAGGCGCCATCTTGGAAAAACCGAAAAACGTTGCACCTCTGTATCTCCAAAACCGCTCTATGGAAATTTTTTTGAAACGCAGCTCATTGTAAATAACTCCATATGGGGAATAGGTGTTAATGATGATGTCATTGGTGCCATAATTATGACGTCATAATTCGACATGGACAACGCTTAGTCTGATCAGTTTGAAATATATCGAGCATGATCTATGCAACAATTATTTATAGATTATACATTTATGATGTTATCGCTCATGTGGTCTGGCAGCCATATTGGATCAAAAAAAAAAGAAACGTTCTAAAACAGAAGAGTTGGCTCACACCAAGTTGACTGCACAGTGTAAGTATTCTATGAATACCACCTCGTTTGACTCTGAAATTGGTTCGGAATCTTGTCCCGAGCGCACAGAGGAGTAAGATAATTGTTTTAGTCTGTCTGCCTGTCTGTCAGGAGGATGAAATTGAAAATCATTCCAAACATGAAACTTCTTGTTTTTGTGACGTCATAAAAAAAAACACAAGCACCAGGCACAAATAACGAATTCAACGTGTTAAATAAGGTGGTGTAAAAAATATCAATGGCGGTAAACTTCTGAAAATATTTTTTCTAGAGCCTTCAAAACATTTTATTTCAAATGAATTAAACACTAGAACACAAATCGCCTTTTTGACCTCCAGTTTTGAAAAACCTCCAGTTCAGCAGTACTTGGACAAAATATTACCCCATCTCGACCAATCAAATTTGATGAGCTCATGCTCTCAGCTTTGGGTAAATCAAGATTTGGACAAAATCCCGGCTCGTAGGAAACATAGATCGTGCTAGGAAAGGCAAAGAAAGATTTGAAAAGACGCATCGTATGTCCTTTTTGTCAAGACTGTGGGGAGTAAGGTGTTCTATGAACTCTCCAGTTTACTTATTATCACTTGCCGGCGGGAGGAAGGAGTGGTGCGAGAGTGCGCAGGACGTACAGGAGCATCATCAGGGAATGAGGTGTGTCAGCTGATGGATGAACAAACATTGAGAGCACATTCATTTGTCCACCTGCCCATCTCAACCAAAATCATGGGGGGTTTTTTTTGTTATTTTTTATGCACATTTTCCCAATATTTTTTAATTTTATGTGATGTTTAGTGCAGGGGAATTGTGGTGTCAGTTGTTGAAATGGAGAATGTATATACATCCGGTTTAGCACATTTGTATTCAGTTGTGGATGAAGAGTTCTGTTCTTTTGCAGGGAACCAAAGATGAACAAGTCTTTACCATCCAAGACAAAGAAAATCAGTTGTTGGAACCGTCCGAAGTAAATAATTTTATTTTCCTCCTCGTGACTTTTTAAACTTGTTTTAGGATGTATCTACCGCATCACATGTAGAAGAAACTGACTTTTCAATCTTTTTCAACCTAGGCAAAAGTTTACCACACATGATGAGAAGAACAAGTGTTGTGGTGACACTGCACCTGACGTGTGAGTAAGAGAAAATATCCCTTTGGAATGACCTGGCATGAAACGTGCTCGCAATAGAAATGGTATTCCTTTAAGGAAATTCAAACTCTCCCTGTCGTATCTCGATCACATTTTGCTCCTTAAATATTTTTCTGTACCATTGTTTGGAGGTTTCAGGGGCTGAGTGATTCCCCTGAGCTCTCTTTAACCTTGGGTTGACACGTCTCTTGTGAAGAGGTTGACAAAATTATCGCCGGTACCCTGAACAAATGACAAATTATTGCCAGTCAACAAAACGATTGGTCAACCGATCCGTGAAAACCTTGTGCCAACACCTGGTCCCACAGCCAGACTAAAAAATTAGGGAGAGGTATCTGAAGAAGAAGATGAAGTTTAAGGTTGTAAGAATGTCCATCGAGAAGTGCAAATGACAAGCGTCAGGAGGTACCTGATCTGAGGAGAGGGATGTGATACACGGAATACCACTTCAACCAGACATATCAAAATATTAATCTTCGTTTGCAAATATTTGATCCATAACAAAGGACCCAACGACTTCTTTGTGCAATATTATATCAGAATAATACCAATAATACTGTCAGCCAACACAAGGAACTTTGAGGAGGCCATTTCTCCCATAATGCCTGCTCTCAATGAACACCACATTAATTAAATTAATCAGTTCATTTACTTATCACTGAGAAGGTGTTGGGTGTTGGGGTGGTGTTGGAGTGTATGGAGATGAGGACATTGTGGAGGAGGGGCAGAAACATCACCAGGGGATGAACGAACATCTGTTACGGGTACATCGCCTGGTAACGGGTGGCCTCTCTCGGACTGCTTCCTGACGTAAGACCCTGAAGCCGACGAGTGGTGGACAACTCTGTGACCGGACGGGTTGCTAAGCAACCACGGACGCTATCAAAGATGATTAAAATCTGGCAGAGTCCCTGCGGCTAACTTTCAGTTTACTTTCCCGGTGACTAATTAGTTATGTCAGTTAGGGATTTTGCTCTCGGCTCCCACCTTTATCTTTTTATTACATACGGCTGAGCGAAACCGTAGGTGGGATGCCGGCTGGACTAGCAGAGCGAATCAGTGGGGCACAACCTCCCTTCTATTTATTGTACGCTCCGTCTAACCAATGTAAGAAAGAGGCAGTCGAGCAGGTTTGGAAACAACAAATCTTGCATTAAACAGGCAAACAGGCATTCACAAGAAAATGCAGTGTCACATCAGAAACAGTCCTATCCCTATCATTCAATGAAACCCCTAGTACAACAACAGGCATTTTAAGGCCATTTTCCCTGCTATAGCAGGGATTAGCCTTGCAGACCCCATGACAATCTTCTCCATTTTGCCCTATTTTCTAAATCTCCCCTTGTTAACCCCCTTGCCCGCACGTCTTATTCCACCACCTTTAGCCAAGTCTTTCTCGGTCTTCCCCGTCGTCGACTTCTGCATTAATTTCCATGACTCTTCTCACCCAGTCACTTTCATCCTTCCTCAACACATGACCAAACCATTTCAACCTGTTTCTCTTCACAGCATCCATCACAGGCTCTATTCCAATCATCTTTCGCAATTCATCATTTGTCTTCTTCTCTCTCAACGATAGTCCGCACATCCACCGACCCATTCGCATTTCCACCCTTTCCAGCCTTCGTTACTGCTCTACATTCATTACCCATGTCTCACTCCCATAAATCATAACACTTCTCACGCATGCAGCATACACCTTTCCCTTCAGCTTCAACAACAGTCCCCTCCCTGCCACACAGTTCCCGAAACTTCTTCCATGCACATCTCACTCTAGCAACCGTCGCCGAGTCTGAGTACAACCGGCTTCAAACAAAATACAGTTAGGCGCCACGTTCATCCAGGGAGATTAGAAAGAAAAGGGGACATACTGTAAAGGAAGAAGTCAGGGGTGTGTTGGTGACCCCTTCCTCACCCTCATGTAAACAGGCTTGGCCCCATAGGGCTCAACGAGGTGTTGATGCAGGTGGATGTGTGGTGCAAGTGAGAGGTGTGCTGTCGTGGAGTGTATTGTGTGGTGCTTAGCTCTAAAAATAAATGTTGGAGGTCTTGTGTCTGGAAGGTTGTGGGGCATTAATAAACGATGTGTCTATCCAAGATAAACGATCTATCCAAGATGCTGCCAAACCACGTGACCTACGAAATCAGCATTTTAAAACTATATGCAACAATGGTGATAGGTGATATTTATAAAATTTCGCATCGATAGGGTAAGCGATTTCAGAGATATAATTATTTAATATTTTCCTTCAATCCAATATGGCTGCCACACCATGTGACCAATGATGTTTTCTTGATCATCCTTTAATCGCAATGCCTAGTCAATGACACACATAAAATTTTGAGTCAATTGATTTGGTGGTTTGGGAGATGTTGTTTTTTTAAAGGTTTTAGGTTAAATTCAATATGGCTGCCAAACCATGTGACCTATGATGTCACAAATTTAATATTTCAATAAAAATGGGTCACAGATCTTGCACATGCAATTTCAGATTTATAGGATAAGGAATTCAATTATAACATTTTTGGTTGGGATACCACTTCACCAATGATAACATCATTATCATGCTTTTGTTCTCCATTGGGAGTACTTGGCAATGTGCCAGGTGTCAAATTTTTCCATTCAGCGGTTTCTAGGAAATAGTTTTTAAAATACTTGCGTTTAATCGAGGATGGCTGCCATACCACGTGACCTATGACGTAACAATTATCATAAAAAAAAAAATTCTGCATGGGTGCCACTCCTACCCTCAAAGTTTCGTCTCAATCGGGCACGTGGTTGCTGAGAAAAACAAGGTTTAGGTTAGCCCGTACGGATGGATGGACGGACAACCCGAAAACATAATGCCTCCGGCCACCTTCAAGGGCAGAGGCATTAAAAAACTATTTTCCCAAAACAAGGCTGAAAGCCACTACATGGAAAGAGCTACAAGGAAAAAGAAAAGGAAAAACAGGCAAAACCTTCATCTAGTCCTGAAACGAGGAAACCTCTTCACAGGACCACTGTGCAGGAGGGGGTATCTAGGCTAGAGTCCCTTTATACAGAGAGTTACGACAACTGAGAATACGCCGCCATTTTGGGGCCAATTGTGCGGAACCACTGAACCGGCACATGCACAGTGCACTATGAGCTATGTGTGTATAATGCAATGCACCACTGCACAAACACGGGGCGGGTTAGGGAGTACGGTGAATGTTTTTATTTATTTATTTTATTGTATCGAGATGTCGGTCTATGAGTATTAGCTCCATTATGTTCCAGATTGCCTATAATGGGATATTAGTTTGTCTGAAAAAATGAGCGGATGATGAGAAGTGACAAAATGGGTGATTTCTGAATCCTCATTGTCGCGATGTTGGCAATAATAATTTGGGTTACTCACGATGCCTGGAGAGAATTTGAACATACTATGTGACAAGGTAGTCTTGTAACCTAAAATAATCTTTAACCTCTTCGATTAAGAGGATAGGAAAAGCGGGGTGGGGGGGGGGGGGGGGGGCATTAAAACACACGTGTGTTTTGTCTGAAAGAAATGAATTTAATGTAAACATTATCAAACTGTAACAAATTTAATGCGTTTTCAGAGCCAATAAACTCAAACATACACACAAACATCAACACATTAAAACACACATGCACACACACACACACACACACACACACACACACACACACACACACACACACACACACACACACACAGGCTCTCGGTCAATGCACACATACTGTAAATTAACCTTTTCAGCTTTCTTTTCATCAGTTAACCGCATTCAGCAACAGATCCAGGTACAATCAGAATAAATGAAACATAGTCCAGCTGTCAAAATTGCAATATGTGATGATTTTTTTTTTTACCATTTATCTCGACCATTTTGAAGAACGATACAAATTAGAGGTCTTGTGAGGGTTGAGACCCCAATATGAATAGCAACTTCCTGCTTTTTATCTTTACAATCATTAAAACTTTCATTGCATTATGTGGAATTTTTTGATAACTTTTGTGTTCCCCTGAAAAAAAAAAATGGCAACACCAAACACAGGGTAAGTGGATATGCTACATGGGCAAGCTATTTGTTAAGATGCATGCACGAATACACAATAAGAGATGCATGCACGAATACACAATAAAATATGCATGCACGAATACACAATAAAAGATGCATGCACGAATACACAATAAAAGATGCATGCACGAATACACAATAAAAGATGCATGCACGAATACACAATAAAATATGCATGCACGAATACACAATAAAATATGCATGCACGAATACACAATAAGAGATGCATGCACGAATACACAATAAGAGATGCATGCACGAATACACAATAAGAGATGCATGCACGAATACACAATAAGAGATGCATGCACGAATACACAATAAAAGATGCATGCACGAATACACAATAAAAGATGCATGCACGAATACACAATAAGAGATGCATGCACGAATACACAATAAAATATGCATGCACGAATACACAATAAAATATGCATGCACGAATACACAATAAGAGATGCATGCACGAATACACAATAAGAGATGCATGCACGAATACACAATAAGAGATGCATGCACGAATACACAATAAGAGATGCATGCACGAATACACAATAAGAGATGCATGCACGAATACACAATAAAAGATGCATGCACGAATACACAATAAGAGATGCATGCACGAATACACAATAAGAGATGCATGCACGAATACACAATAAAAGATGCATGCACGAATACACAATAAGAGATGCATGCACGAATACACAATAAAAGATGCATGCACGAATACACAATAAGAGATGCATGCACGAATACACAATAACAGATGCATGCACGAATACACAATAAGAGATGCATGCACGAATACACAATAATGCCAAACAGAGACTTCTTCTTTTTGTCCAGCCCTGTTGAATTTACAACATAACCATTCATAACCATTCTCTAGAAATGATTCCTAATACTCGCTATATATCAAACTGTTGGCATATTGTGAACTGAACGTTCTTTTTCTAAATACAAATATAGAAAATACAGTACAATGTACAATTGTACATACAGTACAATGTACCGTCAAGCAAAGTATCCAATGTTTCCAAACAAAAAAATTAACGGTTTTCACTATGATACAATGACGGCTATTGACTGCTTGTTGCGGGAATTACTTGTAGTCTCTATAAGGTGAAAGTTAAATAATTCACTTTACTTTCTGAACGGGACTGAACAGTAACTTGACCTACCTCGCAAAGCTTTGAAGACGAAGCCTCCAGCCCACACGGCTCACTTTATTCTCCCATATTTTACGTCGATTGGGATCTGAAGGGAATCTGTACATCTTGAAACCCTCGTCATGTCTATTTGTGCGTCCAAATGCACAACGACCCGGCATTTTCAGTGAACTAAGGCTTCCGTAGGTAGTCGAATCGATTGTACTTGCATAACACGCGCGAACGCGAGAAGTTAAGCGAACGCGAATTTGGCTCCAAAATGGCTCCCTGAGTCACGTGACAGTATTTTTCCGGATCGTCATGTCGTTACTCTCTGTATAAAGGGACTCTAATCTAGGCCAGTGGAAAAATTAATTTTCCTACCCCCATTGGGTGTATTTCAAAAGACCCCATATCCGTTCTGGAAGGCTGTTGGCTACTGAAGGGAGCTCATCGACCCTTTCTCAGGTGTTGTTTTTCATCTTCGTTGTTTTTAGTTCATGTTTAACTCATGCGTTATCTATCTATAATTCCAGTAATCTCTGTCTGTACGTCTGTACGTCTGTATGTCTGTGACCGCTGTTTCTCGACAACCACGGGTCCGATATACTTTTAACTTGCCAGGTATATTGCTGGGGACCCGAGGATGTGCCTTTTCAAGGTTTCATATTAATCGGACAATTACTTACCGAGCTATGTCCAAAAAACGATTCAACCAATCAGAGAGCAGCGAACGATCGCGTGTGCCGAACGTGGCGGGCACACTCTGCCTCGGATGGCACATTTGAGAGCGTATTCATTTATTTCACGTTTGCAAACTATTTTGGCGTTAAACTATGTTTTACAACTAATAAAAACGAATTTGCGATTCATTCGCTTTCCTGCGCGTTTGTGCACGCGATGGCGATTTCTTTACCAAACTCCGGAAGCCGTTCGCTTTGGACCAAACCATTGCATGTAAATAGAGGGGGGGGGGGATTGTCACCACTCGCAAGCCGTTCGCTTTGGACCAAACCATTTCATGTAAATAGAGGGGGGGGATATAATTTTAGATATAGATATAGTACGGGCATGCCCTAGTCTATCTATAATTCCAGTAATCTCTGTCTGTCTGTCTGTACGTCTGTACGTTTGTCTGTGACCGCTGTTTCTCGACAACCACGGGTCCGATATACTTTTAACTTGCCAGGTATATTGCTGGGGACCCGAGGATGTGCCTTTTCAAGGTTTCATATTAATCGGACAATTACTTACCGAGCTATGTCCAAAAAACGATTCAACCAATCAGAGAGCAGCGAACGATCGCGTGTGCCGAACGTGGCGGGCACACTCTGCCTCGGATGGCACATTTGAGAGCGTATTCATTTATTTCACGTTTGCAAACTATGTTGGCGTTAAACTATGTTTTACAACTAATAAAAACGAATTTGCGATTCATTCGCTTTCCTGCGCGTTTGTGCACGCGATGGCGATTTCTTTACCAAACTCCGGAAGCCGTTCGCTTTGGACCAAACCATTTCATGTAAATAGAGGGGGGGGATTGTCACCACTCGCAAGCCGTTCGCTTTGGACCAAACCATTTCATGTAAATAGAGGGGGGGGATATAATTTTAGATATAGATATAGTACGGGCATGCCCTAGTACTTAGTAATTCACAATAATTCATGATTAAATCTCTCTCTCTCCCTCCAGACTCTCTCCATGCCCCACACCTCTCTACCTCTCTCTCTCTCTCCCCCACCCCTCTCTTCCTCTCTCTCTCCATGCCCCACACCTCTCTGCCTCTCTCTCTCCCCCACCCCTCTCTGCCTCTCTCTCTCCCCCACACCTCTCTGCCTCTCTCTCTCTCCCCTGCCTCTCTCGCTCTCCCCCACCCCTCTCTGCCTCTCTCTCTCTCCCCCCCCCACCCCTCTCTGCCTCTCTCTCTCTCTCTCCCCCACCCCTCTCTCTCCCTCTCCCCCACCCTTCTCTGCCTCTCTCTCCCCCACCCCTCTCTGCCTGCCTCTCTCTCTCTCCCCCACACCTCTCTGCCTCTCTCTCTCTCCCCTGCCTCTCTCGCTCTCCCCCACCCCTCTCTGCCTCTCTCGCTCTCCCCCACCCCTTTCTGCCTCTCTCTCTCTTTCCCCCCCCCCACCCCTCTCTGCCTCTCTCTCTCTCTCTCCCCCACCCCTCTCTCTCCCTCTCCCCCACCCCTCTCTGCCACTCTCTCCCCCACCCCTCTCTGCTTGCCTCTCTCTCTCTCTCTCCCCCACACCTCTCTTCCTCTTTCTCCCCCACCCCTCTCTGCCTCTCTCTCTCCCCCACCCCTCTCTGCCTGCCTCTCTCTCTCTCTCTCTCTCTTCCCCACCCCTCTCTGCCTGCCTCTCTCTCTCTCTCTCTCATCCCCACCCCTCTCTGCCTCTCTTTCTCCCCCACACCTCTCTGCCTCTCTCTCCCCCCCACACCTCTCTGCCTCTTTCTCCCCCACCCCTCTCTGCCTCCCTTTCTCCCCCACACCTCTCTGCCTCACTTTCTCCCCCACACCTCTCTGCCTCTCTTTCTCCCCCACACCTCTCTGCCTCTCTCTCTCCATGCCCCACACCTCTCTGCCTCTCTCTCTCCATGCCCCACACCTCTCTGCCTCTCTCTCTCCATGCCCCACACCTCTCTGCCTCTCTCTCTCTCCCCACCCCTCTCTGCTTCTCTTTCTCCCCCACCCCTCTCTGCCTCTCTCTCTCCATGCCCCACACCTCTCCACCTCTCTCTCTCCATGCCTCACACCTCTCTGCCTCTCTCTCTCTCCCCCACCCCCCTCTCTCTCTCTCTCTCTCTCTCCACCCACCCTCTCTCTCTTCCACACATATCAAGCCAATTAAGCCTTTGTACCCCCTGTGTGAAGCGGGGCCATCGCCGTGAAATATAAAACACACAGGAAATGGTACATTGTGCTGAGGCGCGGCGGTGATGGTCACCGTTAACCCTCGTCCAGGCAAAGATCCCCGGAGGGTTAAACAGCACGGTGAGGTCTGCATGGCAGTGTATGTTGCTCTAGTGGGGTGTGGTTGCCTTCGTGAGGATGGTCACCCTAGAGGTAGAGATCTAACCAGTGATATTCATTTTGAGGCCACTCTGGTTAGACCTTTGTGATTATTATCTGTTGTTCCTCCTCGTTTATAATATTTAATTTGGCGCAGTGTACTTTATTCTTCCAAAACGAAACCCCAAGAGTGTATTTGGAAGTGACATCATAATTTTGTTGCATAATGTGGCAATTGAGTGGTCATTATATGTAAATTATCTATCTATAATTCCAGTAATCTCTGTCTGTCTGTACGTTTGTCTGTGACCGCTGTTTCTCGACAACCACGGGTCCGATATACTTTTAACTTGCCAGGTATATTGCTGGGGACCCGAGGATGTGCCTTTTCAAGGTTTCATATTAATCGGACAATTACTTACCGAGCTATGTCCAAAAAACGATTCAACCAATCAGAGAGCAGCGAACGATCGCGTGTGCCGAACGTGGCGGGCACACTCTGCCTCGGATGGCACATTTGAGAGCGTATTCATTTATTTCACGTTTGCAAACTATGTTGGCGTTAAACTATGTTTTACAACTAATAAAAACGAATTTGCGATTCATTCGCTTTCCTGCGCGTTTGTGCACGCGATGGCGATTTCTTTACCAAACTCCGGAAGCCGTTCGCTTTGGACCAAACCATTGCATGTAAATAGAGGGGGGGGGGATTGTCACCACTCGCAAGCCGTTCGCTTTGGACCAAACCATTTCATGTAAATAGAGGGGGGGGGGATATAATTTTAGATATAGATATAGTACGGGCATGCCCTAGTGCTGTATAATGATGTTTATTGTTGGTATTTTGTAGTGGCATAAATGTTTCCTCTTCAGGAGAATGGACTTTTAAAAATGCGTACAATACATTATTTAATGAAGGTCTTCATTCAGAGGAAATGCCTCTCTCTCTCTCTCTCTCTCTCTCTCTCTCTCTCTCTCTCTCTCTCTCTCTCTCCCCCACCCCTCTCTCTCTCTCCATGCCCCACATTTCTCTGCCTCTCTCTCTCCCCCACCCCTCTCTGCCTCTCTCTCTCTCCATGCCCCACATCTCTCTGCCTCTCTCTCTCCCCACCCCTCTCTGCCTCTCTCTCTCTCTCCATGCCCCACATTTCTCTGCCTCTCTCTCTCCCCCACCCCTCTCTGCCTCTCTCTCTCTCCATGCCCCACATCTCTCTGCCTCTCTCTCTCCCCACCCCTCTCTGCCTCTCTCTCTCCATGCCCCACATTTCTCTGCCTCTCTCTCTCTCCCCCACCCCTCTCTGCCTCTCTCTCTCTCTCCATGCCCCACATTTCTCTGCCTCTCTCTCTCTCCCCTACCCCTCTCTGCCTCTCTCTCTCTCTCTCTCTCTCTCCATGCCCCACATCTCTCTGCCTCTCTTTCTCCCCCACCCCTCTTGGCCTCTCTCTCTCTCTCCCCCACCCCTCTCTGCCTCTCTTTTTCCCCCACCCCTCTCTGCCTCTCTTTCTCCCCCACCCCTCTCTGCCTCTCTTTCTCCCCCACCCCTCTCTGCCTCCCTCTCTCTCTCCCCCACCCCTCTCTGCCTCTCTCTCTCTCTCTCTCTCTCTCTCTCTCTCTCTCCCCCACCCCTCTCTGCCTCTCTCTCTCTCCCCCACCTCCCATCTCTGTCTCTCCTCCCTTCCTCTTCAGAGGAAGAAATATACAGAGATGGACAAACAAGGGATGCAGGTAACGATGAAAGGTAGAGGAGCATGCAAAATTTTTGGAGTTGTGGGGATTGTTTCAGAGGTGTGAAATAGATCTTGACGAGGCCTTTCTCGGAATAGCAGATCTCGGCAGAGCAGAAATCTCGGCAGAGCAGGATTTTAGGACCTGTAGACCGATGCTGTCTGGTCCAGTTGCAGAATCAGAGTCGAGGTT
This sequence comes from Myxine glutinosa, assembly GCF_964187855.1. NCBI lineage: Eukaryota > Metazoa > Chordata > Myxini > Myxiniformes > Myxinidae > Myxine > Myxine glutinosa. Next base: position 73,608,025 of record NC_136261.1, on the reverse strand, counting down.
TGACAGAAACTTCTCCACATAGTCCCGGAGCAGCTGCGTACGACTAAGTAAGGTGGGTACAGGGAGAGATGGGTTTGGGACACAATATTTTGAGGCAAGCATAGAATTGATGCGTTTCTGCTTTTTCATGTGCAGAGTCGGCTATGTCGCCGTTTGAGTTGAGGAAGGGGATGGAAGGGGAACAAACGCTAGAAACAGATTTGACCATACACCACCAGGATTTGGAGGAGGGAGACAAGTTTGAGAGTTCAGTCCTAGCTTGTTTCCTGGCTCTCCTGAGGGGAGACACACACTTGTTCTGAGCTTTGTGAAAGGAAATGAGATTGCCTTCTGTTGGATTTGCCTTCTGTTACGGATTTGTCACTTCCGTTGTTGTGGTTTTCATCCACTGTAAACATTTTTGATTCCATGTACTATTATTGTTGTCGCTTAAGGGAAATAGATATTACTATTTTCAAAAGGTAAAAAAGTTAATGTTTTAAATGAAACCGGAACCGGACGACGACGAAGAGGAAGGAGAGGAAGAGAAGGCGGAGCGAGTGAGTCGGAGAAGAAGCCTAGCTGCTTCGAGGTCTGGAGCGAACGATTGGCGAACGAGAGTCACGAGTGAACTTTGGGTTTCCCAGGAAAGGGATTCCTGCGACAGAGTTGTTATCGCTGTGACAGATCAACCTGCGTGTCAGGTTTTGCAGTTGATTCCGAGGAGAATCATCGTAGTGCCGTTACGCCTCGAGGAGGGGCCGTCGGCCATTTTGACTCGCGCGCTTTGCGCTTCGCTCAAGGTTTTTCACTTCACCTTAACCATTGTCACCGCATTCAGACGTGAATCTGGTGTGTGTGTGTGTGTAACGTGGCTTTTGAGTGGGGAAATCTGCGGTTCGCCGGTTGGGAGCCGTGGAACATCCATACCCGAGGATGTGATTTCCCAGTTGCCTTGAGGGCACCTTTGTGCAGCTTTGGCCGCGTGACTGTGACTGTCATCCGAACGGTATTCTGATCTCGATTAGACATCGTTCTGACGATCGCTGGAGCGGATCGACTTTGGCTTGATGCCGGAATAGAGACATTGGGGAATGTTCTTCTTTTCACTCACTTGGAGCACAGTGAGTTATATTGTACGAACCTGATGGTACCATCATAGGAAATATATATTGGTTGTACAATTGATTACTATTGTTGTACTGTTATTCTTGTGTGATCTTGATACAATACTTGTTTGTTGGTAACAATTGGTGTGGTTTCACCATTGATCTTTGACATACAGAATAACACATCTTTCTGCCGTGACTCCTCTCGGGGCTCGGAGGTACACCGTGACCGGGGTTTGGGGAGGAGCACGTAACAGAAATTGGGGGCTCGTCCGGGATTAAATTGCCCAGCACTCTTCCGGGATAGAATACCTTAACATTCCCAAAATTCCCAAATTTGGAATTTTTCTAACATTCCAAAATTTAAAAAAAAAAAAATTGAAATATTTTGTGTGAGGGTTAACAGATGTTCACTGATAGTCACCATGGTGTTTGACGCAGAAAAGTTTGCGGCGTCCCCTAATGAGGCACAGTTCCAAGCGTTAAAAAGATCGGAACTCTTGATATTGGCCAAACATTTTAACTTGGAGGTCCGAGTTAATATGAAGAAAGCAGAGATGCAGACATTGGTGGTAGAATCTCTGGTGGGACAAGGAACATGGAAAGAGGTAGCCTTGGATTGGTTACCAGAGGAAAAAAAAAATGTGGAGCTCCGGAAAATGGAGATGCAACTGCAGATCCAGGAAAGGTTAAAAGCAGAGGAAAGGAAAGCAGAAAAGAAAAGAGCAGGACAGGAACGAGAACTCGAGGAGAGAAGAGCAGAGGAAAGGAGAGCTGAAGAAGAAAGAAGAGCAGAGGTAAGAGCAGAGGAAAGGAGAGCCGAAAGGGAGTTAAAGTAACGTGGCATGGAGTGTCAGAAGGAACTTAAACTCAGGGAGCTGGAATTAATGGGAGAACGGAGAGAAGTAGTATCCATGCCGGCTAGTTCGACAACTAGTCAGAACACTTGGGATGTTGGTCGGCATGTGAGGCTGGATCCACCCTTCAATGAAAAGGAGGTAGCCAAGTTTTTTTTTACACTTTGAGAAAGTGGCTCAAATGCTAAAATGGCCTGTGGGGTCCTGGACTATGTTAGTGCAAAGTGTTTTGGTGGGAAAAGCTCAAGATATCTATTCGGCTTTACCGATTGACCAATGTGCAGATTATGAGAAAGTGAAGAAAGCCATTCTCAAAGCCTATGAAATGGTCCCTGAAGCTTACCGGCAAAAATTCAGTAATGCCAGGAAGAGGGAGAGTGAGACCCATGTGGAGTTTGCCAGAATGAAGGAAACCATGTTTGATCGGTGGTGTGACTCGAAGGGGATTTGGGAAGACTTCAACCTGTTGCGACAATTGATCTTGGTGGAGGAATTCAAACAGTGTGTCCACGCGGTCATTAAAGTACATCTGGATGAAAAGAAAGTACCAGAGTTGTATGAGGCAGCAACCGTGGCAGATGACTATGCCTTGACACACAGGATGGGGTTCCACAAGCCTAACCTCCCACCTAGAGTTAGCCAGGGGAGTTATGGTAAATCAAGGGCGGAGAACAAATATTCATGGAGGCGGCCTAGAGATGACTATGGGGACAAATCTGATACCGCGCATTTTATGGATCAGAAGACTACAGTTCCAAGACAGACTTGTCTTCCGGGGGGGCCCGAGGCAGACCACGAGTTTTTCCTCCGGGCCTACTTGCGCTTTTTGCAAGAAACCTGGGCATTTGATGTCCCAATGTTACGCCCTGAAAAGGAAAAATCAGGAGCGGAGTCAGACTAGTACAACTCCGAATGCATTGGCAAATGCGAGAAATCGTCCTTGGAGGACAGTGCCTTGTGAAGGTTCCCATGCCAAAGTTACGGCATCACAGAACGACCTTGTTCAAGCGGGTTACAAACCTTTTATTTCAGAGGAGTTTGTGTCACTGGATGGAGACTTAACGAACCAGAGACCTGTTAGGGTATTGAGGGACACAGGAGCACATCAATCTTTGATGCTTGAGGGCATTTTGCCATTGTCAGAGAAGACAGCAACTGGTGTTAGTGTTCTTTTACAGGGGGTTGATGGCTATGTTAAAGCTCCACTTCATGTCATCCATTTGAAGTCTGATTTGGTGTCAGGACCGGTCACCGTAGGTTTACAAGCCACTCATCCTGTAGAGGGAATCTCTTTTGTTGTCGGGAATGATTTGGCCAGTGGTCAAGTTTCTGATAATCCGATGTTTGTTGAAAAGCCTAGTATGGAAAATAACACCGCACAGTTAGAGCTGGAGATTCCGGGTATCTTCTCACAGTATTAGAAAAGCCTATTCTCACATCGCCCGTCTCCGTCCATCCCTCTCCTCCACAGCTGCAGAAACCCTCATCCACGCCTTCATCACCTCCCGTCTGGACTACTGCAATAGCCTCCTCTATGGTTCACCCTCAACAATCACCAATAAACTCCAATACATTCAGAACTCCGCTGCCCGTCTACTCACCCATTCCCGGACCCGTGACCACATCACCCCCGTCCTTTACAAGCTTCACTGGCTCCCCATCTCCCAGAGAATCCAGTACAAAATCCTCCTCTTGACCTACAAAGCCCTCCATAACCTGGCCCCATCCTACCTGGCTGACCTCTCCAGACACACTCCCACCCGCAACCTCCGCTCTGCTGGTACCAACCTTCTGACCCCCCAACCCCCCATCCGGACCAAATTCAAATCCTGGGGGGACAGGGCCTTCTCCATCGCTACTCCCACCCTCTGGAACTCGCTACCTCACACCATCAGAGACTCCTCCTCACTCACCACATTCAAAACATCACTAAAGACCCACCTGTTCAGCACTGCATTCAACATTCAACCCACAGCATTTAACCCCTGACTATCACTTCTCCTTCTCCCTCCTTTTGCTTTAAATATTTCCCTATTGATTCTTGTCTTTTTGCAATTGTTGTTTTCATGTTTTGTTATGCATTATGTTTTGCACTCTGTCAAAGCGCCTTTGGGCTTCTTGTAAAGCGCTATACAAAATAAATGAATTATTATTATTATTGTTATCTTTCCATCCTGTGCCGCGACTCGTGCTGTGGGTAGGAAGCGCTCTGAAGAGAAGGAGAAGGTACTGACGCGAGAAGGTACTGACGAGAAGGTACTGACGTCACGCTTTGCACAGGCACTTCTTGTCGAGTACCCTGAAACTAAGTGTCAGCACACACAAGTCATGGATGGAGGCAATGTTTGCAAGCTCTTTGTAGGTGAACTGAACTTTGACACAAGTGAAGATGTTCTGGACTCTATCTTTGGCAAATATGGACCACATTTGGAAGTGCTGCTGATAAAAGACAGGGAGACGCAAAAGTCGAGAGGGTTTGGCTTTGTCACGTTTGAAAACACAAAGGACGCCAAAGATGCAGGAAAGGATTTGGATGATCGGACCATAAAAGTGGAGAAGGCAGGCCATGGGCGTCGTGGGGGCTACAGGGGAGGAAAACGTGGAGGTAGTTTCAGGGGTGGCTGTGGCTCCCGGGGTGGGAGTATTAATTTTGGTGGCGGCCGCAGTCGTGATTACTACGGAGGCTCCCAGCAGCAGCAGCAGCAGCGCAGTTTTGGCAACACTCGATGGGATGACTATTACGGTGGTAGCCGAGATGGGGACCGCTACTCACGTGACTACAGCACCCGACTCAACAACCGTGATTATGATTTTTATGATCAAGAGAAGAGTTGGAAGCACTGAGTGCTCAGGAGCAGCCGAGCCAAGATTCCCACACGGATTAACCCATGAACTCCACGTTCCTAAATGCGTCCATGCAGTGAATACTTCCAGGCCTCACCACCCAACCACCATGAAACCTGGCTCTCAGCTCAGTCTCCTTCAAAAAGTGCTATAGATTTGCTTTGCTTTGGATTTTTGATCACAACCCCATAACCTTCATTCAAAAAATGAAAAATAAAAACCAGAGGTTGATGAGATGGAGTTTGGCTTTGCAGGAGTTCAACTTGGAAATTGAGCATGTAAAGGGCAGGGACAATGTCGTTGCTGATGCTTTGTCCAGAATGAACCAACTTTGGAAATTTCTGCCGGTTGTTTGGAAGTTTTGTTGCTTTATTTTGGGGAATATTAATTATTGTTGCTCACGTGAATTGATAATTTGGGTGTGAGTTTTACTTTTGTTTGTTAAAAGAATTTTTGCCTGCAAAGAAAGTTTTCACTATGTTCAAACTTTCTTTCTTGAGGGGGGTTAGTGTTACGGATTCGTCACTTCCGTTGTGGTTTTCATCCACTGTAAACATTTTTGATTCCATGTACTATTATTGTTGTCATTTGAGGGTAATAGATATTACTATTTTCAAAAGGTAAAAAAGTTAATGTTTTATATGAAACCGGAACCGGACGACGACGAAGAGGAAGGAGAGGAAGAGAAGGAGGAGCGAGTGAGTCGGAGAAGAAGCCTAGCTGCTTCGAGGTCTGGAGCGAACGATTGGCGAACGAGTCACGAGTGAACTTTGGGTTTCCCAGGAAAGGGATTCCTGCGACAGAGTTGTTATCGCTGTGACAGATCAACCTGCGTGTCAGATTTTGCTGTTGATTCCGAGGAGAATCATTGTCGTGCCGTTACGCATCGAGAACGGGCCGTCGGCCATTTTGACTCGCGTGCTTTGCGCTTCGCTCAAGGTATTTCACTTCGGCTTCACCATTGTCACCACATTCAGACGTGAATCTGGTGTGTGTGTGTGTAACGTGGCTTTTGAGTGGGAAATCTGCGGTTCGCCGGTTGGGAGCCGTGGAGCATCCATACCCGAGGGTGTGATTTCCCAGTCGCCTTGAGGGCACCTTTGCGCAGCTTTGGCCGCGTGACTGTGACTGTCATCCGAATGGGATTCTGATCTCGATTAGACATCGTTCTGACGATCGCTGGAGCGGATCGACTTTGGCTTGATGCCAGAATAGACATTGGGGAATGTTCTGCTTTTCGCTCACTTGGAGCACAGTGAGTTATATTGTACGAACCTGATGGTACCATCATAGGAAATATATTGTTACGGGACCGCGGCGAGGATGTTGTTTGCCGAGCGGATGGCCGCCGCGCCCGAACAGTTACCCCGACTAACCCGATTCCTGAATGTTGGCCGAATCGCGCCACAGATATTCAATGGGGAAAAGACTAAAACGAAGGATGTAAAGAAGAAAGAAAGACAAAGGGTAAGGAATACAAATATAATTTATTTACTATTTACACAATTGAAAGAAACCAAGGAAGAAGGAAGGATAAGAAAATAAAATACAGAAGAGGAAAGGTGACACAGTGAAATTCTAGCTTATCTATTACTGTCTTAATTAACCCAGGGACAGAACAAACAAAGACGGACTCACACGAATGGGGAATGGAGGCAGGAATGATTGGCTGGACCGGGAGGAAGGTTCAGCTCGGACCACAAGCTGGAAGGCTTGGCAGGGCGCACAGCAAGCCGGGCCTCGTCAGGCTGGGAGCGAGCAGGGTGACGTCGTGCACTTCTCTCAAGGCTTCCCCCGCGCACTTGTGTTAAAGGCTTCCCCCGCGCTTCTGTCGCACTTGTCTCAAGGCTTCCGCGCGCTTCTCTTCCCTCCTCGCGCACTTCTCCTAAAACGGCTTCTGCGCGCGCTCTTTATAACGCCGCGGGCAAATCAAGCCGCCGGCCTCTAGAACACGTCCATCGGTGAGATCGCCCCGGCCCTCATGATTTGAACCCGTCACGCCAGACCCCCCACCAGCAGCGTTGGCTCCACCAAGCAGCTCCGACCAGTTACCCCGCGCACACGACAGGATCGGTGGCATCGGCGGCCGTCGAGGTCCAGCCCGACGTCCCGTGCGGGATCAAGCTCCAGCCAGCTCCGTGCCTGCCTCCCCCTCCAGCCACCCACCTCCTGTCATTCCTGCCTGCAATTTCCCCATTCGTGTACATGAGTTTGTTCTGTTTGTTTTGTCCCTGGGGATTTAGTTAAGCCTGTTTAGATAAGCTAGGAATTTTCACTGTGTCTCTAATATCTTCTGTATATTATTTTCTTATCTTTCCTTCTCCTTGGTTATTTTGAGCCTGTAAATAGTAAATAAATTTAGTAGTATTTGCCAACCTTTTCGTCTCCTCCTTCTTCTTCACATCCGTGTCGCTTTTGTCTACTTTTGGGTCCGGCATCTACTTTTCCGGCATCTACTTTTGGGTCCTGGGCATCTACTTATGGTTCCTTAGCATCTACTTTTGGGTGTTCAGCGTTGTCTTTTGGTCCTCAACAGCTTGGGGTCATAGAGTCTCTTCAAGAGTAGGCCATTGGGTGCTGGTACCCTTGGCGGGTAAAGTCCCTGCTCACAGTTAGCTGTATAATCGGTATACCACTTCACTCAGGTGGATAGTCAAGTGAAAATCGCATGACTGGTACCCACCAAGTTAGGTCGTGCCTAAGTCGACGTAGGTGCGAATATACCTGGAACGAGTCATGTCGGTCTCCCATCTTGTCCACCCAGGACGCATCGTTCATCCGCACAGTCCACCTCCCCAACCACCAGATTTTCTCACCCCAGCCCCACCAACCACGCTCCTTTGTGATGCGTTCAAAGGAGGCCAGCTAATTACACAAACGGAACGAGCGGGATGCAAACACTCTGCTAATCTGCCAGCGAGCTCCATTGCTACCCCTCCACGTGCAAAGCGCCAGCCCCACCGCGGCCATTCTGCGAAACCTCAAATGGCGCCCTTTATCCTGTCAAGGCTCAAACGCACACAAAGGGCCTTCCCCATTACAATTCGCCAACGATAACGAGGCACTGAAAGAGCGACGCGTCCAAACACCGAGCCATTCACCCCCGGAATGTTGCGGGTAACGCAAAATCGTAAGAAATTCACAGTAACGCGGATGCTGAGACTCGCTGAGAATATGACCTTCCTTTGCGATCTCTGCTCCGCTTATTTGGCTCTTCCTGGTGTCCTGGTGCTTCCCGGACATGGTGTTGCATCAACGAGCCCACTATCCTTGTAAGGGGGGGGGGGGGGGGGGGGATACGCTCCACAATGATGTCTCGAAAAGAGCAGGCCATTGTGGTCAACGCCCTTGGCCAAATTCCCCACTTCCTGAACCAGAGGCTTTGGGAAGAATTGCGCCAATTCCATGCACTTTACGGATCGCCATCCTCGTGAAGCATATCAGGAACGTAGGTTTGACAAGGTGTGCTCACCCGAAGTTGGGGAGAATAAAGGGGGTTATAGCGTCTCTTGAAGAGTAGGCCATTGGGTGCTGGTTGCCTTGGAGGGTAAAGTCCCTGCTCACAATTACCTGTATAATCGGTACCAGCATGCCAGGAAGAAGTGGCAATGCTGGGAAGTGGAGATGGCACAGATATATTGGGTCAATGACCAAATTCCAAATTTCTTCTCCAACCGATATGGGGCACGGCATCAATTGCACAGTCACGTCCTCAGTAGATTATGTTACATTAAGCCCTGTATACATCTATTTCTAAAGTCAGTGTGGACGTGATTCAACCTCTTGAACATCTAGGCCTCATTGTCAGTCATGATCTTTCCTGAGCTGACCACATAGCAAAGATGGCCTCCAAATCCTTCCTATGTCAATCAAAGTCTGTCCTTAGAAACGTCACATGTACTCGGTCTATAAAGCTTTTTTTCTCCCCAGCTCAATGGAGTACTGCTCCCCGCTATGGGCTGGCGTCTCTGCATCACACCTGTCTCTCCTGGATTCTGTGGAAGAAGGTAATGTGTTGCTGAATTATAAGGCTCTCAACATTAATGGAATCTCCCATGATGAAGCCAAAGCACAAGGTCTGTTGCTTTCACATTGCAGACCGGTAGGTGGTCTCTGTTTTCCACCGTATCAGCCTTGCCCTTGAAGAAAAAAAGAATGTTGGCCAGTGTAAGGTGGTCATAAACAAACAAATGAAAAATCACTCATGGAGCGACACTTGGCAAAACAGGACAAAGTAGAATGGCACTCAGTAGGGCATCCTTTTAACCTCAACAATAACTGGTGGTTGAATTCAGTCACCTGATATGCAAATCGCCTTCAAAGTTTAAGTCAACCGGATGAAAATTGACAATTTTAGAAATTTGGCCTATGTTGACCTTTTGGCCCATGCTGATCTCAAAAATAGTTAGTGGTTGAATTCAGTAAGCCGATATGTAAATCCTATTCAAATTTCAAGTCAATCGGATGAAAATTGAGGATTTTAGAAATTCAAAAAAGTGGTTGACCTTTTGACCTCAAAAATAGATAGGATTTTGCCGGACCACGAACTCTACCATTTGGTGAATTTCATGAAGATCGGTTAAAACCTGTAACCTGTAGGCAAGTATAAGTGAGCGGACAGACAAACACACAAACAGGAGTGATCAACATACTTGCAAAAAAATTTTTTTTTTTTTGCCAAGTAAAAAATCACTCCTGTCTGAAGGAAGCGGTTCAGTTTGGCATGTTTAATATGAAATAGGTAGGGCCTAGAAACGAACGAAAACCATTAGAATTACTCTAGAATTAAACGTGGTGGGTTAGAAAGGTTCCTCTTCTTCATTTTGTTGTGCTTCCTGCAGGAATATTTGGGGGACAGAGCACAGACAAAGCTGGGAGAGGAGTCGGTAAAAGACAAAAAGACCACCAACCTGCCTGCGGTGAGCGAGTGAAAGGCCCTCGGAGTTAGCTTCATCGCGGGAGATTCCAATGATTCTGAAAGCTTTGGTTTCAACAGCGTGAAGCCGAGCTAGGTGTGAGGCAAGAGCACCGGCCCAGAGGGGGGAACAGTATTCCATTGAGCTGCGGATGAAAGCCTTGTATGTGGTGAGGAGCTCAAGGTGAAAGCCTTGTATGTGGTGTGGTGAAGCCTTGTATGTGGTGAGGTGAGGAGCTTCGCATGACGGAGGATGCCCAGTCGGCGACTGTCTTTGGAGGTCAGCTTGGAAATGTGGTTTTCCCAGGAAAGATCATGGCAGATAGTGAGACCCAAAAGCATGAGTGACAGAACTTCTTGGAGAGGATTGTTGAGAAAGTGAAATTTTCTCTAAATTTCGATGTTCGTCAATGCTGAGAATGCGAACGGCAAATTTGATTGGTTAAGATGGCATAAATTTTGGCCAAGTACAGTACTGCTAAACTGGAGTTAATGGGAAGTGTCAAGAAGGTGATATTTGTTCCACAGTGTTTTCATAAATAATTCAATTGAAATAAAATAAAGATATTAAAGGTTGTAAAAATAATCCCGGAAATTAACCGCCCTTTATGCACCGTCTTTCACACCACTTTATTTAACGTGTTCCATTATTATCCATGCCTGTTGTTTGTCTCATTTATGACATCCCTAAAAACAGGTTTTCCTGTTATGAATGATTTTCAATTCTGTTGGACTGCCAAACATGCAGACAGACAAAAACAATTATCTTATTCTTCTGTGTGCATGTGAGTTTGGGACAAGTCTCCATACAATTTGCAAACTTCAGAGCCAATGTCCTACTAAACTGCAAGCTTGTGTTCCAATTTGTTCCGATTAGTGTTCTACAATATAACATTGAATTGAATCAAGTGACTCCTCGATCACAGAATGACATCTGTAGACAGACAGACAGACACAGACTAACCCAATTGCTTAACCCCGTTTTGTGCTTCGTGCGCGGAGAAACAATAGCTCCATAATATCATCTCCATTTTTCTTCTTCATTCATTCACAAAATGGGAAAATGTTTGCAACAAATCCATACAATGAAAATAATCTTCAGAATGTCCCGGTCAGATCGAGTGTTCAATGGCAGTGAGAGCTATGGTTCTGACATCATCAGGTCGCCTGGGAGATATTCCATAGTAAGTCATACGTGACAAAACTGCCCTGCTGACTTTCAAATTCTTCTTTTTACCTTCGCCTGAGGAGACAGTATTGAATTTGAGTCCGTTTGTTTGTTTGTTTGTCCACACAGAATAAATACGATTTTCTCTGCAACCGTTGGTCCGATTGACAGGAAATTTTCACCATCAGTGCAACTGCAGCTGTATAATTATTTAATGATAATTATAACGTCATAGGTCACGTGGTATGGGCGTCATCTTGGAAAAACAGAAAAACTTTGTACCTCTATATCTCCGAAAGCGCTGAATAGAAAAAAATTGACAGGCTCATTGTAAAGAACTCTCCATGGGGAATAAAATATGTTCATGATGATGTCATAGGTGCCTCGATTATGACGTCATCATTCAACAAGCCATATTTGTTTTAACACAAAAGCCTTAAAAACCACTGAAAACGTCCTGGCAAGGGTCTGCAATCTCTGATTGCTCTCTCTAGTTTTTTTTTTTTTTAAATATTGAAGGCTCCACTCACGGACTATATAATCCTCATCGAGGCCAGGCCTTAAATAAAATAACTGCATAAAGAGATATGAGAGAGAGAGAGAGAGAGAGAGAGAGAGAGAGAGAGAGAGAGAGAGAGAGAGAGAGAGAGAGAGAGAGAGAGAGAGAGAGAGAGAGACAGAGACAGAGACAGAGACAGAGACAGAGACAGAATGTAAAGGTGAGGAGTGAAAATGAGGAAGAAAAGTGTATGATGTTTGCTTGCGAGAAAGGGATTGAAGCTGGCCCGGTAGCTATAGTTTCAGTGAGACAGAAAGTAAGACCAGCAATCCTGACACGGAGTGTGTTAGATGGTTCCGGGCACCACTTCAACGCTCCTAAGTCAGAGCGGTAGTACTACCCTGGGCAGTTGCCGTCTTCAAGCAACTTCCTAAAAAACCGGTCCAACCAGATGGGTGTTTTTTTTAGTAGACTCCATCTCCTTACGGATGGCCGGCGTTGGCTCACGAAGGAAGCTCATCCGCCCGTTAACAGGTATTGTTTTTAGTCCTGCAGGGTGTCAGACACCCTCCCCACTGGTGAGGGTAGTCGGTGTAGTCGCAGACGACCTGACCATGCGGCAGATAGCACTGGGTTGCATGTGTATAAGTGGCAGTTAAAAAAGAGATTTTGTCCCGCTGACTGTGGATAGATGAGTGACGTTGCAAGATGGCGTCACTGATACCAGGAAGTTACATCACTCCCTGCAAGGTCACTGGGCTGTGTGCATCTGAAGTCAGGGCCAGCATTGCCCACAATCTCTGTCTGCATGCGTGTGCGTGTTTTGTGTAGCAAGCTCCTCTGTCAGTCTGGCATCCTGTTTAAAAAATAATAATAATAAAATAAATCCCCAAAAATGGTGTGTTGTATTTCCAGGATATTGATTTTGGATACTTTACATTTTGTAACCTTATTTGATGCATTGGCAAGTAAAGAGTACGCTTGAGCAGAATGCAAAAAAGAGAGAGGGAGTCAAAAAAAATTGTCCCTCCCTAATCCAATCTTCTTACTTGCAGGGCGCTGTATTTCCTCCCCTACTCTCTCTCTCTCTCTCTGTCTGTCTCTCTCCTCTTTCCTCTTTCCTTGTTCATTCTTTCCGTTGCCTACCATGTCCAACTGTTGCCCCACATCACGTTGCCCATCCATTAGCCTTGATCTTGTAAAGAACAAAAGAACAGATAATGATACAAGTACCAATGAACGAGACCTCAAGTGTCCAGATTGCTGTACATTTGAAGTCGTTTCCAAAATTTTCTGTGGTGAGGGAGTTGGGGTGGAGGGGAGGGGGGGGGGGGGTCGCAGACAATCCGTTCCTCCTTAGCAGGCTGACTTGCTTCGATTGCAAAGGTTAGTGGTAAAGGGTCCAATAACATGCTGAGAAACACATTTACAATCACATTTATCTCAAATTTTTGCACATTGTGTCACAACAAACGAAAATACATAATTAACATTTTATTGGCTCTTCCTGGAGAATGCATTAAAACCAAATCATGAGAGGGTAAAGAAGTAAGAGTTCAGTCAAGGCAGAAGCAAAACAAATGAAATATCTACAACAGAGAAGTTGTTTTTGGAAGTTGCAAACTTGTAAACGTAAGCACTGGCCCCAGTGGTCCCAACTGAAGTGCAGCCAAAGGTTGATGCCTCCCGATGCCACCCCATTTCGAGTCCATCAACAATTCTCCTTAATAAGTGTCATTATAAAGGCAATCGGAGCAGTGGGATGAGCAAGGCAGAGATGGTTCAATCCAAGTGAGGTGGTACTCGCATTGAGACAAACTTGGAAACTAGACTCATTCGGCGAGACCGATGGCGGGATTTCTTTTTCCTGGAAACTCAAAAATAGCACATTTTCCTCTAACATACTAGTTTTGGAACATTTCAAGCAATGCCATGAAACCCCACAAGATGTATGCTTACTTCCAATGATAACTATTATTGGCACTGGCACTGAGGGCTGTGGAGGAGATAGAAACAAACAGGGCGACCCTGAGGATGAGAGGTGGAAAGATGCGTCGATCCCACAGCTAAAGAGGTGGTGGGTGGGGGTAAAATCATCCCCATTGAAGTCCTTGCTAGCATCACAGCGAGCATGTGGTGAGCCTGCTATGCACCAGTGTATACGATGTTCATCAGATTGACCTTCCCATTTTCTCATGCAGTAGTACAGCTCGTCATATCATAATCATGCGCTCGATGATTTCATTGGTCCGTTTTACTGAAATGAAAGGAGGAAGTGAACAAGGATTTGCATGCTACTTGCCACACGAGTAGAAGCACTTCATATCGCTGCAGTATACTTCAATTTACAACCCCGACTGCAAGTTTGGCTTCCATTTAAACCTTCATGAAAAGATGATGAGGATTGAGAGAGTGTGGCACCAATTTTGACTCAATTTAAATACAGGTCCACATAAATCACAACTCTAAAGTCATCAGACGCCGTACGTCTGACCTTTGGGTTGCTAAGGTGGCTTCTTCTTTCGTATGCAGCACATCTTCCCTATGCAGCTGCACCCGCAACATCATTTTCTGGGGGTGCAGCTGTGCCACTGATGCAATACACCCTGTAGCTTAGTGTACCCTGCAGGATGGCTCAGAGGTACGCGCACTTGCCTCCAAGCTGTCTAGCTCGAGTTTGAATCCCGACCTAGCTATAAACTAGGTCACCCTGGTGTTTTACAGGTAAAGCGATTCATCAATGTCCCTTTGAATGGACGTTAAACTTGGTGTCACATCTGCTGGCATTAATTGGTGGTTGTCAAAGATCCCACGGTGTCCTTCATGAGCTGTGGGAAAGCTATCGCTGGCACCATGAACAAATTCCAAATTCCGGCCCTGACCTACAGAGGGCATTGCATCAGCGGCACAGCCGTGCCCTCAGCCATGACGCTGCTCCGCAACCTTGTGCTGCATCTCAAAGAAGAAGATTTTCTCTAAAAGAGTATTCCATTATGAGCCAATAACCTGGCAAAATTATCTGCCTGTGAATCTTAGAGAAACTTGTTGAGTTCCATAATATTAGGCTGATGGTAAGAATGGAGTTAGTACGAAGAAAACAAGTTACAATAGTATGTATAAAGCACAGGTATTATCAATCGGGCAAATGACATTCTCCTGTATTTGTTTTAACCCTCAAGTTTCTTAAACAAGTGTATGATTAATCAAACATCCACAACACAACTTTCTGCTCAAAATATCATGATACACAAAGAAAAATCACAACACAGAGATCAAGAAGGCAGAGAAAATAAAGGAAAACTGACAAATTAATCAATACATTCTCAGATGTAACACCATTGACTTCTGAATGGACCCAAGCAAGCAGAGGCATGCAGCAGACGCCCTCTAGTGTTGAACACCAAGCATCAATAACAGGAAATGGATTTCAGTGTGTATACCACGAAAGTCGAAGTACTTAAAATCTTATAAATCCAAAATCAACAGGAATGGCACTCAGTAGAGAGCATACCTCCACCTGGTTGGCCATATCGCTCCCATCATCACTTAAAATTTTTACTAGCTGGATCCGGATCCAGATCTTCACCAAAATTGAATCGATTCTTCCTTGTAACACAAACAACCTGTCCAACAAGTTTCGTCCAAATTCATCCATAACATTTTGAGATATCCTGCTATGTATCGTTTTTGGCCCTATCTCCCAAAGGTGAAGAATCACTTAAAAAATTAAATAATTCTCATATCCCTATCCATATTCAGATCTTCACCAAAATCTAATCAAATCGTCCTTGTGAGACACCAAACCTGTCCACCAAGTTTCGTCCAAAACCGTCCACAACTTTTTGAAATATCCTGCTATGTATCGTTTTAGCCCTATCTCCCAATGGTGAAGAATCACTTAAAAACTTCTAGTAGCCGGATCCGAATCCGAATCTTCACCAAAATCGAATAATTTTGTCCTCGTCACATACGCGACATCTCTGCCAAATTTCATCCGAATCCGTCCACAACCTTTTGAGATATTATGTTCACAAACAACGGACAAACAAACAGACAGATAGACAGGGATGAAAACATAACCTCCATCCACCTTTGGTGGCGGAGGAAATAAACAGGCACAGGTAAAATATGCCCATCTCGGGCTGATGAACTCTTAACAGAGCAAAACGGTGCCACAGATGGCTTGCCCGCTGAGAAAATTTCACCGATTGAAAACAAACACCAGTATCTATCTCCAGAAGGAGCGAGTCAGAATTTACCAGCCATTTTAAGCTGATATACAGGTAAACTATTGATCAATTGAAAGGAAACATCCAATTAGATACACAGTAGATAAGACTTACCACGAGGCTCGACCTCGATGTGGCTGCCAACCAGGCAATCTTTAAGCTCCACACCAGCACCCAGTACTGCACTTTCACAAAGCACACTTCCTTGTATGTTGCAGCTGCAGGGAACAATGCAATGGACAGCTTGCAACTCACCTTCCTGGTTAAGCGGCCCGACAACTTTGACAATGGAGACTTTCATTGTGGAATGGTTTTCAGGTAGGGGCCAAGTTCTAATAGTGAGGGCCGCACGGCCCCAGGCCTGACCCCTCTCCAATAGTGACACGATGCATGACGATAGAGCTCGTAATCTTGCTCCGCAGCCGGACGACACAGTAGTCACCCACCACGCTGCGCTTAACAGATGTGCGCTCCTCCACCTGCGTCTCTCGCCCAACCATGCTATCCGCACCCACCTTTGGAGGGGATAGTAAAAGCACAAGTAATTAATAAAAATAAATCGAGGAACCTTGTCATCAATATTTTCCCCAATTATACACATTTTTGTATTTCCCTCTTCAGATGAGACATTGTGGCATAATCGCTAGCACATCCATTCCAAGTCTGGTAGGTCGACGCTTCAATTCCGACTCAGACCAAGTCATACCAAAGACATTATAAATTATACACTTGATGCTCAACATTTAAAGGACAGAGCATGGACAAAGCTCACGGGTTGGTATCCCATGGGGATGGGGGAATTGTTCTCAATTAACCCTCTGATGGCAGAGAGAATAAATAGCACCGCAAAGTGGGCGTAACCCCTCAGCCCATGCATGGTGGAAAACAATTTCAAGATGGCTGCCGTGGCGGCCATATTGAAAATCGCAGCGTGCCCATTTTCGAAAGGAAACTTCCTCTACTCAACCCCAACACACACTGCAAAAATGGATTTAATCGGACAAGCCGTTCTGCTTGAAATTGACAGAAACCAATTTCAAGATGGCTGCCGTGGCGGCCATATTGAAAATCGCAGCGCACCCATTTTCGAAAGGAACCTTCCTCTACCCAACCCCAACACACACTGCAAAAATGAATTTAATCGGACAAGCCATTCTGCTCGAAATTGACGGAAACCAATTTCAAGATGGCTACCGTGGCGGCCATATTGAAAATCGCAGCGCGCCCATTTTCGAAAGGACCCTTCCTCTACCCAACCCCAACACACACTGCAAAAATGAATTTAATCGGACAAGCCGTCCTTGAAATTGACGGAAACCGAAAGTTGACGGACGCCCCCGACGACAATACCCCTTAGCCCAATTTGGGCTGAGGGGTGAAAACCACCTAACAAAGATAGATAGCATCGCTGGTACCCAGAATGCATGACGTGGAAGTTACATCAAGCTCAGTGACTTTTTTTTCTGAAGCTAATTCCATTGCTGTCTCCTGTGCGTGTGATTGTTCCTCCATAAGCCTTAGACAGTGTAGAAAAAAATACGACAAAAAAGAAGCAATTTGCAGACCTGCTTCTTTAAAAGGTGGGAAAGCACTGTGGTCAAAATGTCTCCTGGATGTCTAGATAACATGTCGAGACAACCTTTGTTCTATACAAGATAGCCTGCATACAATGGGAAACCTTTGACTTATCAACTTCCTTAACTCCGACAGAGTTGAGCTCCATGGCCTGTATATTCACCATTGGATAACAGCGTTTCCAACCTTCACTCAACTGTCAAAGGCATGTCTAATTATTTAATGATGTGCAATATACGGTACATGACATGTTGGGGTGCGGGGAGGGGTTATACACTTACGAACTATGTCCTACATGACACAAAGAAAACTAGAATATAGAAATAGACACATCTACCGATGGATATGCCTCCACCCACATTAAATGTGAACCCATTGTTACGTTTGACCTCAACTAAAGGTCACATGAGAGAGCGTGAGAGAGAAAAGAAAGATAAGTACAAGATAGGACAACATCAGATGCTTCCAATTTGAGTTATGATCTGCAAAATTGTTTTTCAAAGGGCAGATGACCTTTGACATGTTTAACCCAAAATTGAATCGGTTCATCTTTGCACTACAGTCCATACTTGTGCCAAGTTTGGTAGAGATTTTTTCGGTGTAAATAAGTTCTCAGATCCGGATCTGGGTTTGGATCTTCACCAAAAATAGCATTCTCGGATCCGGATCTTCACTAAAATCTAATCAATTCGTGATTGTCACACACCCAAACTGCCCACCAAATTTCATCCAAATATGTCCACAACTTTTGGAGATCCTGCACACAAACAAACAAACAGGAAATATGTCGTACATAGCACGATACTTGCGAAATCCATAAAATAAGTTGTTGACCTATGATGACTTCAAAAATAATTGGTGGTTGAATTCAGTGACCTGGTATGCAAATCCTCTTAAAATTTCAAGTCAATCAGCCTATGTAAATTGAGGATTTTAGAAATTTGGCCTATGTTGACCTTTTGGCCCATGTTGATCTCAAAAAATACTTGGTTGAATTTAGTGTCCAGATATGCAAGTCCTCTTCAAATTTCAAGTTAATCGGATAAAAATTGAGGATTTTAGAAATTTGGCTTATGTTGACCTTTTGGCCTATGTTGACCTTTTGGCCTATGTTGACCTTTTGGCCTATGTTGACCTCAAAAATAGTTGGTGGTTGAATTCAGTGACCATATATGCAAATCCTCTTAACATTTCAAGTCAATCGGATGAAAATTGAAGATTTTAGAAATATGACAAAGTTGGTGACCTTTGGCATACGTTGATCTTTTGACCCCAAGAACAATAGGATTCTTGCTTATGACCAACTCTACAATTTGGTGAAGATCGGTTGACATTTGTGACCTGTAGGCGACTGACAGACAGACAGACAGACAGACAGAGGCAAACAGACAGACAGACAGACAGAAAGAAAGAAAGAAATAACACACAAGACCAACCAATATACTTGAAAAATCTTTGATTTTTCGCAAGTATCAAACAGACAGGTGAAAACATAATAACTGTCCATCGCAAATAGAGGCGGTAACAAGGTAACAAGAAAGATGTCGTACTTAGCATGATACTTGTAAAATGCAAATAAAGAATAGTTGTCATGGAAACAGCAATTTGCAATTTCTAAAATTTCACCTATTAAGTGTTTTGCATGATTGAATGTTGTGCAAAACAAATTTGGCTGATACATTTTATAACTGTGGCATAATTGGTGTTTTACACGCATCAGATGGCCGTCATCAGTACCTTTGACTAATTTGACGAAATTTTACACACATACACTAACAATAAATACAAATAAGCTATGTAAGTTTCAATCTCATATCTTCAAAAAATCCTGAGGTTTGGCAATAATAAAATCACAAAAAATCCCATTTGATTACAATGGGATAAAATTGTTGTCATGGAAACCATTCACATGTCAAAATGGCTACAATGATCGTTCTGATTTTTGGTGAACCAATTCAGTGAACCAATACGCAAAGACTGTTTAAATTTCAAGTCAATCAGCTGAAAATTCACGATTTTATTCGACCTTGACCTTTAGACGTCAAAAGTAAAGCTTCTAGTTTTTGATTGGTGAACCAATTCAGTGACAATATGCAAATTCTGTTCACATTGCAAGCCAATAGGATGGGAATTTGCCGATTTTACATGATTTGACCTTTAACCTCAACTGCTAAAGCCTTTGATTCTAGATATGTGAACATTGATGCTCACTGCTATAGGTGAACCAATTCAGTGACCCAATATGCAAATTGTGTTCAAACTAGCAGAGAATCCACCCTCTGGCTGGTGGGTCGAATTTGCACATTACCTACTGGAAAAAAGATGGCCTTATCCTGTCATAGGATGGTGAATGATGATTATGACTTGCTGAAAAAAGTATACTGTAGTCTGTATATTGCAAGAAGACTGTAGATGTTTGTGTGGTATGCGTCTAAACGCGGTCTAATGAGTCAAAGGTCGTGTCAATAAGGGGGTCAATGGGGTATGTTCCCAAAGTAGTTATGGTTTAAGGAGGTATAAATAGTTCAAAGGGGTCAAAAGAGTATGTTCCAATCGTAGTTTGAGTCTACAGTTGGTGTCTAACTAGTAGAAAAGGGTATAAAGGGGTATACAGGGATTATAAGCGGATGAAATAGATCTTAGCGGACTGAAGGGGTCTGAGCAGACGGAAGGGTCGGAGCGGACGGAAGGGTCCGAGCGGACGGAAGGGTCCGAGCGGACGGAAGGGTCCGAGCGGACGGAAGGGTCCGAGCGGACGGAAGGGTCCGAGCGGACGGAAGGGTCTGAACAGATGGAAGGAGTTTGAGCAGACTAAGACTTAAGGGGTCTGTTACGACTAAAACGGTCCAAAGGGTATAGCAAGGCCCAAAGGGTAAGAGAAAAGGGTCCAAAGGGCCTAAAAAAAGGTCCGTAGGGTCTCCAAAAGGTTATACAAAATGTCCAAAAAAGGGCCTACAAAATGTTTAAAAAAGGGTCCATAAAAGGTCTAAACAAGGGTCCACAAAAGGTCTAAACAAGGGTCCACAAAAGGTCTAAACAAGGTCCACAAAAGGTCTAAACAAGGTCCACAAAAGGTCTAAACAAGGGTCCACAAAAGGTCTAAACAAGGTCCACAAAAGGCCTAAACAAGGTCCACAAAAGGTCTAAACAAGGGTCCACAAAAGGTCTAAACAAGGTCCACAAAAGGTCTAAACAAGGGTCCACAAAAGGTCTAAACAAGGTCCACAAAAGGTCTAAACAAGGTCCACAAAAGGTCTAAACAAGGGTCCACAAAAGGTCCACAAAAGGTCTAAACAAGGTCCAAAAAGGTCTAAACAAAGGTCCACATTGTCTAACAAAGGTCCACATTGTCTAACAAAAGTCCACATTGTCTAACAAAGGTCCACATTGTCTAACAAAGGTCCACAGGGTCTAACAAAGGTACACAGAGTCGAACAAAGGTCCAAGGGCAAAAAAGGTCCATAGGGTTGTCGAGGGGTTTAAAATGCAGGTACAAAGGGGTACGTTCCAATAGTGAGTAATAAAATAGATGTAGTCATGGTGTAATAATACTGTTACATGCAAAGGGGTGAGGGAGATGTCCATAATTAGAATGTAGTAAAATTTATAGTATGGCTCATGTGCTTCGTGTCATGGAGATTTACTCTGGTAAACAGGGAAAAGGTCAGAGTAAGACATCTTGTTAAACGTTTGTATGTGTTAAAAGGATAAGATTGTATGTGTAAAAAACTTCCTTTTAGTGGCAGGGCCAGGTGAGGATACTATTGTTAATACTTAGCTAACATGGGAGGACTGAACATAAAAAGTGCTATTTCCTCGAGTAGCTCATGGTGGTGTTGTATGCAATATTGTATGTCCAGAGCTAAACTCTTCAGGAATCCACTAAATGAGGTCCAGGAACAATATTTGGTTGGTAACACATTTCCCATTGTGGGCGAAATGGGTGAAATGACCACGCCCTTTTTGCACGAAGTACTACCATCCGCCGCGACTATCTCCAGAACCGTTGGACATAGGAGGTTGCCTGACCACTCAAAATGTGCGGAATGGCCACATTATGGGGGGTCAGTAATACATTGTCATATCCAAAAGTCAATGGTTTTTAAAATAATTACCAAAAACCGATTTCAGCATGTTACGCACCACAATTATTCCTATTGTTCCTGTTCCTATTGTTCAATTACTTGATTCCTGAATAGAAAAGTCTAGCAACAATCTGCATAAAAAACTACAATGAACCCTAATTTAGATGTTTATTTTTTGTTTCAGTAGGCGTTAAAGTGTTCTCTGATGGCAAGTAATTCTACTTTCGATCCCTGCTTGCTGTGACTAAAACATGGTAAGTTTTTAAGAAATAGTTGTATTGTGCACATTGCTTCACAATCCATCTGAAACAATATTTGTTCTATCATCAGAAATTATGCAAAAAATCTTTTTTACAGGAAACTGTAGTGTTTATCATCAGAAATTATGCAAAAAATCTTTTTTACAGGAAACTGTAGTGTTCTCAAGGTCAGCAGCCGAAGGAGTTTATGATGGGACTGCATGCGTTATATGCAACACTGCATCAGGGAAAACGTTAACAGGTAAATTTTACCATAATCTCCATTTTTACTATATCGTTACAAGTTTTATGTGAATTGTATGTATAACATGAACTGCTACAAGAGCAGTTGGCCATATAGATTTTACTCATGCTGAAACTTTTTTTCAGGAACTGATGATGGTCGTGCCAAAATCCGGATGGCAGCAGAACAATTGGATGATTCTTTCGTCATCTCAAGAATAAACATGTGCAGTAACACATTCAAGTACCATCAAAAGCCGAAAGCCTGTTATTCCACTTACATTCTGAAGTCGAAGAGATCAATGAAAACTAATAGTGAGCCAGAACTTGTTCAAATGGAGGTTGAAGAGGGAGAAAGCAGTGACAGATATGAGGTCCCCAAAAGACGGAAGAAGAGTACTAGTTCCAGTAGCAAAGCCGTAGAAAGGAAGTGTGTAATCTGTGACAGAGCAAGAGAGAGTAGTGGTGATAGGAATCGGGTGTTGTATCGCATCTCTGAGTCTGACCGAGCAGCATTGTTCGTAGATGCTTTAAACTTTTATAAGGATGAAGTTAAGACAGTGTTTTTCTGGATACAGCTGGTGATGTGTTTGCTGCAGATATCTTCTATCATGGGAACTGCTTGCGACAGTACTTGCTGAAGTATAAAAGACAAGTTGATGCATTGTTTGAAAATATCGAGCGATCAAACCAGGCAGCCACAATTGACTTAAACGGCAAACGTGTGTTTGATAGTCTCGATTTCAAAACTAGCAGCTACAGTGTTACCCACATTCGTGATCTCGTCAATGCTAACTTGGAGACAGATCAGCAAATAGATAACAGATGGACCAAGGTTCTTCGGATCAAGTACTTCCGGGACACAATCTGCTTCACTTATCCTGATGACAGACAAAAATCACAGATGGTTTATTCTAGATCTCTCCTGCAGGGTAACGTCATAGAGACCCTGCGATCATCTGAGAAGTCAGGCCCACAGAAGTGTGCACTGGAGCTACTCCATGAATGCAAGAATTACGAGTTTGGTCTGGATGCAACGTACTGCACAAGTGAGGATGTTAAACTTTCAATGGACCGCTACAGATCACACCGCCCCCAACAGTGGATGCAGTTCATGAAGTACATGTTCCCAAACACCAGCAACACCAACACAGATGAATGGCTCCTGAACTTTGACACGCTGTTTCAGTTCATGCATTATTGGTTAAGTTCTGGAAGAAGTAAAACTTCATTTCACTGTAGCTTGACACAAAGTGTCCACAACCTGTCAAGATCAAGACAGCTGATTGACATCATGAATAGGTTGAACTTAGCCATCAGCTATGATTCAATGAAGAGGATCAACACTTCGGTGGCCCAAAAGATGGTGGAGGATACCCTACCCAACAGATGTCCTGTGTCGTCAATGATCTCTGAATGGCATGTTGTCCAAGGCGCAATGGACAATTTTGACCATACAGAGAACACAGTTTCAGGAAAAGATTCCAGTCATGACACTGTTCTAGTCATATTTCAGAACCAA
The DNA here is from genome assembly GCF_964187855.1 of Myxine glutinosa. Taxonomy (NCBI): domain Eukaryota; kingdom Metazoa; phylum Chordata; class Myxini; order Myxiniformes; family Myxinidae; genus Myxine; species Myxine glutinosa. The sequence continues at coordinate 73,584,761 of NC_136261.1, read as the reverse complement.
CTGAGAGATAGTTATTCTGAGGACATTCAGATGACAAGCTGCTCAACACCACTAGGAAAGAGAAAGTTTGCTGATGTGCTGCCATGCCAGGTCATTGAGAAGTCACACCTTGCAACTACAAAAGCTGTACGTGAAGCTTGGTAACCGGAAAACAAAGAAAACTGTACCAGTCCACCTGTTGGTTGATCAACTGGACAACGGTTTGGTGTCGTGTCTCCCAGCCATTCATGCTCTCAGCGGTTGCGACAGTACCAGCAAGGTGGGTCCAAAGCTGTCTGGCCTGAAAGCATCCATGGATCTCTCCCTACTGGAAGGGTTTGGTGTAGAAGAACTGTCACCACAGATGACAAGCAATGCTGAAAAGTTCCTTGTGTCTGGGTTAAAGAAGACCGACTGTTCCACTTTCGATGAATATCGATGGGAGCAGTACCACAACTCCAAGAAAGAACTTGACTTCAACCAGCTTGTGTGCTGTTCATCAACGATACAAGAACACATAAAGCGAGCATATCTGCAGTGTAAGATGTGGTTGCAAGCCCCAACTCCTGCAGTCACCAAACCAGATCCACTCCAGTATGGGTATGAAGCAACGGATGTTGGCATAACACCAGTGATACTGCCAGTATCGTGCAGGCCCGATGACCTGCCCCCTCCATGCAAATGCCCAACATCATGTATGAGTACCAAAACGTGCACTTGCAGAGAAAGGAACATAAATTGTGTGACGTTTTGTGGCTGTAGTAAAGCCAAAAAGTGTAGAAATCCAAATAATTAAATTCCAAAATAGGAACAATATGCAAAAGGTACAACAGGGACAATATGATAAAGTGTCATACATATGTTGTGGCCTTGGTGGTATTGTATAATTGTGGTGCGTAACATGCTGAAATCGGTTTTTGGTAATTTTCTTAAAAACCATTGACTTTTGGATATGACAATGTATTACTGACCCCCCATAATGTGGCCATTCCGCACATTTTGAGTGGTCAGGCAACCTCCTATGTCCAACGGTTCTGGAGATACAGTCACGGCGGATGGTAGTACTTCGTGCAAAAAGGGCGTGGTCATTTCACCCATTTCGCCCGCAATGGGAAATGTGTTACCAACCAAATATTGTTCCTGGACCTTCAATTAGTGGATTCCTTTAGAGTTTAGCTCTGGACATACAATTGCATACAACACCACCATGAGCTACTCTAGTAATTGTTAAACAATGGTAAAGCATAAAGGCCTATGCATAGAAATACCAAGAAATAAAAACGGACTTTCTGTATTCTTGCCTCGTATTCATCTTTTGATCTCAAATCCATATTTCTTGAGTATGTAGCAATAATAACAAATTTGACTTCACTGTTCCAATACTTATGGAGAGCAATATCTTTATATATATATATATATATATATATATATTTCATTCATTCATATATATATATATTGTTGCGGTTTTGTGGTTTTATAATAAAGGTTAATTTCCCCTCCTAGTTAGTTACACTACAACATGTAGCCTCGTTTAAAGCTCAGTTATTTCTTAGTAAATGTAAGCGTAGACCTTTCCTGTGTTTAGTTTTGTGTTGACTAGGATAATGAGAATTAGGTCCCCTTACGATGCCTCCATGCTTTTGGTTTTGGCGCGAAATACCACGAGGCAGGCCTGAACAAGTCGACCAAAGCCGAAGGAAGGCGGAGGAGGAGCCGCCGGTAAGCGCGAGCTGCCAATCAGGGCTCGAAGGGAGTGAATTACCACTGCGGCAAAAGGCGGGGTTTGGAACGTTCGAGTCGGGCTAGGGCGGGGCCATATAACCCTGTGCCCAGAGCCCCCCACCTCAGTTATGAGTCGGGGTCCTCCGTTGAGTTATGAGTCGGGGTCCTCCGTTGAGTTATGAGAGTGAAAGCGCTGAGTTATGAGTTACGAGTCGGGGTCCTCTGTTGAGTTATGAGAGTGCGGGGTGTTGACTTAAGAATACATGAGATCCCCGAGGAGTCAGATGAGTTGCGCAGCCCATGAGAAGAGTTACGAATCGGAGTTGTGAGAAGACGCGCGTGAGATTGCGTTGTGTCGAGTCAGATCGAAGGAACTGAATAACTCCGTGTATACGAACTTTGCCCTGCTCCCCGCGCTCTGCGCTCTGCGCAGTATTAATCGCGCTGTAAAGGACGACCAGCGCCAGGCCACAGACGCGCGTATTTCCTTCTGCCTGCCTTTGCCGATATACGTGCCGCGAAGATTTTCCCGCCTGCCTGCCTTCGCCGGGATACGTGCTGTGACCGCCAGAGGGCCACGCCGGGTGAGCTGTTCCTGGAGCGACCGAAGCAGGCACGTTCGGCACGCGAACATTCTTCCTCCATCTCCCTGTGTGTAAGTGTTGTCTGGGGAATAAGTAAGACTGATTAAGACTGCCCTGTGTCTCTTCTTCTTCCAAACCATTGTAAATAGTAAATAAATCTGTTCTTCCTTTTAATTCGACCGCTTTTGTCTCTCAGTCATTGGCTTAGCATGGTACAAATTAGATCGCTCTGATCGGGTTCTATAAGAAAGGTAACAGCACGGGTCACATGGTACGCCATCCGCTCGGGTGTACTCGATTACGCGTGGTTCGTGCGAGACTCGATCCCCCTTCCGCTGTGGCGTGGGTACTCAAGGTACGTGCAAAATTGTCCCGAGACCCTTTTCCACGTCTGCCTGGAAGTGGCGACTCAGTCTCGCGGTTCAAAGACCCAAGGAGAAAAAGGGGCTTAATCTCCCCTTTGTAAGGGAACGGGCTTCGGAAAACCGCAACAATATATATATATATATATGTATATATATGTGCAGTGTCTGTGTTGTCTTGTCATTGAACTACTCCCTCGAACTCTTGTGAAATAGTCACAAATTTCCAGTCTGCACCTACCCCTCCTGTGTGTATTTGCTAAAGGGTTCCTTTTCAAAAATTTTTATTTTTTCAATCTAAAATGCTTATAAAAATGTAATATCACAAACACTACAAATATATTTGTGCAAAATAATTGCTTGTATTATGATTGGTGTAAATCATGACAACACAGCAACTCAAGTACAGTGATTATCCTCAGCTAAAACAAGCCTGCTCATCTGCAGCGACGCGCGGTGAGGCGAGCCACAGCGAGCCGAGCCAAGCTAGTGGCTATCTATATATTGTTGCGGATATGAGGATTGAGTTTTTTTTGATTGTGTTGTATTGTATACCAATTGTTGTGTAATATTGCTTGAATATCGCCTTCCTGCCTCCAGTCTGTTGTATAAAGGTCAAAGGGCGTTCCGGTAGTTAATTCCATAAAGCATACATTGAAGGACACTATAATACCCTTGTTCAGTAGCTTATATCCTTATTATGTGTGTTAGGGTAAGGCTGTGTCTCCCATTAATTTAAATACTCCATTGCACCAAGTGAAATAAGAATAGATCCCCTTTCATTTCATTTCAATGGCCAACTGCATTTTGGGCGGTTTTCTTCAACCACCATTGGCCACGAGGCAAGGTTGGGGAAGAAAGGCGTGCCCGCCCGTCTTCATCAAGGGCGGAGCCAGAGGGTCGCGCGACCAACCAGGGCCGAGGTGAGCACACCGATGGGCGTGTCCTGAAGGCCGGCGGCTTGATCGCCGGAGGCGTTATAAAAGCGCGCGCGCAAGAGTGGTGAGTTTTTGCGTAAGGAGGTCCATGACAGGAGTTGCGTAAGGAGGTCCATGACAAGAAAGGTCCATGACAAGAGAGGTCCATGACAAGAGTTGTGGCGAAGAGATCACCGAGAAGAGAGTTGAGTAAGGGATCCCTGAAGAGAGCAGCTTGAGCCACCGCGGCTGCATCAACAGCAGCTTGAGCCACCGAAACTGCAGCCACAGCAGCTTGGGGCCTGGACGGACGTTTTGGAGCAGGGCCGTGAAGGAACGGCGGCTGCCCAACGTGCCGATCGTGCTGCAGGACCCGTTGGACCTCCCTCTCCCTCCAGCCATCCACCTCCTGCCATTCCTATCATCATCCCCCGTGTCAGTGTGTTCATAGTCTGTCTTTTGTCTTGTCCCTGGGAATAAGTTAAGCCTGTTAGATAAGCTAGTATTTTCACTGTCTCTAATATCTTCTGTAAATTATTTTCTTATCTTTCCTTCTTCCTTGGTTATTTTGAGCATGTAAATAGTAGAAATAAATTTAGTAGTATTTCCAACCTTTTGGTTGTCTTCTTCTTCTTCACATCCGTGTCGCCTTAGTCTTTTCCCTATTGAATATCTGTGGCGCGATCTGGCCAACGTTCGGGAATCGGGTTAGTCGGGGTAACTGTACGACCGCGGGGCCATCCGCTCGGCCAACACAACATCTTATCCGCGGGCCGTAACAATATATATATATATATATATATTATATATATATATATACATATATATATATATATATATATATATATATATATATACATATATATATATACAGTGGAACCTTGACTTACGAGTGCACCAACTTACGAGTTTTCCGAGATACGAGCCGTCGCTCGGGCGGTTTATTGCTTTGAGATGCGAGCCGAGATCCGAGTTACGAGCTTACGCCACCCGCCACCCGGTGGGTTCCGGTCACGTGGTTATCTTGCCGTGCAAGTACAGTATCTCTGCCGTATATCGCTGCTGTTTTGTTTTCGCATTTTGGTTATTTTGGAAAATTTCTTAGTTTTAACCACGGGTCCTAAGAAATTGAGTGCCAAGGGCAGTACTGAGAAGAAGAAGAGGATGATGTGCTTGGATATAAAACACGCAATCGTCGAAAAACATGAGCGAGGTGTGCGTGTTGTCGACTTGGTGAGGTGGATGTGAAGGCAGCTGAAGATTTTATTATAACTTTTGCCGAACTGATAGAAGCCGAACGATACATCCCCCAGCAAATCTTCAACTGTGACGAGACAGGGCTCTTCTGGAAAAAGATGCCGAGGAGGACGTATATAACGGCAGAGGAGAAGAGCATGCCAGGCCACAACTTGTTCAGAGTGCCGGCGATAGCTCGCCTTGTCTTTGTGGAAAACACGGTGAGATCCTTAACATCCAACAACTAATGGGACGCAAACGGGGCGCCCAGTTTAGCGGTACACACATTGATGAATCACCCTGCCTGTGATTCACCCATGACAGGTTATAGCTGGCTCGGGATTCAAACCCAGGCTGGACAGTTTAGACTTTAGAGTCAAGTGTGCGTACCTCCAGTCCAGGCCATCCTGCCAACTTGTATGCTGCATACAGGTGGAATATAAAGCGCGAGATATTTTTATATATACTGTATATTTAAAAAAAAATTGGTGTGGTTTTTGGCGGGCTGGAACGGATTAATAGCATTTCAATGCATTCTAATGGGGAAATTTGATTTGAGAAACGAGCAAATTGAGTTACGAGCTCGGTCACAGAACGAATTAAACTCGTAAGTCAAGGTTCCACTGTATATATATATATATATATAATATATATATATATATATATATATATATATATATATATATATATATATATATATGAAACCCCATCAAAAGTGATGAGTGGTACAGCCTCCTCGTATTAGGTGTGATTGAATTTTTATTCGACATCCTACAAACGTAAATGAACATTTGTTTTACTCTGCGGGCATAACACATCACGGGGATTGAATTTCAACTCCCTACGCCTTGTATTCATAGTTATTTTTAAAATGCTTCTGTACACCGACCTTAAGGCTTGGTTTGCCTTGTTATAAGCTACTGAAAGTATTCAGACCCCTTCACTTTTTCCACATTTTGTTATGTTGCAGCCTTATGCCGAAATCGTTTAAATTCATTTTTTCTCTCAATCAATCTACATTCAATACCCCATAATGAGAAAGAGAAAATAGGATTTTCGAAAGTTTTGCAAATTTATTAAAAAGAAAAAACTGAAATATCACATCGACACAAGTATTAGACCCTTAACTCAGTACTTAGTTGAAGCACCTTTGGCAGCGATTACAGCCTTGAGTCTTCTTGGGTATGACGCGACAAGCTTTGCACACCTGGATTTGGGGATTTTCTGCCATTCTTCTCTGCAGATCCTCTCAAGCCCTGTCAGGTTGGATGGGGACCGTTGGTGGACAGCCATTTTCAGGTCTCTCCAGAGATGTTCGATTGGGTTCAAGTCAGGGCTCTGGCTGGGCCACTCAAGCACCTTCACAGAGTTGTCCCTAAACCACTCCTGCATTGTCTTGGCTGTGTGCTTAGGGTCATTGTCCTGTTGGAAGGTGAACCTTCGGCCCAGTCTGAGGTCCTGAGCGCTCTGTTTCAGGTTTTCATTAATGATATCTCTGTACTTTGCTCCGTTCATTGTTCCCTCAACCCTGACCAGTCACCCAGTCCCTGCTGCTGAAAAACACCCCCACAGCATGATGGGTATTGGGCATGCTTCACCGTTGGGATGGTATTGGGCAGGTGATGAGCGGTGCCTGGTTTTCTCCAGACATGATGCTTAGAATTGAGGCCAAACAGTTCAATCTTGGTTTCATCAGACCACAGAATCTTGTTTCTCACAGTCTGAGAGTCTTTTAGGTGCTTTTTTGCAAACTCCAAGCGGGCTTTCATGTGTTTCACCGAGGAGAGGCTTCCGTCTGGCCACTCTGACATAAAATCCAGACCGGTGGAGTGTTGCAGTTATGGTTGTCCTTCTGGAAGTTTCTCCCATCTCCACACAGGATCTCTGGAGCTCAGCCAGAGTGACCATCGAGTTCTTGGTCACCTCTCTTACCAAGGCCCTTCTCCCCCGATTGCTCAGTTTGGCCGGGTGGCCAGCTTTCGGAAGAGTCCTGGTTGTTCCAAACTTCTTCCATTTAAGAATTATGGAGGCAACTGTGCTCTTGGGCACCTTCAACGCAACAGAAGATTTTTTGTAGGCTTCCCCAGATCTGTGCCTCGACACAATCCTGTCTCTGAGCTCTGCAGGCAATTCCTTCGACCTCATGGCTTGGTTTTTGCTCTGATATGCATTGTCAGCTGTGAGACCTTATATAGGCAGGTGTGTGCCTTTCCAAATCATGTCCAATCAATTGAATTTACCACAGGTTGACTCCAATCAAGGTGTAGAAACATCTCAAAGATGATCAAGAGAAATGGGAGGCACCTGAGCTAAATTTCAAGTGTCATAGCAAAGGGTCTGAATACTTATATGTCAATGTGATATTTCAGTTTTTTCTTTTTAATAAATTTGCAAAATTTTCTAAAATCCTGTTTTCTATTTGTCATTATGGGGTATTGAGTATAGATTGATGAGGGAAAAAATGAATTTAAACGATTTCAGCATCAGGCTACAACATAACAAAATGTGAAAAAAGTGAAGGGGTCTGAATACTTTCTGAATGCACTGTACTTACTTAACTCTGATGGAAAATGTTCTTTGAGTTTTTTTTTCTCCTCAAAATTAGACCATAGTGAATACATGTCCTGTTCACTCGTTCTCTTGCCTATTATTTTGACACTTTAAACACCTCTCGTCCCTTCGCACAATTGCACTGAGCCCTGCTTGTTAAGCTGCACCACCTAAATCAACCATCGTGTTCACATTTCATGCCTTCGCTGTGGACACCACCCACAAGTTTTACACTACAAACATAGACTCGACAACACCAATGATGACACCTGCAACCACTGCCAGGCGCTCTACAAACAATAATACATATCATGGAAGACTGCGTGGTCCTGGCTTCACGTGGGCAAGAGCATAACATCTTGGATGTGAGGGATCTCTGGGTCGCTCCTGTGAGATTGATCGGCTATCTCCGTGCCGCTAGTCTGTTCAACCAGAATTGACTGGGGCAACAACAACAACCACCATCGACCCCCGCTTTGCCACCTGAATCAACCACCAACCCCAGCTTTGCCTCGTACACATCCCGAAATCGGTTTAGAATTGCGACCTACAGGCAACTGACAGACAAACAAAGAAACAGACACACATCTATCTATAATTCCAGTAATCTCTGTGTGTGTGTCTGTCTGTATGCGACCGCTGTTTCTCGACAACTACCGGTCCGATATACTTGAAACTTGCCAGGTATATTGCTGGGGACCCGAGGATGTGCCTTTTCAAGGTTTGAAATTAATCGGACAAGTGGTTCCCAAGGTATGGTCACCGTACTCGCAAGCCGTTCGCTTTGGCTTTGCGAATGGACCAAACCATTTCATGTAAATAGAGGGGGGGGGGGGGGGGTTCTGTGGTCGTTACTGGCTTTGCGAATGGACCAAACCATTTCATGTAAATAGAGGGGGGGGGGGGGTTCTGTGGTCGTTACTGCCACGTGGTTTCAAAGTTGTTTTTTTGTTGTTGTTGTTTGCACGCATGTTTTTTTGCACGCACGTACGGGCAAGCACGTACGGGCAAGCACGTACGTGCGGGCACGTCCTAGTACTTACAAAACAAATATACTTACAAATATTCTATTTCACAAGTAAAAACTGACAACTAATTGAGCAAAAGTTGGACAGTGTGTGTGCCTAATTTGAAGAATTGCATGATGTTTTATCCAAATTGGAAGGCAGCCCACCAATAACATCCAGCCACATATGATCTGATTATAAAATACATCTGTCATGCATATAGGTTGTCTTCTTGCCAATCCCTTGTAGATGGTCACAATGACTCTCTGCAATCAATAACGCATTTATGTGGCTGTTGCATTTCTCAATTCAATTCCTCAATCTGCTATCGCATTCATCTCTGCAAAATAAGTTCACCTGAGACTTTTCACTGATGGAAGCAGACGGATGGATTAGACACTCTTCGGCAACCATGAGAGAGGGCAAGACCCGAGCAACCTGTGAGGGCAAAACCCAAGAGAGCATAAGCATAGTCAGACAAGTGTTTTATATGATGCTGAAGAGGTAGCGTATGTAATTTATAGACACTAGCTGGGGATAATATTGGATGTGCAATGTACTCCACATCCAGGATGCTAAGTACAAATTCAATGGGCTTATCATGCTACATATTCACCTGAAAGTCAGGCCACGAGTTTCCCCGAAATGTCATGGGTTGGCTCAAGGTGTTTAATTACTGACCGGGCCAATGTTGAGGCCATGTAGTGTTAAAAGTGAAAATATGAGATCTCAAAAGCCTTTGAAGTTGAGACCACAACTTAATATGGTGTGTGTTATTGGATTATGTATGCAGGACACATATTCGACATTCAGCGGACATATAAAAGATAATCCAGCGTAATGGTTGGCTTTTGCTATTACACAAGTCTCTACATCGAGGAAACTCCAAAACTCTGAGGAATAGCAGAAGAAGAAACCTCAACTAAAACGTACCTCAGCCGTTTCAACATCTGCTACCAATTTGTGGGAAATGCTGTGCAATTGAAACAATTGGAATCAATGAATTGGCTGAAGATGTGTTGCTCGGCCATGCCTGCTTATTAGCCTCGACGTATGACGCAAGAGTGTTGGCACGAAGGCAGAGACCGCCGCGCAATTGGTGTACGTAACATCGGATGGCACCACCATGCCATCCCGCCGCCTCAGTCTCGTCCCACGCCGAACGTTCCTGAGCCAGCCCGGCCAAACCATCGGCTGGGATAAATGCATGTAGGTCTGTACACAGCAGCAATAATGACAGACACACACACGGGCAAAAACAAAAGAGCGTTACAATCCTTTATCGTTTGCTCAAACACATTTCTTAACGACAGCCCATTTGGTAACACGCTTATTTCCAAACTGCAATTCCTCGTAAATTCATATGTGACTGCAAAATATAGGTACGATGCTTGTCAGCAAGGGCCATTACACTATGGAGCATGCTGCCTTATGTTAGTCCAAAGACATACAGGTTCATCCTGAAGGAGGTTGGAATGCAGATGTGACATGGCGAAGAGGAGTCAGATGCTCCATTCCCTATTTACTGCAATATTTACTGCAACAGATCCTCATTACTGCAATAATCATGCGGTTTCACAATATTGTGGAGAAAAATGAGCATGCATGGGTGTGGAAGCTGAATTCAGGGGGAGGCTTCTGGCAACGGGTCCATAAAAGAGGCAATTTCAAAACGAGGAAGTGCGAGGATGGTTCAAGTTTGACTTCAATTTTTGTTTATTAAGTGAAGAGTAATGGATGTCGAGTAACAATTTTTGAAAGCGCCTCTATCATGTTGGAAACCAGTACGTACAACCACACGTTTCCCGCTTTAATGCACATGCTGGAAATCAAGATGGCGCCAAGTGAGATCACGAAAAGGTGGAACAGCAATTATGAAGTTTCTGCTCAACAAAAAACATGAAGCATGTTGAAATTTACAGATGATTGATGCAGAGTGTGGTGATGGTTGGCTGTCCAGGACATCTATATTAAAAAGTACCTCAAGAAAGAGAAGTTTGTGATAAACAGTCACAGTGAGGTCAGTCTTTTGGGACTGCCACTGGTGACATGTAACCCAGGGCTACCCACCGCAAGGTCGGGTTGGTGGCGACCAATGACGCACTCCTCACAGGCTTTGCTTGTGGGGAGAGTAACTGTGACATCCTACTGGGACCAAAAACAACACCTGGCAAAGGGTGGATGAGCTCCAATAGAGAGTCAATAGCCAGTAAGGAGATGGTGTCTCCTAAAAAACACTCATCGGGTTTGGACCAGTTTGAGTCATACCAAAGACTTAAAATGGTATGTGCTGCTTCCTTGCTTGGAAAGGATAGAGCATGGACAATCCCATCGGTTGGCATCCATCGGGAGGAGAAAATTACTCGAGGAAATGCCCCATCGAGTACGGCGAGAAATGTGGTGCCATTATTATGACGTCGCTGGTACCCAGAGTATCCCGGGAAGTGATGGCACCTCCCCCAAGCTCAGTGACTGTTACGTGTTTGGTGTGTGTGTGTGTGTGTGTTTGGTGTGTGTGTGTTTGCTGTGTGTGTGTGTGTTTGCTGTGTGTGTGTGTGTGTTTGCTGTGTGTGTGTTTGGTGTGTGTGTGTGTGTTTGGTGTGTGTGTGTGTGTTTGGTGTGTGTGTGTGTGTGTGTGTGTGTGTGTGTGTGTGTGTGTGTGTGTGTGTGTGTGTGTGTGTGTGTGTGTGTGTGTGTACACGCACGCGCAAAAGGTTACCCTTCCAGAAAGTACTCATATTTTTGCCGAAATACTTAGATGAACGATCAGCAAAAAATATAGGATCATCACCAACGATTGTTCGAGGAATGAAACATGAGAGAGATTGAACGGGCCTGTTTAGCATTCCCATCTGCACTTAGCTCATTGAATCCAGGATGCTCGGCACAAGTTCCATGAATTTCTGGGTTGATTTGTCCGTCGTCTTCATAAGACCCTTGGTAATATGTGTAAAGGTGCAAATATGACTCCTTACGTCCTTGACCTAGTGTGGAAGTGTAACTCAGTGTAACTTAGTAATTGGCACTGGTAACTTATTAATTAACCTGGTAACAAAGCAGATACATTTTACATGCAAACTCTGTTAAAGACGAGTTTGTAAATGAGTGTCAGAATGTGCATGAACATGGTAATCTCTTGAAACACCTGGTCAAGGCCCCAGGCTAGAGCACCCCCCCTACTGTGTAAATGGAAATCACAGCAGGAGGGGAGCGAGCTGATGCCAGGACTCGGTGCAATGCATGACCTCGGGGCATCAGCGGAGAGAGGATTAAGTCCAGTTTGGCGATATAACCGAGAGCAAACGTTGGGTAGGGACTTGCTACGAGAAGCGCTGACCGAACGGGAGTGTCGGAGGAACATCGGATGAACGAGAAGGACCAGCGAAAAGAGTTAACCTGATCCATTATATTATGCGGTATCATTTTGGTAATTGGAATGAAGTAAATACAGTTAATAAACCAGACCTTTTGTAAACCTGTGTCCGGTCATTGGAGTCCTGAGTCCCCCACTACAAATTCCACAACAATCTGGAGGCACCGCTGACATCAATTGTACACACAAACAAGTCTTCTTTAAAAGGTGAGTGTGTCTTGTTTTGTCCAATATGATTTACGAACTTGGAAGTTATGGGTACATACATGGGGGAGCAGGTGGTCTGGGGCTTCTTTGCGCACCGATGCCGCGATATAGGTGGCGTGAGCCATCACGAATGGGATTTCGATAAACGACCGTAGCAATTTATTCGTTTTTTTTCTAAATGATTTCTATAAATACGTATTTTTGCGCTGGTTATTAAAGGGTCTTACTGTGACCTGGAAGCAAACGGAGCAAGTGTGCACCTTGCGACCATTTGCTTCCAGGACGTGTAAGGCCGGTACACTCGTTTACCCACCCGCACACGTATAAAGTACTTCTTTTTTTTGCACTTGTTCAAAACACTCGACTTGCTCGTCGAGCGAGCAACTTGCTCGGCGCTCGGCGAGCGACAGGGAACCGGGAAAGGGAATTATATTTATATATATATATTTTACCTCATTCCAATTTATGGTATTGCGACAAAAAGGCTTATATCTTTGGAAACGACTGGTCGGATTTAGACAAATTAAACCTCGTTCGATCAACAAATAAATTCATGACAGACAACCCCCCCTCATGCCGGTCCAGAATTATGATGAAAGATGGCGATGGGAAAAAAAAAAAATTGCATCAAATTTTGTCCAGGTCCATCACTACACGACGAAATGATTGGATTTTGGTTCAGGTCCGAATCCAGATCCGGCCTATCAGTGGGATACAAAACATAAACTGGTCACCAAGGCGGAGATATAATAATAATAATAATTCTGTATTATTTAGTTAACCAGTTTGTGTGAAACCTCAACCTAAATATAAAAATTGATCTGCTTGGTGTTAGTTTAAGGGCTGTTCCAAATTTATCCTGATTATGAGAGATAATTACAGGAAATGTGTACTGTTCTTGTTTGGAGATTATGAGACAAAAACAGCAGAGTGGGAATCGGCAGACAATGGAACAGCTAGCGACGAGTGTTTTGTGAGTAGCAACCACTCTCTGGTCGAGGCTCATAGAAAAAAAATTGATACTTATTGATTTGGCATGCTTACAATAGATATTAATGGCGAGGGTTGTGGTTGATTCGATTTTGCGAAATGAATATCCTTTGACCAAGTTAAATGGTAAAATAATGAAAATATATATAATTATTTACTCTTTGAAACTGGGTATAGTATAGAACTCTGGGTATAGTTCTCAAGTCACTCTGGATTGTGACTTGAAGAATGAATTGGAGTTGTAATGTAATGTAAGGATGCAAGGTAAAATTGAGTGATGGAATTATTGGGATTGCTATTAAATGAGAATTTTAATAGGATTTTAATAGGATTGTAATGGGATTTTAATGGGATAAATATAAAAGATATTTGTTTTTGTCAAAAAAAAAAAAGAAAAAGAAAAAAAAAAAAGTAACCATTAGCTGAGGAGTCACAGAGGCCAAACTTTAACCTTTGACAGCAGACAAATTGTGTTCTGACAGCAAAAGACTTCCAAATAAAATATGGCAGAATAGTTGTTGATAGTTTAGGCACATATCAGAATGCTTGTTGATTTAAAATTTCAAAGTCAAATTTTTACACCTTCAAGTACTGATGAAATCTCCATTTTTCACATGTAGTTTTGTGGAAAAACGGATGAAGGTGAATAATTTAGGATTATTAGAAAAAATTTTGATGGGTCTAACTGTGGAAAGTGTTATTAAATCATAGGTAGAGGTAACAAGGAAACTAGGTGTTACTAGGAAACGAAAGTATTCAGGTGTTACCAGGAAATAAAAGTAGACAGACAAGCAAAATGAGTATAAAGACGTTGACCAACCAAGATGTTGCATATCTTTGTTGATGTTCTGACGTTGTTTATTTCAATTATGGTCGGAATTATTGGGATTGCTATTAAATGAGAATTTTAATAGGATTTTAATGGGATTTTAATAGGATTTTAATGGGATTTTAATGAGATTTAATGGGATTTTAATGGGATAAATTGGGAACATTCAAATGTTGGGTTGTGCTAACGTTTCCACAACGTCGCCACAACGTTTCACTTTCGTTGTTGCAACGTTTTGCTCCAACGTTTTGTGAACATTTAAATGTTGGGTTTTGCTGACGTTTCCACAACGTCGCCACAACGTTTCACTTTCGTTGTTGCAACGTTTTGCTCCAACGTTTTGTGAACATTTAAATGTTGGGTTTTGCTGACGTTTCCACAACGTCGCCACAACGTTTCACTTTCGTTGTTGCAACGTTTTGCTCCAACGTTTTGTGAACATTTAAATGTTGGGTTTTGCTGACGTTTCCACAACGTCGCCACAACGTTTCACTTTCGTTGTTGCAACGTTTTGCTCCAACGTTTTGTGAACATTTAAATGTTGGGTTTTGCTGACGTTTCCACAACGTCGCCACAACGTTTCACTTCCGTTGTTGCAACGTTTTGCTCCAACGTTTTGTGAACATTTAAATGTTGGGTTTTGCTGACGTTTCCACAACGTCGCCACAACGTTTCACTTTCGTTGTTGCAACGTTTTGCTCCAACGTTTTGTGAACATTTAAATGTTGGGTTTTGCTGACGTTTCCACAACGTCGCCACAACGTTTCACTTTCGTTGTTGCAACGTTTTGCTCCAACGTTTTGTGAACATTTAAATGTTGGGTTTTGCTGACGTTTCCACAACGTCGCCACAACGTTTCACTTTCGTTGTTGCAACGTTTTGCTCCAACGTTTTGTGAACATTTAAATGTTGGGTTTTGCTGACGTTTCCACAACGTCGCCACAACGTTTCACTTTCGTTGTTGCAACGTTTTGCTCCAACGTTTTGTGAACATTTAAATGTTGGGTTTTGCTGACGTTTCCACAACGTCGCCACAACGTTTCACTTTCGTTGTTGCAACGTTTTGCTCCAACGTTTTGTGAACATTTAAATGTTGGGTTTTGCTGACGTTTCCACAACGTCGCTACAACGTTTTACTTTCGTTGTTGCAACGTTTTGCTCCAACGTTTTGGGGACACTCAAATGTTAAATAAACCGGATAAGAATTCACGAGTTATTTAATTATGAGCGATTATAGAAGTACTTATATAATTAATTACATTTCTTATTAAATTACAGTAATTACATTACAGTAATTACCTGAGGTAATTACAGTAATTACAGTTCCGGTAATTACAGTAATTACAGTAATCATTACAGTAATTGCAGTAATCTTATTACAGTAATTACATTACATTAACTCAGGCACCTTTTGAGTAAGGAAGCTGATATTTGGACATGACACTGACCAAGTGATGTGGTTGTCAAGGAAAATATTGATTTATTGATTAATCATTTAATAAATTAACTCGTTGATTTATAAATGACTTATTTAATTAAAAGTCCTCAGAGATACATCTTCGGATGAAATACTTACAGATTGGTTATGCTATGAGCCAATTGATTAGGGAAAATATTTTGTGATGGCCATATTGGCAATTTCGTGGCCATATTCGTGGCAACTCAGTTAGTGCCACTGCACCTTTAAAATGCATCCCTGCGTTCATTTTTCGATCGATTGAGTTGAAATTTTGAACAATCGGATCTGGACTGTCGTTGTTAACGACTCTAGCACGCACTCGTCCAAACAGGATGGAGCGGTATGGTCCCCGGATTATCACTGCCCGCAGTTTTAATTAATTTTACTTTTTCTCTTGGGCATATAATTTTGAAGACATGCATGTCATGATAGAGGAAATGTTTGTTCTGTTAAACGGAATAAATGTTGTTTATTTGTGTGGGTGTGTATTTTTGTGTATTTGGATATATTTTCACGACTAAATTCCAGTTATCGTCCTGCAAAAGGTCTGCTCGTTCTTTTCCTTTGAGTCGTAAATTCCTGTTGAACTCTCATTAAAATGCGGAATTAAGTACGCTGTGTGATGATGGAGATCCTTGATGACGAATCAGGAATAGTGAATGAGCAAACAAATATCACGGATGGAATGAAATGTAGATGTAGATGTAGATGAAAATGTAGATGAAACCCCTTTTGCTCAGGTGCTGTGTAGCGCTGCACAAAGATCCATATGAGCGGGGCCTGGGTGCTGTGTAATTAGTACACAAAGAGCCAATTACTAGGGTGCTGAATAAACACAAAGATCCATTTTTGGAGCTGGTTCTCCCGGTGCTGTGATTTATTCAAAGAACCAAAATCTTGTAAGAATTAAGATATGATTTGTCGACATCATAAATACTTTAATATATGTAACGATTTTTGTAACGATCATCCTGCAAAAGGTCTGCTCGTTCTTTTCCTTTGAGTCGTAAATTTCTGTTGAATTCTCATTAGAATGCGGAATTAAGTACGCTGTGTGATGATGGAGATCCTTGATGACGAATCAGGAATAGTGAATGAGCAAACAAATATCACGGATGCTGCGGCTGGAGCAGGGGAAGCGATTTTTGAATTGTTCAATGATTATTCGATATTGTTATGACTTATTGTCAATAGGTATACTAAGTGGCCATGAGGTAGCCTGTTGCTATGTACAGTTTTATTCTATTGTTGATTATACCACATAGCTGTGGTGATAAAGGAAATGTTCGTTTTAAATAGATGATTATGATAGGACCATGACTATAAAATCATGATGATTATTATGAATGATATCATAGGGTTCAAATGCAGAATGATTGCATGAACTTGGGAAAGAACTTTCAAGCCCTATGGGATAAATCGGGTGTTACAAGCGATGGAGTTTCAAAATTTAGCATGATTGAAGGAATTTTACAGTCTTATTTCAGGAGTTTTACGAAATTTAAATTGCCAAGAGATTTTGGGTACTATTAAAGGAAAAAATGATGAGATATTTTTTCCAATGAACTTTAATATCTGCCATCCATTTTGGCTGTCTCACGAATGAAGGATGAGTTGCCTTTAGTGGTTGCAAAGAAAATTTGTGGAGACCAGGCAAAATGGGGAAATATGTCAGATATGACCCTAGGACAGGACGGTGATTCATCAATTGACATGAGGTACGAACCCGAGGTGACGACCGATGAAATTCGATCTCAGTCAATGGATGGACCTGTCCTGACATCATTGGGGAAAGGGCTTATGCAAGGAGACATCCAAAATGATTAATTTGATTTATTGATGAATATTGATGAATTAATTGAAATTGAATAATTGATTGAATTGTTGATTGATTGAATCTAATTGATTGAATTTAATTGAATAAATTTAACTGAATAAATTGAACTGAATAAATTGAATTGAATATATTGATTGTTTGATTGATGAAAATGCGGTCTCAAGAAAGAAGCTTTGATATCTTTGCGAGATATTATCAATGTGGAGACAACCTGGGAAAATTGAGCAAGGTGGTGAGTTTATATACAGATATATATGTGCGGTTACCATTGTGTGATTTCCCCGTCAACAGAGCGGACACCTGAGGATTCACCCATTTCATACTGACCCTCCGGCTCATCTGCAAATACTGATCTGTGAGATTGGATTGTGCAAAAGCCACAGCTGAGGGAGATTCTCTGGAAATCACCGTGTGAACAGGTGGAGAGATCCTTCCTGGAGGTACGAGTGAAGCTTTAGAGGAACAAACTACAACACATCCAACGCTACTTTGATAAAAGGCAGAATGGGAAATGGAGCCTGCAAGAATACACAAGGACAACCAGAGATTCCACAAAAAGGTACTTGTACACATCATATGTACGACCGTTATGGTGCCGAAGCTATAAGGCAGGTCGAGAATTGGTATTTGTGGACAAAGGGACATGATGAGGAGTTTCCAAGAGATGGTACATTTGAGCGAAGTCGATTGGAAAGATTGGAACAAAGATTGAAAGCCAGGAAGAGACAGAATCTAACGGTAGAATGGCTTGCATTCCATCTTTGGGATGGTGAATCCAGACAACGGGAACAGCAAGAACGGATAACGGATCTAGAACTTAAAATAAAAAGGATACAGGATACAGTGGAGGAGACAAATGCACAACTGCCCTCGAAATTAGGAATGAAAGTGACGGTTGTCCCATCTGATTTCCAGTTGTCCCCCCAAAAAGGACGGTACAGAGAATTTTTTCGTGTTTCAGGAGACAACGAGAGATTGCAGTGGCAACTCAGGGATGTAGAGATGCAGCCCAGCAATACAAATGCACAGGTGCACAGACCAGAAAACGACAGAAACCGGTGTTTCGAGTGTGGAAAGATGGGACATTGGAGAAGAAGATGTCCGTACGTCAACAGGAGGACAAGGTCATGGGGCAAACCAAGATCAAGGGTACCAGTGCGTACCGGTACCTCAGACAATGATTAGGCCTTCATTGCTGCAAATCCCAAATGATGATTGGCCTCAACAGATTCGATTACTGGACAAACATGAATAACTGTCGATGATTCTTGGGTCTGAAAAGTTTTCGGAGCAAGAATTATTCATTCTTTCTTTTGCTTGTAAACAAATTAGTAATAATTGACCAAATGCCGAAATTGGATCTTTTATGTTGGGCACACAATTTTAAATTTACAAAGTTGGAACAATTGCTTTGACCAAGGGACAAGGGTCACATGATGATCAGGTGGGAATTTCGGACTATTGTTCCACACGATTGATAAGTCAGTGGTCAGTGGTCAGTGGTCGACATGTAAATGGGTGTGTAGTCAAATTTGGATAAATTATTGTGGGAACTGAAAGGGTAATTTCAATGTGACATCATAGGGGTTTTCTAAGAATAAACTTTTGGTCCATTTGTGTATTAGCATTTATAAAAAATTGAAGGACAAATTTTATGAAATTGAAATAAAATTGACACCCATCTTGATCTGTAAATAATAGTTCCAACGCAAACAAATACACATAATGCATGTGTGTGTGTATTTTTGTGTGTCAATGTTAGTGTTTTTTATTGTTTTGTGTATCAATCTTACAAGATTGTTGACACCGACAGTGTGCCTGTCTGGAAATGGATAGTTTTATGTGGATGGGATTGAATATGCAGAGAATCCGTAAAATAAAATAGAAATAAAATTTGATTATGAACATTATCTCTTTTGTCAAGGAAGATGGAATATAAAGATTTGATGTGCTGGGTTATGAGCAGCCATTAATTAAATAGTAAAATTGTGAGTAATTTGGGGATTCCATTTTGATAGAATTTATATGAGAATAACAGCTATTTATGGATATGAGCTTCATAAAAGGAAATGAGGGAGTACAAAATTATCCAAATTTGGGAGAGGTCTTACACTGACTTCCCAGAATACTCTGCTCATGGATTTATATATATAAATATAAACTTGAATTTTATCAGCATATAAATTGTGCTGCATGTATGGATGTGTATTAGGCATAGATGATATGGGAAAATAGTAAAGAAAATCTTGCTGATTGGAACTATTGTGAGTTTTAAAACGGAATGCATTGTGCATCTTAAACCAAGGGGCAGACATGAACGCGCTGTTACGTTATTTATACTCAGAACGCGCTGTTACGTGTACCTGCAACATATTTGTTAATCTTGCACACCTATATTGGCATACTGGTGTCAGTAGTACTCACTGGGTGCATAGAAATGGATGAGCAACAGTTAAGGGGGTGTATAAAAACACTTACTTGGATATTTTCTACAAAAGTAGGGGTTTCAATAAGTGGTACCATACACATGGGATTCATCAAATTAAGTTTTGGAGTTTAAACAAAGTCACTGGTTAACAGATGAGAAAGGATAGTAAATAAATTATTCTCTGCTGGGCAAATTAAGTACGATATTACTAAGACTTATGAGAGCTATTGTTCTTCCTTACAGCAGTGGAAAATTATTGGAAAAAATTAGATCCAACATAATGAATCTATAAAAGAATGTGATAGGGATAATATCCTCAATTTGTACTAATTATTTGATTGTGGGTAAAGGAATTAAGTCATCGTAGTGGATTGTTAACAGCAGCCTGAAAATGTCCTGAGAGTGTGCATCCATGTAATCAGAAATCCCAGATTTGTTTTTTACAAACAACATTTTGGTAGAGGTCTTGTGTGGAACACTTCCTTGGTAGATAAAAAACGGTACTGCATGCTGGCAGCCACTTTTGCGGCCAGTTAGGCCAAACAAATTGAGAGGAAATTGTAGTTAAATACGTAAGTTACACATGGCTATTTGAAAAAAAAGGAAATTTGTTGAGATGGGAAACATTTTTCGAAGGTTTATTAAGGTGTTATAATATGACATGTGGCAAGGCAAACTATTGGATGGGAAAATTAGATCTGGCTATAGAATAAATTCATTGACCCCTTGAAGTTAATTCTTCGAATCATTGTTTCACTGGCATGTTGAGTTCAAATTGGAAATAGTTTGGTAGAGCTTTGGTTAAAACCTTTGGTTGCGGTATCTTGGAACGAAATGATAAACCATAGGAGATTGATAAGAATAGAAAAAAATATGGACCCAAAATAGAAAGTTGGATTCATGCCCCTCATTGCAAACAAGCACATGGGGCTAAGGTGGACGATCCCACAGAAAATGGGGCTGCACCTAGCAGCCCAGCAGAACATTCAGTGGTAGATAAATGATAGTCGTGATTTACAGTCATTTGAATTACATTTTAACACCCCTTGCATTGATAAACATTACATTTTCAACATGTGATATTCCTACGTGGGATAGTGACATTTATTTGCCTACATGACATACAATTACCTGCTGATATTAATACAACATGAGTGAAAAATGTATCACAACTACACTCATGATCAGGGGATTGAGTTCAACCCCGGGAGATAGGGGGATCAGGGCAAGACAAATAATCTGATTATGTTACATATTAAGGGATTTTCTTTATTTACCTTTTAGGAAGCTTGTTAGTTTGGTATATAATGTTAAATGTCATCGACATATAACTATGTCATAGGTATGAATATATACAAGGAGTAGCAGACTTGTTTGTTGGTTTAGTAGTTATATTGGCAATTGTTTTAATGGTGGCTTGCTTGAAAGCCTTAGTGACGGTGTGTTTGAATAAGGTAACCAACAACACGATGATAACGCATGAAGTGACAAATGAGGAAAGAAATGTGGAACCAGAAAAGGAAGACTTTTATGGCGACATAAACAGTAGAATTAAGATAATGGCATAACGACAATGTTATGAGTTGTGTCAATTACAATATCAGTGAACTCATATCACCACGAGTGACACACTGTTAGGAAAAAAGAGGGAAAAGAAAAAGTGGAGAGGAATTATGGTAATAATACATTATGCTTAATTTGTTGGTTTGGGAAAATTGTTGTTGGGAATTAGATATTCCCGTTTGTGATTGTATCTGTATGCTGATTTCATGGTAAGATGTACCCTATCTGATTCAGTGTGTGCGGAAAGCAGATTCAGATGTGACTGAGCATAAGGATAAGACGAGATCACATTTTGGAGGGATTGCTAACGGAATTGGGAAGAAGTTCGAGAAAGAAAGAAAATTTGTGGCTAAAAAATGAAGTTAACCGTGGCATACACCCTCTTTCTCAAAGAATGATGAAGACATTCTCCCATGTAACTAGGAGATGAATGCTTACCTTCACCAAGGAAATTTATGTGACCATTTGCCTGGATCACACTGCAACATATGAAAGAAAGGCGATCACTTACTCTTGTTCGAAGGCTTCGAACATTCACCACATCAAAAGTTGCAGGACAACGACATTTTACCGGCAACCTCTGTGAAATGCGGGGACATATGTTATTACTTCACCAACTTCCGGGGAGCCAGCATGAAGCTGCAAACCAATGGCTGTGCCTTTTCACAACAGCTGTGCGCGATTCTGCGGGCCACGCCTGGTATGGACCATGGATGACCTGAACACCATGGTCCCAACATCATTGTGGATGCATCCGGCATCCCTGTTCCACATCTTGCTGGCCAATCAACGTCACACCAATACTTGCTGCCCACTCATAATGAGGGAGGAGGCAAGTTGACTACAACTGGGCGAAGGCCTTGTTCAAGGAATCATTATGGTTCACAGCAAAAAGTGGCAAGAATGCTACATGGAGAAAAGGGTCAGTCTATGACTCCGCAGTGTTACCACAACAGCGAAATCCTACACGAAGTAGTGCAGGAGCTATGAAGACATTAGGAGAAAATGTTTCATACCTGGATTCAAACACAAGTGATCAGCCCTTCCTTTCAAACAAAGTCAACATGTGTGTGGAGGCAAACGTTTTTTCCAGATGGTGCAGATGCTTTACAAAACTTGAAAATGAAGTGAAATTGTTGTATCTTGGTGATGGTGAAGTGTTGTTTTGAAAATATATTTGTGATGCAAATGCAATAGATTGAACAATATGGAAGAAGTCAATGACCAACGAAATGTTTTGTGATTCTTGCAGGATGACGGTGTATGCCTAAGGGAATTTGATTACCAAAGTTATGATTATTTACTTATACTTGTAATGATGTTTACTTGTAGTGATTGACTGTTTACTTATATTGATGTTTAGATTAATGGTTAATATAAACAAAAACAAAAAAAATGAGGGAATTGTGGAAGTGTAACTCAGTGTAACTTAGTAATTGGCACTGGTAACTTATTAATTAACCTGGTAACAAAGCAGATACATTTTACATGCAAACTCTGTTAAAGACGAGTTTGTAAATGAGTGTCAGAATGTGCATGAACATGGTAATCTCTTGAAACACCTGGTCAAGGCCCCAGGCTAGAGCACCCCCCCTACTGTGTAAATGGAAATCACAGCAGGAGGGGAGCGAGCTGATGCCAGGACTCGGTGCAATGCATGACCTCGGGGCATCAGCGGAGAGAGGATTAAGTCCAGTTTGGCGATATAACCGAGAGCAAACGTTGGGTAGGGACTTGCTACGAGAAGCGCTGACCGAACGGGAGTGTCGGAGGAACATCGGATGAACGAGAAGGACCAGCGAAAAGAGTTAACCTGATCCATTATATTATGCGGTATCATTTTGGTAATTGGAATGAAGTAAATACAGTTAATAAACCAGACCTTTTGTAAACCTGTGTCCGGTCATTGGAGTCCTGAGTCCCCCACTACAAATTCCACAACACTAGTCAGGCAGATAGGTGTAACAATTGTGGGTTTATACGTACAAGCATGAAATTTGGCACAGTCATAGATAATAGTCTAATGAATAATTCCAGATATGGACCCACCGCGAAAACGTCCTATGGTAGCCGTGGCGGCCATTTTACAAATGGCGGCCATTGACCAGGCTCATGAGCAAAATAATGCTGCTGTGAAGAGTGACGGTGGTGCTGTTAGACTCACTCAAAATCCAAATGCTCTTAGAAGATGGATGGTGGCTGGGCCGGAACTGGTTAGAATGACTACCGAGTTTGAAGCATCCATGGAGGGAAGGAAAATAAGGATTAATCAAGACACACGCCACCATGAGCAAACATATAGTTCACAGGTAATCTTTACTCAACATGTCAAACGTCTGGTTGAAGTAATAGAGGAAATGGGAAACCCCTTCCTTGAAGAGAGTACAGACTTGCTGCGGCTGGACACAAGAGACATTGCTGACCCAACTGTTGTTTCTACTGTTCAACAGGCTGAGGAGATAGGTAAGCAACAGTACAAGACATTCGTAGCAGACCGTCTACTGGAGCGAACCGTACCTCTTACTGAGCCAATAAAGAAGAATAAACTCCCATTGTTTAGTCGATCGTCTCCAAGAGAGAAATCCAAGACAAGTTTGCAAGTAACTTCGCTAAAGAGTGACTGCTCTTTATTCTCAAGACTCTACATTGCGTCTCAAACACGAGATGGTGATCTTGCAGAATTTTTCCGCCATGAAAACCAAGCATGTCCCCCGTCTTTATCTCAGCTTGGGAAGTTACGACTGGGAACCAAATCAGATCTATTGGTGTGTCTAGAGAGTTGCGCAGAGGTCAGAGGTGATGCTCCAAAACCAGATACTGACGTCACTATCCTTGACGGGGCAGTGTTGGTGAACGTTCTGAAACCAGTTGCTGCCAAAACCTTTGATGATTATGCGCTGAAAGTATTCTTGCCACACATACAAGGTCACTTGCAAAGAGCCTGTCGTGTGGATATAGTCTGGGACCAGTACCGTGACAACAGCCTGAAATCTCAAGCCAGGGACAAACGTGGGAAAGGCATTCGAAGGAGAGTTGACGGATCCACTGTTCTTCCAGGAAATTGGCAGCAGTTCCTGAGAATTGATGCAAACAAAACAGAACTGTTTGCCTTCTTGACAAAACACATCACACATCTTGTATCAGATAAGCAGATAGTCACCACGGATGGTTCAGATGTGACGTGCATTCCCGCACGCGACACCAGTCATCTTGCCCCATGTGACCATGAGGAGGCTGATACACGAATGATGATACATCTCGCGGATGCAGTCCATGATGGATTTCAGAAAATTCTTCTGCGTACGGTGGATACAGATATAGTGGTATTGGCTGTGGCAGCAACAACCAAACTCAAAATCCAGGAGCTTTGGGTGGCCTTTGGGACAGGCCAGCACTTCAGGTATATTCCAGCACATGAAATTGCAGCATTCCTCGGACCAGATAAGTCACAGGCCCTCCCGATGTTCCATGCATACACAGGGTGTGACACAGTCTCGTCATTTAATACACGGGGCAAGAATACAGCCTGGGATACCTGGAAAGTATTTGACGAATTGACGCCAGCGTTAGTTCATCTCTCCACGGGGACAGCAGACATCTCTGATGACTTTGTGGCAGTGCTCGAGCGGTTCACCATTCTTCTCTACGATCGCACCAGCAATCTCGTCAACATAGACGAAGCTCGACAGGCACTCTTCACGAAGAAAGGACGAGCCATGCAAGCTATTCCCCCTACCAGAGGAGCCCTGGTACAACAAATCAAGAGGGCTGTGTACACGGGTGGCCACTGCTGGGGAAACATGCTCAAGGTTGTTATGGATCTGCCCTCACCTGGGGATTGGGGATGGATCGATCCCCACAACTGGAAACCCCTGTGGTCCATGCTTCCTGAAGCCAGCATTTTATCAAGGGAGCTGATTTGTTGTAAATGCAAAAAGGGTTGCAAGGGACGATGTAAGTGCAAACAAGCTAGTTTGAAATGTACCGCTTTGTGCCAGTGTGGTGGAGAAAATTGTGACGTATAAACAAGATCAAACTGAAACTATCTAGTAATATAAGTTACCGTTACAGTGCTTGGTGGGTTAATTGACATTGCTGGCAACACAAATGCAAATTGTGGTCATTTGGAGAATACAATTATGGCATATATGTGTATCTAGAGTCATTTCATTAGAACATAAAGAAGCATTTGTGTCGTCCAGTAAAAAATAATCGAGGTCAAAACGGCCATTTTGTAAAATGGCCGCCATGGCTACCATAGGACGTTTTCGCGGTGGGTCCATATCTGGAATTATTCATTAGATTATTATCTATGACTGTGCCAAATTTCATGCTTGTACGTCTAAACCCACAATTCTTATGATGGATACACCTATCTGCCTGACTAACCGGCATGTGAGACAAGTGCGAGCTCCCCCATGAGTCTTAGATGCATGTTTAATTTTTTTGGTTTTTGTGTCCAAAAGGGAGAAAAGGAGCAAGCCAAAAGAGAAATGTAAGGACAATGCCTGCTTGCCACACTTGTTGACGGAAGTAAATGCTGACAAGTCTGGAGACGATTGTTCACGAGCGAGCGGTATTCTTTGGTTCGATTTCGAAAATTCGGTTCGATTGACAACTTTGAAAATTTGACCTTTGTGACCTTGAAATGTCAAAACAAAGGTTACTGACCTTGAAATGAGATAGAAAATAATGTATAATCCGTTATGAGGTTAGTTAGCTACACGATACCAAAAATTCGGTTCCATTCCGACAACTTTGAAAATTTGACCTCTGTGACCTTCAAAGGTCAAAGGTCGAATATTCTGAAATTTGTTGGAAAACTTGTATTTCATCATGTACGACATTTCACCCTATTAGGAAGCGAATAATGTAATAAAACCATCAAAAATCGACTTTTCTAAATTTCGTGACCTTGTGACCTTGACACAAAAATGAAAAATCGAGCTCCGTTGGGCTAGACACATGACATTGGCCTAACCAAATACTGAAACCCCTGTCAGATTCCACGAAACCCCTCGGAGAAGATGTAGCTTGAACTCGATTACCCCCTAAAAAGACATCTTTTTCGGGCGTGGCTCCGCCCCCAATGGGCGCCATACGCCCACTCTAGGCAGGACACAACTAGATCATGATATCAACCTCCCACCCAAGTTTCATTAAGATCGGATGATATCAGCGGGCAGTTATGCTGCGGACACACACACACACACACACACACACACACACACACACACACACACACACACACACACACACACACACACACACACACACACACACACACACACACACACACACACACGTCACTTGATAACTCGTGAACCAATATTGACCTTTCTGCCCAAGAGGTGCTGAAAACTGCTTCTTTACAAGAAAAGGTACCAATTCTCCTTTGACTGACGAGATAGACCTGTGGGAGGCAGACATTAAATTATGTCAATTCCATTGTTTCAAATGTCCTCAACACACACCCATCACAATCACCCTCAACCACCACTACTACTCCATCATGAACGCAAAATGCACAGATAATTATTCAAATGTCCTCGAAGCGCCGAGTGAAAATAAATTATTGCCTTACTTTTCTTCAGCCAGGAGGTCTAGAACCCATTTCTTCAAGCAGTAAAGGTGAGCATCCATCAGGTTGGTTTTGATGTGAATACGAGAAAACCTTGAGAATCACAAGTTGACACAACGCCATTAGAGTGCAACTTTACAACTTTAAAAATTTAACCGTAACAACAGTTTTATTCATCTTCATTTCTTACGAGTCGTATATCCTTCCGAAACCATCACTTCATAGATGAAGGCCTCACCTACACAACAGAGACTTCTTGAGGGAAAGATCATCATCCAGGTCAGCCTCACTAGCCAGGGACAGAAGACGTGTCCCTGACTCATCCAAGCCCACAAAGTCTCGCTGCTCTGTATGACACACATCCCCACAAAACCATCATAAACATCTCAAACTAATCTTAAAAATCGCAAAGTACGAAACAATAGGGTTTGGGCTCAAGTCTCGGTTTTTTTTTTTTTTTTTTTTTTTTTTTGTATACTGAATCGAGGCTCGTGAAAGAGCTAACATTTATTTCACAAACAAATCAACCAGACAAACAAAATATATAAAAAGAGGGAGTGGAAGACAAGATGGGGAGAGAAGGGGAAGCACACAACCACAACATTTGAGAGCAGGGAGAAGTGTGGGAGGGAGAGGGCTTGGGGGGATGAGGCGTGGGAAGGGGGGGGGGGGGGGGGAGAGGTATAAAACACAAGGGGACCGAAATTAGCGGGGGTAGAAAAGATCAAGGTTTTGGATGGGGGAGGATAAGAGATGGTGGTGAACAGCTGTTTTAAAGACCTGAAGGGTGGAGTGGGATTGAAGAGAGTGAGGGAGTTTGTTCCAGAGGCGGGAGAAAAGAGGAATGAAGGAGTGAAGGTGAGCAGAAAGTCTTGATTTTGGCAGTTTAACCATAAGAGGGTTGCAGGCAGATCTTGTGCGACCTGTAGGAATATTTGGGGGACAGAGCCCAGAGAGAGCTGGGGGAGGCAAGGCCAGAGAGGAGTCGGTAGAAGACGGAAAGACCACCAACCTGCCTGCGGTGAGTGAGTGAAAAGCCCTTGGAGTTAGCTTCATCGCGGGAGATTCCAATGATTCTGAACGCTTTGGTTTCAACAGTGTGAAGACGAGCTCGGTGTGAGGCAGGAGCACCAGACCAGAGGGGAGAGCAGTATTCCATAGAGCTGCGGATGAAAGCCTTGTATGTGGTGAGGAGCTCAGGTGTGCCATCATCTGCCATCATCACCAGCTCGGTGACATCATCATAGCCAATTACCAGCTGAAATTATCAAATGCACCAAACCTTAGATCATGTGGGGAGGAGGGTGGCAGATTTGCAAATTTATTTTCTGCAACTTGGCTTCGGGGCGATGTCAAAGTCAAGGGCTTTCTGGAGGCCTCATGGGAGGAAGTTAATTGTAAAATGTTTTCAGCATATGAAACATCTTATGACATTTCAACTTCATGGCTGTTTGCATATGGCACAATCTCGAGTTAGTTTCCAAGACTTGTTACATGCTCCTCCCCAAACCCCGGTCCTCCAAGCCCTCCGAGCCCTCCTCCGTACCTCCAAGCCCCGAAAGGAGTCACGGCAGAAAGAAGTGCTATTATGTGTGCCAATGACCGATGGTGAAACCACACCAATCAGTTGTTACCAAAAACCAAGTACTGTAGTAGTATCGCACAAGAATAACAACTTGCACAAGTACAATATAAATTCAATTGCACAACAAAATATCATATAATCTATGATGGTACCACCAGTTTCTTAACTCGATAACTCACGGTGCTCCACGTGAGCGAAATGTAACACCCCCAAAGTCACTGTCCCAGTGTCCCAGCACCAGGCCCAAAGTCGATCCACGCTCCGGTGATCACAAGAAAAAGGTCGTATCGAGACCAGAACCCCAGTCGGCTGACAGTCGATGCTGCCTAAGAGCCGATGGGTGGGTGTTGGGCCGAAGTCGGTCAGGCAAAGGTGCACCCAAAAGGCGACTGGGAATTCACACCTTCGGTTCACCAGACAATGACGCTGGTATGAACGTTCAGCGGCTCCCAAACGGAGAACCGCGAATTCCCAATCGAAATCCAAGTTACACACGCGAATCAGGCTAACGGCTGGGCACGGTGAAAATGGCTGGAGCGAGGTGAAATGGCAGACGGGCCCGTAATGGAGGCGTACCTGCTCTCCAACAATGATTCACTTCGGAACCACAAAACCAGTCACGCAGGTTTATCTGTCACAGCGATAACGACTCTGTCACAGGAATCCCTTTCCAGGGAAAACCAATATTCGCTCGTGACCAACGTTCACCCGCGTCCGCTCGATACCTCAAAGCAGCTCGGCCTTTCTCCCGACCTCACTTGCCCCGCTTCTTTTCTCCTCCTCTTCCTCCTCTTCCGGTTTCTCTCGATCCATTTCGTTTTTCTTTTAAAACACTAATTTTTCCATTTGAAGACAGTTATCTCCATTTCAATCAAACTATAACAATAATAGTACATGGAACTAAAAAGGCTTCCAGTGGATGAAAACCACAACGACGGAAGTGACGAATCCGTAACAGACTCTACACTTGAGCTTAACACAAAGTTGAACGTTTATGGGTCACAGCCCCGTTCTATTTCCTGTGGTCTCCTTGCTCAGTGATGGTGAATCAGTGAATAATTATTCATTGAATATAGTGAGATTGGAACCTAGTGATCAGACGATGTCTCAGTAATAGGGCACGGCGAAAAGTAATTTCCCATTTGTGCCTTTCGACTCCACATCAACATACAGGGATGCTTGCAAGCACCCTAACAGTGTGCAGGTGTACAAGAGCCTCACCATGTGGACGCTTGCCCTTCTGGCCCGGTATCGGCTCAGTGGGCTCATCCACCTGACGCACGAGTGCCACCAGTGCAGCATTACGAAGGCGGAACAAATCCACAAGTGGTTGCAGGCAGGCATCGGTCACGAGGTCACAGCTCACGACGAGCACATTTGTCTTCAGAAAAGATGAGAGAGAAGAAACGCTCTCGATTGTTTTTCTAAAGTACAATGAGTTTGTTAACACCAAGTCAACAACACCATAGAATCACGAAGAAAAATAATTAACTGAACATTATCATTTATTTATTTCACACAGAAGCATAGTATTCCAACAGGAGAAGACCCCAATGTGGTTGCAACAGATCTTGTTGAAATAATATAGAAAACCCAAAAACGGAAAACCAACATACAACAAACTCGAGATTTTATCTGAGATCAAGGGCTCAGAGGTCCGATATATATATATATATATATATATATATATATATATATATATATATATATATATATATATATATATATATATATATATATATTATATATATTATATATATATATATATATCTATATATATATATATCTATATATATATATATACAGTGGTACCTCGGCTTACGAGTTTAATCCGTTCCGTGACGGAGCTCGTAAGCCAAATCGCTCGTAAGTCAAAGCAAATTTTCCCATTCAAATGCATTGAAATGCTATTAATCCGTTCCAGCCTCAAAAAAAAAACACCAATTTTTTTTGTTAGGTGCTTTTAAATAACAAAAATGTACTTTATAAATAACAAATAATGTATAAACAAGCACGACCTCGTATATACTGTACATAATACAAGAGAATGTAAAGAAATAAACTGGTTTTATTAAGCAGAGGAGAAGAGCATGCCAGGTGAGGTGTGCGTGTTGTCGACTTGGCGAGGCAGTACGATCGTACTCCTTCTACGATATGTACGATTTTGAAGCAGAAGGAGTCCATAAAGGCTATAACGCCAGCCAAGGGCGTTACGATTATTTCAAAGCTCCGGACCTCTATCCATGAAGATATGGAGAAGTTGTTGTTTGTGTGGTTGAAGGAGAAGCAGCTCGCAGGAGATACCGTGACCGAGAGCATCATGTGTTTGAAAAGATTGAAACTCGGATATCGAGCACGGACCACGAGGTGTTTTTTCTTTTTTCTTAATCTCGGTTTCAGTGAACTTTTGCTCTGTGCTCACGTGTACTGTACCTGTACCTGTAATGGTACGTCAGAGGATGGCACCTGTTGTCATCATATTAAGTGCAAGATGTTCTGCATCGTAAGTTGGTACACCGTGGTCTTTCGGCGGTGTTTAAGCCGGCCGTCTTGGCTTCTGTCACCATTGGCATTGAGTCTTTCGATGTAGGTAGGTCGTTGTGTGCCGGTGCCTTGGCCGAATTCCTTCATTGCTGCATTGTTAGCTCACCTGGTTTTTTATACCACATCTTTGGTTATCGGACCAGCGAATGACGTCATCTCCTCCAAAGTATGGCTTATTCTCACTTGTCTTGGACGATCTTCTACTTCTAGCCTTCCACCGTGCATTTGGTGTCCACTGTACTTACTGTACAGTGCCTGGTAAAATTGATGTAATGGGTTTTTGACCGTCAACGCCATGAACCGTCATGAACCGTCATGAACCGTCAACCGCCATGAACCGCCATGAACCGTCAACGCCATGAACCGCTAACACTCAAAAGCCCATTTATCGCGCCTTATAAAGCAAAACGCAAACCGAAAGCCATGCCTCTCAAGCGAGGCGTGCTTCCGTGGTCACGTGATCCACAGGTGTAGCTCATTATACCCGCACGCGCGACACGCTTTGGCGGTCACGTGACCAGCCACTCTGGAGGCGGGGATCCCCGCCGATGACGTCACCGGCTGGAGCAAGGAGATTCCTCGCTCATGTATTTCGACGATTGCGTGTTTTATATCCAAGCAGAGATGCTTTCACGGCAAGATAACCGCGTGACCGGAACCGGAAGCCACAACCGGAAAATTCAAAAAAATAAATTTTTTGAGCTCGTACATCGGATCTCGGCTCGTATCCCAAAGCATCAAACCGCCCGAGCGACGGCTCGTATCCCGAAAAACTCGTACGTTGGGGCACTCGTAAGCCGAGGTACCACTGTATATCTATATATATATATATCTATATATATATATCTATATATATATATATATATATATATATATATATCTATATATATCTATATATATCTATATATATATATATATATATATATATATACAGTGGTACCTCGGCTTACGAGTTTAATCCGTTCCGTGACGGAGCTCGTAAGCCAAATCGCTCGTAAGTCAAAGCAAATTTTCCCATTCAAATGCATTGAAATGCTATTAATCCGTTCCAGCCTCAAAAAAAAAACACCAATTTTTTTTGTTAGGTGCTTTTAAATAACAAAAATGTACTTTATAAATAACAAATAATGTATAAACAAGCACGACCTCGTATATACTGTACATAATACAAGAGAATGTAAAGAAATAAACTGGACCTCTATCCATGAAGATATGGAGAAGTTGTTGTTTGTGTGGTTGAAGGAGAAGCAGCTCGCAGGAGATACCGTGACCGAGAGCATCATGTGTTTGAAAAGATTGAAACTCGGATATCGAGCACGGACCACGAGGTGTTTTTTCTTTTTTCTTAATCTCGGTTTCAGTGAACTTTTGCTCTGTGCTCACGTGTACTGTACCTGTACCTGTAATGGTACGTCAGAGGATGGCACCTGTTGTCATCATATTAAGTGCAAGATGTTCTGCATCGTAAGTTGGTACACCGTGGTCTTTCGGCGGTGTTTAAGCCGGCCGTCTTGGCTTCTGTCACCATTGGCATTGAGTCTTTCGATGTAGGTAGGTCGTTGTGTGCCGGTGCCTTGGCCGAATTCCTTCATTGCTGCATTGTTAGCTCACCTGGTTTTTTATACCACATCTTTGGTTATCGGACCAGCGAATGACGTCATCTCCAAAGTATGGCTTATTCTCACTTGTCTTGGACGATCTTCTACTTCTAGCCTTCCACCGTGCATTTGGTGTCCACTGTACTTACTGTACAGTGCCTGGTAAAATTGATGTAATGGGTTTTTGACCGTCAACGCCATGAACCGTCATGAACCGTCAACGCCATGAACCGCTAACACTCAAAAGCCCATTTATCGCGCCTTATAAAGCAAAACGCAAACCGAAAGCCATGCCTCTCAAGCGAGGCGTGCTTCCGTGGTCACGTGATCCACAGGTGTAGCTCATTATACCCGCACGCGCGACACGCTTTGGCGGTCACGTGACCAGCCACTCTGGAGGCGGCAAGGAGATTCCTCGCTAATGTATTTCGACGATTGCGTGTTTTATATCCAAGCAGAGATGCTTTCACGGCAAGATAACCACGTGACCGGAACCGGAAGCCACAACCGGAAAATTCAAAAAAATAAATTTTTTGAGCTCGTACATCGGATCTCGGCTCGTATCCCAAAGCAACAAACCGCCCGAGCGACGGCTCGTATCCCGAAAAACTCGTACGTTGGGGCACTCGTAAGCCGAGGTAGCACTGTATATATATATATATATATATATATATATATATATACATATACATATCTATCTATATATATATATCTATATATATCTATATGCCACCTTGACCACCGCCGCACCCGCTCCCCCTCCAACCACCTGCCCCCCCTTGTCCTGCCATCCCCTGTCTCGGTTCTCCCCAATCTCTCCTACTGACCTCTCTGAACTCCTCATAGGAATGAAAACTGCCACCTGCACTCTTGACCCCATCCCCTCCAGCTTTGTCAAAGCCTCCCTCCCTGCTCTCTCTCCACTTATCATTGCAACAATAAACT